>NW_028318147.1:527500-857500 GCF_062004578.1 Staurois parvus | reverse complement strand
GAGTGGTCCCGTCAGAGTGAGTGGAGGACTGTATGCACTGTGCTAGTGCAAAAGAAGAGGTTATGTGGAAGAGTTGGGATGTAGCCGGGTTATTGATGTTGATAGGGATGTTGAAGTCTCCGAGAATTATAGTGGGTAGCTCAGAGGAGAGAATGAAGGGTAGCTAGGCGGCGAAGTTGGTTGGGTTATTGATGTTGATAGGGATGTTGAAGTCTCCGAGAATTATAGTGGGTATCTCAGAGGAGAGAATGAAGGGTAGCCAGGCGGCGAAGTCGTCAAGAAAGCGGGACACGGGTCCAGGAGGCCAATAGATCACTGCAATCCTCAGAGAGATTGGAGAGAATAGCTGAATGCAGAGGGTCTCGAAGGAGGAGAAGGATAGAGAGGGAGGGTTAGGGAGGACTTGGAAGGTGCTCAGTGGTGACAGGAGCAAACCAACCCCACCACCTTTCTGACCACTGGGTCTGGGTGAGTGGGTCCAGATGAGACCTCCATAGGAGAGTGCTGCTGAGGAGGCAGAGTCTGTTGCTTGGACCCAGGTTTCGGTGATCGCTAGGAGGTTAAGGGAGTGGGAGACAAAGAGGTCATGGATGGAGGTGAGCTTGTTGCAGACCGAGCGGGTGTTCCAGAGTGCGCATGAGAACGGGAGGGAGGTTTTGGGGAGCAGGGGGACAGATAAATGATTGAGGGGGTTGCGGCAGTTTACAGAACAGAGAGGATGTCTTGTGTGTGGGCGAGGTAGTGGAGGACAAGGGTTAGGGGAGATATCCCCAGAGGTTAGGAGAAGAAGAAGGGTGAGAAAGGTGGCAGGGGAGCGGGATGTATATGAGCGCCAATGTCTTCCAGTTCTGGTGTCCGGGTCAGCAGGAGAGTGGAGTATCAGGAGGAGGTGATAAAGCAGTAGTAGGGAGATGGAAGCAGTGAAGGTGAGATGTACAGTTGTTTGGGTGGAGCAGAGGGACAGAGAAAAGAGATTTTGGGGACGCAGGAGAGGAATATGAAAAGGGGGAGTAGAGGAGGCATTTCCAAAGGTAAACAGAGTGGGAGTTAGGTGTGGAGAAGAGTTTCCCCAGGTGCTTAATTGTAGATGGTCCAGTGTGCAGTGGAGTTTTTCGTAGTTTATAAAAGCAACCTAGGCTTCTATAACACCTCAGCAATGTCACAGACTGATCGCCTCCGTGCTGCGCCGCATTGATACAGTAATTAGAGATGAGCGAATCGAAGTAGGCGAAGTGGAATTCGTTTCGAATATTAGGAAAATTTCGATTCGCGTCGAATCCGAAAATAAGCAGACTTCGGATGCGCGAATCGAAATTTTTCCTAAAATGGCGGCGACATGTGCGGCGACGGAGTGGGGATGTCTGGGAAGGCGCGCAGACAAGGCGCGCTGACCCATAATGCATTCATTCATGACATGTGATCGCATTAGCCAATCAGCAGCCAGCCAGCCAGCACAGTGTAATAGTCGAGCTATAAATGGCGGCCATTTTAGAATTCTCCATTTGCCTCCAGTCATTCAACAGAGGCAGACCTGGCTGTATTCAGGGAGAGAGTAAGGGACAGAGAAACGTTACTTAGGGACACAGAAACGTTAGTTAGGGCCACAGAAACGTTACTTAGGGCCACAGAAACGTTACTTAGGGCCACAGAATCGTTAGTTAGGGCCACAGAATCGTTAGTTAGGGCCACAGAAACGTTACTTAGGGACACAGAATTGTTACTCAGGGACAGACAGAATTGTTACTGAGTGATACAGAATCGTTACTTAGGGCCACAGAATCGTTACTTAGGGCCACAGAAACGTTACTTAGGGCCACAGAATTGTTACTTAGGGACAGACACAGAATTGTTACTGAGGGACACAGATTTGTTACTGAGGGCCACAGAATCGTTACTTAGGGCCACAGAATTGTTACTTAGGGACAGACACAGAATTGTTACTGAGGGACACAGATTTGTTACTGAGGGCCACAGAATCGTTACTTAGGGCCACAGAATCGTTACTTAGGGCCACAGAAACGTTACTTAGGGCCACAGAAACGTTACTTAGGGCCACAGAATTGTTACTTAGGGACAGACACAGAATTGTTATTGAGGGACACAGAATTGTTACTGAGGGCCACAGAACCGTTACTTAGGGCCACAGAAACGTTACTTAGGGCCACAGAATTGTTACTTAGGGCCACAGAATTGTTACTTAGGGCCACAGAAACGTTACTTAGGGCCACAGAATTGTTACTTAGGGACAGACACCGAATTGTTATTGAGGGACACAGAATTGTTACTGAGGGCCACAGAACCGTTACTTAGGGCCACAGAAACGTTACTTAGGGCCACAGAATTGTTACTTAGGGACAGACACAGAATTGTTACTGAGGGACACAGATTTGTTACTGAGGGCCACAGAAACGTTACTTAGGGCCACAGAAACGTTACTTAGGGCCACAGAAACGTTACTTAGGGCCACAGAATTGTTACTTAGGGACAGACACAGAATTGTTACTGAGGGCCACAGAATTGTTACTGAGGGCCACAGAACCGTTACTTAGGGCCACAGAAACATTACTTAGGGCTACAGAAACGTTACTTAGGGCTACAGAAACGTTACTTAGGGCTACAGAAACGTTACTTAGGGCTACAGAAACGTTACTTAGGGCCACAGAATCGTTACTTAGGGCCACAGAATCGTTACTTAGGGACACAGAAACGTTACTTAGGGCCACAGAAACTTTACTTAGGGCCACAGAATTGTTACTTAGGGACAGACACAGAATTGTTACTGAGGGACACAGAATTGTTACTGAGGGCCACAGAACCGTTATTTAGGGCCACAGAAACGTGACTTAGGGCCACAGAATTGTTACTCAGGGACAGACACAGAATTGTTACTGAGGGATACAGAATTGTTACTGAGGGACACAGAACCGTTACTTAGGGCCACAGAATCGTTACTTAGGGCCACAGAATCGTTACTTAGGGCCACAGAAACGTTACTGAGGGCCACAGAATTGTTACTGAGGGACACAGAACTGTTACTTAGGGCCACAGAAACGTTACTCAGGGACACAGAATTGTTACTCAGGGACAGACACAGAATTGTTACTGAGGGACACAGAATTGTTACTGAGGGACACAGAATTGTTACTGAGGGACACAGAATTGTTACTGAGGGACACAGAATTGTTACTGAGGGCCACAGAACTGTTACTGAGGGCCACAGAAACGTTACTCTGGGACACAGAATTGTTAATCAGGGACAGACACAGAATTGTTACTGAGGGACACAGAATTGTTACTGAGGGACACAGAATTGTTACTGAGGGACACAGAATTGTTACTCAGGGACAGACACAGAATTGTTACTGAGGGACACAGAATTGTTACTGAGGGACACAGAATTGTTACTGAGGGACACAGAATTGTTACTGAGGGCCACAGAACTGTTACTTAGGGCCACAGAAACGTTACTCTGGGACACAGAATTGTTAATCAGGGACAGACACAGAATTGTTACTCAGGGACAGACACAGAATTGTTACTCAGGGACACAGAATTGTTACTGAGGGACACAGAATTGTTACTGAGGGACACAGAATTGTTACTGAGGGACACAGAATTGTTACTCAGGGACACAGAATTGTTACTCAGGGACAGACACAGAATTGTTACTGAGGGACACAGAATTGTTACTGAGGGACACAGAATTGTTACTGAGGGACACAGAATTGTTACTGAGGGCCACAGAACTGTTACTTAGGGCCACAGAAACGTTACTCAGGGACAGACACAGAATTGTTACTCAGGGACAGACACAGAATTGTTACTCAGGGACACAGAATCGTTTAATTAAAGAGTATGTCAGACAACATGCAGAGGAGTGGCAGAGGAGGCAATGTTTTAGGAGCGAGCAGACGTGGCAGCAGAGGAAGGGGTCGAGGCAGCACTATTCGCAGCCAGAGGCCAGTGCTCCCGGTGTCATCCAGTACAGTGAGGAAGAGCTAACAGAGGGTGGTCAGGAACGGGGGGAGACATCCGTCTCTTCAGCAGCCAGGCGAAGAAGTAGTGGCGAGGAGAGTGGCTCCGTAGCCGGTCTAGAGACAGGTCTGTCTCCTGACCCACACGCAGCCGAGGGGGCTAGTAGTGAGGCGGAGACCCTAATTGATGATGATGAGGCTGATCGCACTTGGCAGCCTCGTCGTCATCAGGCTATTGCTTCCGCATCATCAGGAGAAGAGGGTGGCAGCTTGGCAGCGAGCAAAACAGTCGGTGGGTTGTCTCCATCGCCACACTCTGCCATGTGCCACTTTCAGGTCTCCTCACACACTGCTGGTGTGTTCCATTTTTTGTCATAGGGTGCTGGCAGATTACGGGCCTCCCATAGCTGCTGCCAGGCCCCTAATCTGCCATGGGCCCCTATACCGCCTCCTCATGCTGCTGCAAAGTCCAGAGTCTCTCATGGGTCCCTGTACGGCCTCCCATTGCTGCTGTCTCCATCGCCACACTCTGCCATGTGCCACTTTCAGGTCTCCTCACACACTGCTGGTGTGTTCAATTTTTTGACATAGGGTGCTGGCAGATTACGGGCCTCCCATAGCTGCTGCCAGGCCCCTAATCTGCCATGGGCCCCTATACCGCCTCCTCATGCTGCTGCCAGGTCCAGAGTGTCTCATGGGTCCCTGTACGGCCTCCCATTGCTGCTGTCTCCATCGCCACACTCTGCCATGTGCCACTTTCAGGTCTCCTCACACACTGCTGGTGTGTTCCATTTTTTGACATAGGGTGCTGGCAGATTACGGGCCTCCCATAGCTGCTGCCAGGCCCCTAATCTGCCATGGGCCCCTATACCGCCTCCTCATGCTGCTGCCAGGTCCAGAGTGTCTCATGGGTCCCTGTACGGCCTCCCATTGCTGCTGTCTCCATCGCCACACTCTGCCATGTGCCACTTTCAGGTCTCCTCACACTGCTGGTGTGTTCCATTTTTTGTCATAGGGTGCTGGCAGATTACGGGCCTCCCATAGCTGCTGCCAGGCCCCTAATCTGCCATGGGCCCCTGTACCGCCTCCTCATGCTGCTGCCAGGTCCACAGTGTCTCATGCCATGTGCCACTTTCAGGTCTCCTCACACTGCTGGTGTGTTCAATTTTTTGTCATAGGGTGCTGGCAGATTACGGGCCTCCCATAGCTGCTGCCAGGCCCCTAATCTGCCATGGGCCCCTGTACCGCCTCCTCATGCTGCTGCCAGGTCCAGAGTCTCTCATGGGTCCCTGTACGGCCTCCCATTGCTGCTGTCTCCATCGCCACACTCTGCCATGTGCCACTTTCAGGTCTCCTCACACACTGCTGGTGTGTGATATTTTTTGACATAGGGTGCTGGCAGATTACGGGCCTCCCATAGCTGCTGCCAGGCCCCTAATCTGCCATGGGCCCCTATACCGCCTCCTCATGCTGCTGCCAGGTCCAGAGTGTCTCACGGGTCCCTGTACGGCCTCCCATTGCTGCTGTCTCCATCGCCACACTCTGCCATGTGCCACTTTCAGGTCTCCTCACACACTGCTGGTGTGTTCCATTTTTTGACATAGGGTGCTGGCAGATTACGGGCCTCCCATAGCTGCTGCCAGGCCCCTAATCTGCCATGGGCCCCTATACCGCCTCCTCATGCTGCTGCCAGGTCCAGAGTGTCTCATGGGTCCCTGTACGGCCTCCCATTGCTGCTGTCTCCATCGCCACACTCTGCCATGTGCCACTTTCAGGTCTCCTCACACTGCTGGTGTGTTCCATTTTTTGTCATAGGGTGCTGGCAGATTACGGGCCTCCCATAGCTGCTGCCAGGCCCCTAATCTGCCATGGGCCCCTGTACCGCCTCCTCATGCTGCTGCCAGGTCCAGAGTCTCTCCTGGGTCCCTGTACGGCCTCCCATTGCTGCTGTCTCCATCGCCACACTCTGCCATGTGCCACTTTCAGGTCTCCTCACACACTGCTGGTGTGTGAGGATTTTTTGACATAGGGTGCTGGCAGATTACAGGCCTCGCATAGCTGCTGCCAGGCCCCTAATCTGCCATGGGCCCCTATACCGCCTCCTCATGCTGCTGCCAGGTCCAGAGTGTCTCATGGGTCCCTGTACGGCCTCCCATTGCTGCTGTCTCCATCGCCACACTCTGCCATGTGCCACTTTCAGGTCTCCTCACACTGCTGGTGTGTTCCATTTTTTGTCATAGGGTGCCGGCAGATTACGGGCCTCCCATAGCTGCTGCCAGGCCCATAATCTGCCATGGGCCCCTATACCGCCTCCTCATGCTGCTGCCAAGTCCAGAGTCTCTCATGGGTCCCTGTACGGCCTCCCATTGCTGCTGTCTCCATCGCCACACTCTGCCATGTGCCACTTTCAGGTCTCCTCACACACTGCTGGTGTGTTCCATTTTTTGACATAGGGTGCTGGCAGATTACGGGCCTCCCATAGCTGCTGCCAGGCCCCTAATCTGCCATGGGCCCCTATACCGCCTCCTCATGCTGCTGCCAGGTCCAGAGTGTCTCATGGGTCCCTGTACGGCCTCCCATTGCTGCTGTCTCCATCGCCACACTCTGCCATGTGCCACTTTCAGGTCTCCTCACACTGCTGGTGTGTTCCATTTTTTGTCATAGGGTGCTGGCAGATTACGGGCCTCCCATAGCTGCTGCCAGGCCCGTAATCTGCCATGGGCCCCTGTACCGCCTCCTCATGCTGCTGCCAGGTCCAGGCGAACGTAGTCACACAGGGGAGGAACTTCTCAGTGTAATGAACAGAGAAATCGACAGATGGCTGTCTCCGCGCAAACTGAAAATCGGAACCATGTTGACCGACAACGGAAAGAACATGGTGTCTGCTCTGCGTCAAGGAAGGTTGTGCCATGCGCCATGCATGGCTCACGTGTTCAATCTGGTTGTCAAGCGGTTCCTAAAATCCACCATCCCACTGCAAGACATCCTTAAAATGTCACGTAAACTTTGCATGCATTTCAGCCATTCCTACACCGCAAAGCACACCCTCCTTGAGCTGCAGCGGCAGAACGGAATTCCACAGCATCGCCTGATCTGCGACGTTGCAACAAGGTGGAATTCAACCCTACACATGGTAGACCGCCTTTACAAACAGCGAAAGGCCATCACCGATTTCCTGATGTTACAAGCGGATAAAGGTACTCCCCTGTGTAACTTCGATGTCAGCCATTGGCAGCTCATGCGTGACACCTGCCGCTTGCTCAGGCCCTTTGAGGAGGCCACGCTATTCGTGAGTCGGCGGGACTATGGGATGAACGACGTCATTCCTCTGTTGCACGTCCTGGAACAAATGCTGTTAACAATGGCTGGTCAGGGTGCGGTAGACGTGGCGCACAGATCTCAACGCCACATGACCCCTGTGGGGGCAGGACAGGAAGAAGAGGAGGAGGTAGAGGAGGACATTTGTGCTCAGGAATTATTGAGTGAAATGGGTGGTTTTTCCACTCAGCGGACAGGAGTGGAGGAGCAGGAGCATCTGGTAGAGGAGGAGGAGGAGGAGACAGAGGACCCAGATGCACCGTGGCAGTATGCTGTGGAGATGGAGGCAGGGAGTCCTTCGCATTCCTTGGCACAAATGGCCCATAGCATGCTCGCTTGCTTGCGTAGCGACAGCCGAATAATAACCATCAGACAGAGGGATGACTTTTGGCTGTCCACCTTGTTGGACCCTCGCTACCGTTCAAAAATGGTGGCCTTTTTCACACCTGCTGAGAGGGAGGCCAAAATAACGTACTATAAAAACCACCTATGTAGTCAGCTGGTCTCTGCCTTTCTGCGCCAACGTCCATCCTCAGACACTGTGGGCCCTGTGCGCTCGCGTTCCGCTGCCATGGCAGCAGGGGAGGGGTGGGGTGGTAGGAGCAGTGGCAGCTCCACCAGCAGCGGCTGCCTCAGTCTGCAGTCGATGATGAGTAGCTTTCTTCACCAGCGCAGTGAGGAAACTACTAACCAGCAGCAGCAGCAGCAGCAGCAGCAGCAGCATCAGGTGGACCTGGAGCAGGACCTCAAACAACAGGCTTAGGCCTACTTGGACAGCACCCTGCCAACCGAGGTAGACAATCCCCTTGACTACTGGGACCTTTGGCCCCAACTAGCTGAATTTGCCCTTGAAAGGCTGTCATGCCCGGCCAGTAGCGTGGCATCGGAGTGCGTGTTTAGTGTGGCAGGAGGTATTGTAACTCCGCGGAGGACACGACTGTCCACCCAAAGTGTGGAGAGACTCACGTTTGTGAAAATGAATCAGGCGTGGATTAGTCTGGATTTCAAACCACCAGTTCCTGACACAACTGACTAAATCCGCCATGAATCATGCCCCAAACATGTGCCACTTTCAGGTCTCCTCACACTGCTGGTGTGTTCCATTTTTTGTCATAGGGTGCTGGCAGATTACGGGCCTCCCATAGCTGCTGCCAGGCCCCTAATCTGCCATGGGCCCCTATACCGCCTCCTCATGCTGCTGCCAAGTCCAGAGTCTCTCATGGGTCCCTGTACGGCCTGCCATTGCTGCTGTCTCCATCGCCACACTCTGCCATGTGCCACTTTCAGGTCTCCTCACACTGCTGGTGTGTTCCATTTTTTGTCATAGGGTGCTGGCAGATTACGGGCCTCCCATAGCTGCTGCCAGGCCCCTAATCTGCCATGGGCCCCTATACCGCCTCCTCATGCTGCTGCCAGGTCCAGAGTGTCTCATGGGTCCCTGTACGGCCTCCCATTGCTGCTGTCTCCATCGCCACACTCTGCCATGTGCCACTTTCAGGTCTCCTCACACTGCTGGTGTGTTCCATTTTTTGTCATAGGGTGCTGGCAGATTACGGGCCTCCCATAGCTGCTGCCAGGCCCGTAATCTGCCATGGGCCCCTGTACCGCCTCCTCATGCTGCTGCCAGGTCCAGGCGAACGTAGTCACACAGGGGAGGAACTTCTCAGTGTAATGAACAGAGAAATCGACAGATGGCTGTCTCCGCGCAAACTGAAAATCGGAACCATGTTGACCGACAACGGAAAGAACATGGTGTCTGCTCTGCGTCAAGGAAGGTTGTGCCATGCGCCATGCATGGCTCACGTGTTCAATCTGGTTGTCAAGCGGTTCCTAAAATCCACCATCCCACTGCAAGACATCCTTAAAATGTCACGTAAACTTTGCATGCATTTCAGCCATTCCTACACCGCAAAGCACACCCTCCTTGAGCTGCAGCGGCAGAACGGAATTCCACAGCATCGCCTGATCTGCGACGTTGCAACAAGGTGGAATTCAACCCTACACATGGTAGACCGCCTTTACAAACAGCGAAAGGCCATCACCGATTTCCTGATGTTACAAGCGGATAAAGGTACTCCCCTGTGTAACTTCGATGTCAGCCATTGGCAGCTCATGCGTGACACCTGCCGCTTGCTCAGGCCCTTTGAGGAGGCCACGCTATTCGTGAGTCGGCGGGACTATGGGATGAACGACGTCATTCCTCTGTTGCACGTCCTGGAACAAATGCTGTTAACAATGGCTGGTCAGGGTGCGGTAGACGTGGCGCACAGATCTCAACGCCACATGACCCCTGTGGGGGCAGGACAGGAAGAAGAGGAGGAGGTAGAGGAGGACATTTGTGCTCAGGAATTATTGAGTGAAATGGGTGGTTTTTCCACTCAGCGGACAGGAGTGGAGGAGCAGGAGCATCTGGTAGAGGAGGAGGAGGAGGAGACAGAGGACCCAGATGCACCGTGGCAGTATGCTGTGGAGATGGAGGCAGGGAGTCCTTCGCATTCCTTGGCACAAATGGCCCATAGCATGCTCGCTTGCTTGCGTAGCGACAGCCGAATAATAACCATCAGACAGAGGGATGACTTTTGGCTGTCCACCTTGTTGGACCCTCGCTACCGTTCAAAAATGGTGGCCTTTTTCACACCTGCTGAGAGGGAGGCCAAAATAACGTACTATAAAAACCACCTATGTAGTCAGCTGGTCTCTGCCTTTCTGCGCCAACGTCCATCCTCAGACACTGTGGGCCCTGTGCGCTCGCGTTCCGCTGCCATGGCAGCAGGGGAGGGGTGGGGTGGTAGGAGCAGTGGCAGCTCCACCAGCAGCGGCTGCCTCAGTCTGCAGTCGATGATGAGTAGCTTTCTTCACCAGCGCAGTGAGGAAACTACTAACCAGCAGCAGCAGCAGCAGCAGCAGCAGCATCAGGTGGACCTGGAGCAGGACCTCAAACAACAGGCTTAGGCCTACTTGGACAGCACCCTGCCAACCGAGGTAGACAATCCCCTTGACTACTGGGACCTTTGGCCCCAACTAGCTGAATTTGCCCTTGAAAGGCTGTCATGCCCGGCCAGTAGCGTGGCATCGGAGTGCGTGTTTAGTGCGGCAGGAGGTATTGTAACTCCGCGGAGGACACGACTGTCCACCCAAAGTGTGGAGAGACTCACGTTTGTGAAAATGAATCAGGCGTGGATTAGTCTGGATTTCAAACCACCAGTTCCTGACACAACTGACTAAATCCGCCATGAATCATGCCCCAAACATGTGCCACTTTCAGGTCTCCTCACACTGCTGGTGTGTTCCATTTTTTGTCATAGGGTGCTGGCAGATTACGGGCCTCCCATAGCTGCTGCCAGGCCCCTAATCTGCCATGGGCCCCTATACCGCCTCCTCATGCTGCTGCCAAGTCCAGAGTCTCTCATGGGTCCCTGTACGGCCTCCCATTGCTGCTGTCTCCATCGCCACACTCTGCCATGTGCCACTTTCAGGTCTCCTCACACTGCTGGTGTGTTCCATTTTTTGTCATAGGGTGCTGGCAGATTACGGGCCTCCCATAGCTGCTGCCAGGCCCCTAATCTGCCATGGGCCCCTATACCGCCTCCTCATGCTGCTGCCAGGTCCAGAGTCTCTCATGGGTCCCTGTACGGCCTCCCATTGCTGCTGTCTCCATCGCCACACTCTGTCATGTGCCACTTTCAGGTCTCCTCACACTGCTGGTGTGTTCCATTTTTTGTCATAGGGTGCTGGCAGATTACGGGCCTCCCATAGCTGCTGCCAGGCCCCTAATCTGCCATGGGCCCCCGTACCGACTCCTCATGCTGCTGCCAGGCCCGTAATCTGTCATGGGCCCCTGTTGTCGCTTGTTGGCATATTCCGCTCGTTCAGATGCTCCTTCTCCTGCTACTCCTCTTTACGGATTCCGTCAGCAGTCTTTCTTGGAATCCGTTTCCAAGAGACAACAGTTTGCGAGCACGCACCCGACGGTGCAGAAGCTGAACGTCCTCCTGTCCAAGTTGATGCTGCCAGGCTCGTAATCTGTCATGCGCCCCTGTACCGCCTCCTCATGCTGCTGCCAGGTCCAGAGTGTGTCATGGGCCCCCGTACCGACTCCTCAAGCTGCTGCCAGGCCCGTAATCTGTCATGGGCCCCTGTACCGCCTCCTCATGCTGCTGCCAGGTCCAGAGTGTGTCATGGGTCCCTGTACAGCCTCCCATTGCTGCTGTCTCCATCGCCACACTCTGCCATGTGCCACTTTCAGGTCTCCTCACACTGCTGGTGGTTTCCATTTTTGTCATAGGGTGCTGTATGGCCTCCCATTGCTGCTGCCTCCACCGCCACACTGTGGCTCCACACTCTGGTTTTGGCCCCGTGACTGCCCAAATGAGTGAAGTGTGCGGGGATTCTAAGATCGACGGCACTCATCTGCATGTCATACTGACTGTCAGTATTATTTCTCTTCCCCAGCAGACTCCAAGGGCATTTAAATTAAAGGTACAGTGTTCTGCACTAATATAAAGGCTCTCTGAAGCCTAGAAACACCCTTTTATAAGTTAAATTCGCAGCGAATATATTCGACTCGAATCGAAATTTTTCCACGAAATTCGCCGAATCAGTCGAATCGAATTTTTGAATACTTCGCTCATCTCTAACAGTAATTTATGGAAAAGGGCCCTTGACCAAGTATTGAGCGCATACTATGCTGTATATGGACATACTTTTCAGTAAGCCAACATTTCTGTATTAAAAATCCTTTTTTTTATTGGTCTTATGTAATATTCTAAGATATTGAATTTTGTGTTTTCACTAGCTGTAAGCTATAATAATCATAAAAATTAAAAGAAAGAAATGCTTGAAATATATCACTCTGTGTGTAATGAATCTATATATGAGTTTCACTTTTTCAATTGAATTACTGAAATTGCTGAATTTTAAACACAGGTCAGCTGCTTGGCAGGGGCACCACTTAGAGGATGCGTAGCATTTTCTCAATGAATGATGTTGCTGATGTCACTCACTCCACCTCTCCATCTCATCCCATCAGAGAACACTTTGCATCCATTAAGAAAATGGCACCTGCAACATCCTGAGTTCTCCTTGATGCCCTGGGAGTTCCCCAGGTCCTTTAGGACTTAAGTAAGACTCCTGCACGGAAGGAATAAAAAAATCAGATAGCGGTTTTCCCATCAGCTGCACATTGCAGCTCATACTGGAAAAATCCAGCACCAAAATGGCAATAACCAAAACTAACAATCTGATTGGAGTGGGAAGAAGGCTAAAGTTTAGCAAACATTCTTGGCAATGGCCTCTTTGGTGGAAAACCAATTCTGATTAGGAAGGAAGAATCCAACCCAACTGATGGGCTCTGCGAAAGTCATGCAAGCACTAAAGACATACAGTTGTTCTCTGATCAGACCACAAATGGAAGGACCAGGGAAAAGCCCGTGGCACATCTGGGTGTCTAAGCTTTTTTAGGACCCAAGCAATACCCATGCACAGACAGCAATTACGAAAGCCTTATGGAAGTTCTATCTCTTCCCACCAGCCGCATTAAATCCTTTTTCTTCTGCTGACAGCTAATGAAGAAAGAATCTAGCGCCAAAATGTCACTGACCAAAACTATTAATCCGGTTGAAGTGCAAAGAAGGCCAGAGCTTAGCAAACATTCTCAACAATGGTTTCTTTGGGGAAAATCAATTCTGTTAAACCAGAAAGAATCCAACTCAACTGATTGGCTTTGTCAATGGCATATAGTCATTCCCTGATCTGACCACAAATGGCCAGTTCGGGGGAAAGTTCTCTGCACACACCTTTAAAATCACAATAAAGCAATTTTCCAAAGGCTGATTGTAAACTGAGACCCTCTGCTATATAATTGTTTCATTTGAAGCTGAACAGAAGTTTTGGAACCTTTCCCACGGCCATTCAGAGGATATTATAATAGGATGATAGGATCTGTAAATCGGAGCGTTATTGGTAAAGTACACCTAACAAGATTAGGCTCTTGATATCCTGGCAGAGGAGGCAGCAGTACGTTGCCAGCCAATGTCCTAGCCGGTTGCATGACTGTTATTACTGTTTGCTGTTCTCACGCAAGCCGGGCCAGGACGTATTGTGCAGGAAAATGCGAGTAATGTTTCCTTCATTCTTCCAGCAGGTAAGAAGTCTGCAAGAGTCACCAGCAAATAGTGACAGCCTGGAGGAAGGATGGGTGTGTGATAGGATTACAGGTGGGGGAGGGCAAGAATACAAGGATTGATGAGTACACAACATCCTATTAAAGCTGCAAGACTCCCAAAGAGTTCAGCCTGCCTGTATCAACGTGCAGAGGCAAAAAAAAGCCGCGAAAAGGGCGTATAGATCCCACAATCGATGAACATTCCATCTGCACAATTAAATGGGCAGTGGACCTTTCCCTGCTATAGTTTGTTTTCAAAGTATTTCCCTTTTCCTTCAGCTAACATCCCGTATATCTTGTTTTCAGTGTGATTGATACAACATATGCTGTGCAACATTGAAAACTTTAGCCGTCATGCGCACTCTGTGTGCAGCTCCCCCCTCAGCTCCCCTAATACTTACCTGAGCTCGATCTCAATCCAGGGATGTGCACAGGATCCTCAGCTCCTCTAATACTTACCTAAGATCGATCTCGATCCAGGGATGTGCACGGGATCCTCAGCTCCCCTAATACTTACCTGAGAATGATCTTGATCCAGGGACGTGCACGGGATCCTCAGCTCCCCTAATACTTACCTGAGCTCGATCTCGATCCAGGGATGTGCACGGGATCCTCAGCTCCCCTAATACTTACCTGAGCTCGATCTCGATCCAGGGATGTGCACGGGATCCTCAGCTCCCCCAATACTTACCTGAGCTCGATCTCGATCCAGGGATGTGCACGGGATCCTCAGCTCCCCCAATACTTACCTGAGCTCGATCTCGATCCAGGGATGTGCACGGGATCCTCAGCTCCCCCAATACTTACCTGAGCTCGATCTCGATCCAGGGATGTGCACGGGATCCTCAGCTCCCCTAATACTTACCTGAGCTCGATCTCGATCCAGGGATGTGCACGGGATCCTCAGTTCCCCCAATACTTACCTGAGATCGATCTCGATCCAGGGATGTGCACGGGATCCTCAGCTCCCCTAATACTTACCTGAGCTCGATCTCGATCCAGGGATGTGCACGGGATCCTCAGCTCCCCTAATACTTACCTGAGCTCGATCTCGATCCAGGGATGTGCACGGGATCCTCAGCTCCCCTAATACCTGAGCTCGATCTCGATCCAGGGATGTGCACGGAATCCTCAGCTCCCCTAATACTTACCTGAGCTCGATCTCGATCCAGGGATGTGCACGGAATCCTCAGCTCCCCTAATAGTTACCTGAGCTCAATCTCGATCCAGGGATGTGCACGGGATCCTCAGCTCTCCTGGGTGTCTCTCTCCTTATTGGCTGAAACACAACAGCAGTAGCCATTGGCTCTCACTGCTCTCAATCACAGCCAGTGAGAAGGGAGCGAGAGGCAGGGCTGAGCTGCGCTCTGTGTGTCTTATAGACACACAGAGCCAGCTTGGGAGCGAACACGCATGAGTGCCTCCAGAGCAAGCGGCTTGCTCTGAGAACACTCAGCAGGGGTGAGGGGCCAGGAGTTCCGACAAGGGACCCCAAGAAGAGGAGGAATAGGGCTGCTTTGTGCAAAATCATTACACAGAGAAGGTAAGGATGACATTTTTGTTATTAATAAAAAAACCCTGAGCCTTTAATATCACTTTAAAGCAGTAATAACCCCAAAAGCAAGAAATTATTATATTGCAGCTTACCAACTCTTAGATGCGATGTCTGCATTAGTTGTCTTTTTCAGGCTTTGTTTTCTCTCTTTTCACCTCGTTATCCAGCCAGTAAGTCTGTTGTTTTTCAAAAGAACAAGCGCTCTTGCAGATATATCAGTTGGAGGGATAAGACAAACCATTTATTACTGACAGGGTGCTTGTAATGATCGGTTTCATTTATTTATGCAAAACCTTTATCCCAAAAGGAAGAAACTGTTTGCTGTAACTGCTTAGAAAGTATTAGCCAGAGTTTGGCTCCTCCCTCCAGACTGACAATGCTGCTGACAATGTTGCCTCCTGTGCTCATTCATCCAGATTGGGTGCACTCTAATACAGGAGGTGTGTTACTGGCCAGATACCAGGTGAAAAAAGAGAAAAAAAAAACTAAAAAAAGAGAAAACTAATGTAGCCACCACATCTAAGGGTTTAATGCCTCTTTAAACAATGTTGCTTCTACATGCATTTGACTTTTTCTTCAGATTGTGCAAGCACCTCTATGTTAGCCTATGTGACCATGCACACATTTGTTTACAGATGTACTAGAAGAGGAATGTTTACAAGCTGGAGAAAAAACATCAAAAGCTCAGGTGAGGAGCTGGAGAGCAGAAAATGCTTAGGTGCGTTTGAATGTTAAAGTTGAATTACAGGCTCTGTGCAATAGTTTTGCACAGAGCAATACCTCTGCTCTTCTTTTTGGCTCCTCCCCCTGCCAAGTGCCCCTAACCGCAAGCCTCCTCAGCCCCACCACCGCTCTCTCCTCATTGGCTCTCTGGCTGTGATTGACAGAAGCAGGAGCCAATGGCTCCGGCTGCTGTGTAAGCTAATGAGGAGAGAAAGAACTGGAAGAGCTGTTTCTCTCATGCGCATCGCTGGATGAAGATGGGGCTAGGGTAATGGTAAGGGGGGGGGGGCTGCACCCAGAGAGTGTACTACTTTAACAGATAGAATGCATTAAGAAAAAAACCTTATGCATTTAGAACCACTTTAAAGTGATTAAAAAAGTTTGTTGTTTGTTTTTAAGGAAAATAACAAACATGTCATACTTACCTGTTCCTTGCAGTGGTTTTGCGCAAAGCAGCCTGGATCCTCCTCTTCTTGGGTCCCCCGCAGGCTCTCCTGGCCCCTTCCTCCTGTGGGGTGCCCCCACAGCAAGCAACTTGCTATGGGGGCACCTGCTGCTCCGTGTGTCCATTCCCACACGGAGCCGTGACTTGGCCCTGCCTCCCTCCTCCTCATTGGTTGACTGGCTGTGATTGACAGCAGCGGGAGCCAATGTCTCCTGCTTGCTGCCTTAGTCAATGAGGAGGCAGAGACCTGGGACAGCGGAGGCTGTCATTCGCATTGTTGGATCGCGATGAGGCTCAGGTGAGTATTAGGGGGCTGGGGGGGCTGTTGCACACAGAAGGTTTTTTTTATCTTCAGAGACATACAATGCATGAAGGTAAAAATCCTTGAGCCTTTAGAATCACTTTAATGCAATCCAATGGCCAAAATAAATTGTATTGTAATTGTAATGTCTGCCTTCATTTTATAAAGCGCTGCGCAAACTGCTGCCACTATATAAATCCTGCATAATAATAATATAATGATATTCTCAAACGCTTGACGATGCTAAACACGCCTAAACGTGTCTCAATGTGTGTGCAATACACAAGGTTTTCTCCTGCCAGGAGTTCTCACGTTCAGAGTAGAAAAGCAAATGCTGTGTGTGCATGAGGCCTAAGGATTCGTTCATATGTGCGACTGGGTGGCAGTAAAATCCAGGTGATTGAGCCATGCATGGCTGCACACATGCCAAAAAGTTAAATGGCAAAGATTAAACAGCATGTCGCTTTTCATTGTTGAACACAACTAATGCAGGTCTATGGGGCCGCCCGCAACCAAGTGCAATGCATGTGATTGTGGCACAGTACTGCGACATTTAAAGAGTTAAATCAGGTAGGGAGGAGGCAACATATCACCTCGTCACCACCTATCTGAAAAGCATTTCAGGCATGGATCTCTTTTTAGAGGAGCAGCAGTCTTTACCGGCACGTAAAATTCTGGCTTTGTTCTGTCCATGGGAACCCCAAGTGCTGTGTCCAGCCGCCCATAGACATGAATGGCTGTATGCAGGTATGCAGCTGTACGTGGGTATAGGCTGGATCATAAATTTTCTGCATTTGGGGATGATGTTTGTAAGCTATATGCAGGATTATGAGTACCAGGGTATATCCAAGTACAGCCATTCGTGTCTATGGGTGGCTGGACACAGCACCTTGGATCCCCAGAATTTTATGTTGTACGCCCCTAATGCTTATGAGACTGAAAACTGGACTCCACGCATCTATAAAAAACACAAATGAATACAGTTCTCATTAAAGCTTTTTTGGCCACACTTCTCTTCTGGGTCAGAGGAGTGCACTTAGTTCTGCAGTCCTGTGACCCAGATTCAGCCGACAGTCACCTGACATCAGCCAGCCGCTCCAGTCTCTGCATGCATCTCAACAATACTGTCAGGATCCACCCAGATGCCTTACTGGCAGCTTGCCAGTCATTCCTGCCCCCTCCATGATGCGGCGCTCCAGTGAACGCTGGAGAGGAAGAGCAGAGATTGGTGACTGACAGTCATGATCTCTGCTCAGTGAAGACCAAGAACTGAGCAATCGACGGTCATGTGATCACCCAGTTCTCAGTCTTAGAGTCCGTGGGGGACAGCTGCAGCATCAGACTGATCCTGCAGCAACATACAGTTGCAAGAAAAAGTATGTGAACCCCTTGGGATTACGTGGAGTTTTGCATGAATTGGGCATAAAATGTGCTCTGAACGTCATCTAAGTCACAACAATAGAAGATAAAGACCTACAGAAATCTCTGGCACATGCTAACATTTTTGTTGACACATCTACAATAAGGAAAACATTAAACAAGAATGGAAAAATCTCATCCCCACTGTAAAACATGGCGGAGGGAGCATCATGGTTTGGGGCTGCTTTGCTGCCTCAGGGAATGGACGGATTGTTGTCATTGATGGGAAAATGAATTCCAGAGTTTATCAAGACATTTTGCAGGAAAACGTACGACCATCTGTCCCCCAACTGAAGCTCCACAGAGGATGGGTGATGCAACAGGACAATGATCCAAAGCATACAAGTAATTCAACAAAACAATGGCTGCAACAGCACAGAATACGCCTTCTGGAGTGGCACAGTCAGAGTCCTGACCTCAACCCGATTGAAATGCTGTGGCATGACCTTAAGAGAGCGATTCACACCAGACATCCCAAGAATATTGCTACATTGAAACAGTTTTGTGAAGAGGAGTGGTCCAAAATTACTCCAGATCGTTGTGCAGGTCTGATCTGCAACTACAGGAAACGTTTGGTTGAGGTTATTGGTGCCAAAGGAGGGTCAACCAGTTATTAAATCCAAAGGTTCACATACTTTTCCTCCCTGCACTGTGAATGTTTACATGTTATGGGCAATCAAACCATGGCAACATCTAATGTTTGTGTAGTATTATGTTCAGCAGACTGTGTTCTTCTATTGTTGTGACTTAGATGACGTTCAGAGCACATTTTATGCCCAATTCATGCAAAACTCCACGTAATCCCAAGGGGTTCACATACTTTTTCTTGCAACTGTAGGTGAGTACAGATGTACATTTTTTTTATATCCACACTTCTCTTTAAATGGTGTTTTTTTTTGTGTAAGCAGTATAAGTTCCTGAATTTGAATTGGTATCAGTCCCTTGTACAGTAGAGGGAGCCAACCAGTTGTACTGCTGTGCAATGAGCATGCTGATAGAAGGAAAGAACGGAGTGACAAAGATGTCAGCTCATTAGCCTGCTGCTTTTACTTTGCCTGTCCAGTCACAAGATGGCTGATCCATTGGCTTTAATAATTTTTACTGACCTAGAACAACAAATAATGGTGGCCATACACACTAAAACCTGTTAGTACAATTTATTATTTATTTTTTGCAGGTACTTACAGTATATAGCACCATGAACTTATGCAGCATTTTAAATATATATTATACATTCACATCCTTGTCTCATTCAAAGACTATGCAAATCGCATTTTAAACCTATGCAACCCAATCAATTCTATCTAACTGCATAGGCCCTTACATTCCAGAGTTGTTGGTAGATCCAAAGAAGATTGTAGAAGAAGATTGCATAGTGCATGGCCAACTTTAAACAGGACTTTTGACCCCCCCCCCCGATTGTATGCTATCTGGATCAAGAAAATCCTGAAGCCAAAGAATGAATCAGATACCCACAAAGTGTATGCAGGTCTAGCTGTATGCTCTTTCAACATCAATGCCTCGAAAAGGTGTCAAGACCAGAAACAGCCAGGCCGACAGAAATGGAAACCTTAACCACTTGCCTACCAGGCACTTATACCCCCTTCCTTACCAGGCCAATTTTCAGCTTTCAGCGCTGCCGCACTTTGATTGACAATTGCGCGGTCATGCAACATTGTACCCATATGAAATTTTGATCATTTTTTCCTCAAAAATAGAGCTTTCTTTTGGTGGTATTTAATCGCCACTGGGCGCTTTACTTTTTGCGCTACAAATTAAAAAATTGCAAAAAATTTTTAAAAAAAAAAGTTTCTTTGTTTCTATTATAACATTTTTCAAACAGGTAATTTTTCTCCTTCACTGATGTGCGTTGATGAGGCGGCACTGATAGGCGGCACTGATGGGCACTGATAGGCAGCACTAAAGGGCACTGATAGGCAGTACTAATGAGGTAGCACGTATAGGCGGCACTGATAGGCAGCACTAATGAGGTGTCACGGATAGGCGGCACTAATATGCAGCACTGATAGGCGGCACTGATGATGGGTACTGATAGACGGCACTGACAGGCATCACTGCTGGGCACTGACTGGCGGCACTGACTGGCACAACCGCTGGGCACTGACTGGTGGCACTGACTGGCAGCACTGCTGGGCTGCACTGGTGGGTGGCACTGGTGGGCAGCACTGGTGGGTGGGCACAGGTAGGTGGCACTGGTGGGCACATGTGGGTGGCACTGGTGGGCACAGGTGGGTGGGCACAGGTGGGTGGCACTGCTGGGCACAGGTAGGTGGCACTTCTGGGCACAGGTGTGTGGCACTGCAGAGTGGCACAGGTGGGTGCACTGCTGGGCACAGGTGGGTGCACTGCTGGGCACAGGTGGGCGGAGCTGGTGGGCGCACTGCTGGGCACAGGTGGGCGGAACTTGTGGGTGGCACTGCTGGGCACCGATCATCAGGGCACTGATCATCAGTGCCCTGATGATCGGTGCTGATCCTCGCTCTGACAACTGCCGGTTCTCAGCAGTACTTTCCTCACGATCTGACATCGTGAGGAAAGTGCAGCCGAGAACCGGCACTTGCATTTCCCTGTGATCAGCGTGTCATTGGACACCGCTGATCACGTGGTAAAAGGCTGGTATGATTGGCCTTTTACCACATCTCGTGCTCAGCTGTGTCCGTAGGACACAGCGATCACGGAGATCGCCGGGTGCGCGCCCCCTGGGGCGCACAGGAGAGCGCGTTCTGGGGGGACGTCATATGACGTCCACCCAGAACTGGCCAGCCGCAGTGAAGCCGTCATTTGGCTATCTGCGGTCGGCAACTAGTTAATATTTTTCCTAGTACAGGTCTATTTTAAGACATTTGTTCACTAAAACCTCCCTTCATACATCTTATCCTGACAAGAATACTTTCATAGCAGCAAATATTTATGTCCGGTTATAGTGTTGAAGCTTTTTTTTTCCCCTTGAGGCTTTATCACATGATGTGACATTATGTAATCATAAAATTTGATACAAATAGAATCATTTCAGGCTGTGTGTCTAGTTATCAGCACAATATACAAGCCACTGATTCCATGAACAAGCACAAGTACAGTACATAGAACATAGGATTGCTGGCACTTCCCATTTGTAAAGAAGTTAAAGAATACTGGCAAAGACAGGCTGGTATGAGTCCATTCACTGCCAATGTGCCTGCTCTTGTGTAATAGGCTCTAATATCAACACCTATGGTGTTATTATATATACAAAGGGACTATTAAAATTGTATCAAGAAGGTTCTTGTTCTCCAAGCAACCAATTAACTTCCAACTGTCATTTCTACAGTGTGGAGTTTTAAATGGCTGTAATGGGCAACAAGAACTTTTCTTGTTTGTACCCTTTTTATATACAAGTTCAAAAGTAATTATTAAGGCTAATAGGCTCACTTAGGCTCATTTTAAGAACGTCGCACCATCTTAGTTAGCAAGAGGGAGATGGCTAATTATTTTATAGATAGAAGGCTGAGGCCTGGGTGATAGTCAGAGGGGTCAGATTAGGGTCAGGGCCGAAAGTTTCTGCAGATCAGCTCACTGATGCCCCCCCTTGATCTAGAGACTTGAAGAAATCTCTAGAACTCAGTGGGCGGGGGTGAGGAGGAGCTGGCCTGCACACTTGAGAGATCCTAGCCAATCCCCAGGCAGGAGGGCATGGGGTCAGGACAGCCCTTAAGAGTGACTGAGCTGCTCAGAGGCAGGAGAGTTCAGGTGGAAGATGTGAGGCAGGCTGAGATGCAGGGAGCCTGGGAGGGGGCTCAGTGGGAAGGGGCCTACTCTCAGGCAGAGGTGCTGGAAGGATTCCCAGAGGATTACCACCTGGCTGCATGGAGAAGTCAGCACAGCAAAAGGCCTGAAGGCAGCCACCAACCCAACAAGCAAACAGGAGAGGAAGAGTGAGTAATCCTACACCCCTGGGACAGTTAAGGGGAAAGGGGCATTCTGGTGGGGAAAACTGACTAGCTCCTTGCCCAGGACTGTTTCAACTTAAAGTGGCAGGCACTGGATCCCCTTGCCCAGGGATTTCCTCCAGATAGCTGGATGAGAAGAGCATTCATCTGGGGTCTGGGATGGTACACTAAGAGAGGCTGGAGAGCTCTCCAAGAAAGAACATTTTGCTTTAAAAAGACTTGTACATAGTTGCCAGGAAGTTGTCCTCAGTTTACTGTTCTTTGGGCATCTCATACACCTCCCACCCCATTCAAGTTCAATTCCCCTAATAAAACTTAAAAAAGCAAGCTCAAGGACTTTTCACTGTCTCTGGAATGCAAGTCTGTGGAAAATGAGTGTGTTGCCTGGCTGTGCAGGATCATATGGGGTCCAAATCTTCAGTGACTCCTAAGGGGGTAGTGCTACAATGAATACTGGCAATTGTAATGAAAGTCTTTTTGCAGCCCATTCATAAAATGCAGGCTGTGGAAAGAATCTTCTAGTACCCATGGAGTTCTCGCTGCCCAACAATGCAGAAGAAAAAGCTCTGTGATTAGAGTACAGCTGGTCATGTGACTTTGACAAGTCACACGACTGGGCTTTCCCACAGGCTATTAACAGGTTTTTTTATTTTAATACTGTCTTCATTTTAATACAGCTACGCTGGCTTCAGAGCTCTGAAACTAGCTGGAGGCTAAGAACATCTAATAATCACATCACTGTACTTCATAATTGTGGTCTATTTTTTTAATTGGCCCCAAACTGTCTAAGTACACAATGACATCAGGCTTTGATTAAACTCATTTTTCAACTGTCATTTTCTAATACAGGTCTGGTTTCTTTGGGGCAGCACAGACATTATTTTCAGATAACCAAATGGAGCTCCCTGTGGACTGAATCAGGACAGGGTAAGATTAATTCTGAAAGTCTATGACAGGTTAGTAAGCTTAAGTAATCTTTCCTGGAAAAAAAGAGGTCTATATTTTTTATGTATAATTTGGACACACTGAGAAACTTTAATAACGTGTAGTAATGCAGTAAATAGATTGGCCATGTGGTAAAATATTCTTTATAATCCTCAAAAAGAAAGAAGAAAATATGGATTGAAAAAATGCTGCCTTCCAAACTTACATAATTCAGAAGTGGGAATGGATATCTGTCAGAAAAAGGTACCCACTCCTCCCCCACCCTAAAAGAAAGTTCAAATATGATGGGGGGGGGGGGGGAGTGGATTAGCAATATTTTCACTTTTAAATGGAAGTCTGCTTTAAAATTCAAGACAGGGGTAGCTTTGGAATGTTAGACCATTCTTCCAGAGGCGCATTTGTGAGGTCAGGCTCTAATTCATCCCAAATGTGTTCTATCTGGTTGCGGTCAGGACTCTGTGCAGACCAGTCAAGTTCCTCCACCCCAAACTCGCTCATCCATGTCTTTATGGACCTTGCTTTGTGCACTGGTGCACAGCTATGTTGGAACAGGAAGGAGCCATCCCCAAACTCTTCCCACAAAGTTGGGAGCATGAAATTGTCCAAAATGTCTTGGTATGCTGATGCCTTAAGAGTTCCCTTCACTGGAACTAAAGGGCCAAGCCCAACCCCTGAAAAACAACCCCACACCATAATCCCCTTCCATCAAATGTTTTACTTGGCACAATGCAGTCAGGAAATTACCGTTCTCCTGGCAACCGCCAAACCCAGACACATCCATCGGATTGCCAGACAGAGAATCGTGATTTGTCACTCCAGAGAACACGTCTCCACTGCTCTAGAGTCCAGGGGTGGTGTGCTTTACACCACTGCATCCGATGCTTTGCATTGCAATTGATGATGTAAGGCTTGGATGCAGCCACAGGAACCCATTCCATGAAGCTCTCTACACACCGTTGTGCTAATTTGAAGGCCACATGAAGTTTGGAGGTCTTTAGCTCTTGACTCTGTGGACAGTTGGCGACTTCTGCACACTGTGCGCTTCAGCGTGCGCTGACCCCGCTTTGTCATTTTACATGGCCTACCATTTCGGCTGCAGCTATGGGAATATGTTACATGTTCCACCCCAAAAATGGGTGGAACATGTAACATGTCCCCAAAGTGAACTTATCGTTTAAGGAACAGTATATGCAGGCTTTATGAAAGGGTGCTTGGAACAAGATATATGGCTGTTCTGGATGCCTCCCCAACATTCTTCAAGAAGATATATGCTAAGCGTACACTTCATTATGCCCAGCACTGCCACAATGCATCATAATTTGCAGTATTAAGGCCATGGCTAACATGGCAAGTCCATCAACTTAGACTGTGCTCTCACAGAACCCTTTCAGGCTAGGGAAGCACCAAATAGCCAGGAAGACATGGCCTGGAGAAACATAGGTCCTGAATACTCCTCTGCATTCAGCACCCACTTATACTCACCCTATAGGGGAAGTTCCACTTTATGTCTTCCTCTCCCCCACCACATTTGGCACACTACATTTTTTGGGGGGCAGAGCGTTATCTAATTTTGACAGGTACTTGCCCCTACTTCAGCTCAGATCATCTAGGTCAGAGGTCCCCAACCCCCCGGGCCGTGGACTGGTACTGGTTCGTGGCCTGTTGGAGACTGGGCCACACAGGCCACACAGGCCACACAACAGGAGGTGAGCGGCGGGTTAGCAAGCAAAACTTGATCTGTATTCACAGCCGCTCGCATTACCTTCAGAGCTCCACCTCCTGTGAGATCAGCAGTGGCATTAGATTTTCATAGGAGGCCAGACCCTATTGTAAACTGCGCATGCACTGGATCTGGGTTTTGTGCTCCTTGAGAATCTAATGCTTGATGATCTGAGGTGGAGCTGAGGCGGTGATGCTAGCACTGGGGAGAGGCTGAAAATACAGATCATACAGAGAGGTTTGACTACACAGAGACTCCTATGAAAACCCTGACAATTAAGCTGTATCTGGTGGCAGGCTTTATAGCAGCAAGTGACAATTAGATGATGGGGTCTTTTAGTTGCAGGAAAACAAGCTCGGGGCTCCCACTGATTCTGGCTTACGGTGAGTTGAATTATTTCATTATATATTGCAATTTAATAATAGAAGTAAAGTGCACAATAAATGTAATGCACTTGCATCATCTCAAAACCATCCAAATCACCACCAACCCAACCCCCCACCCCCAGCTCCCCCGGTCTGTGTAAAAATTGTCTTCCATGAAACCATTCCCTGGTGCCAAAAAGGTTGGGGATGGCTGGCCTAGGTGATCCAGTGCTGGAAACATTTGCATTATTTATATGTTTAAAGTGTATTTAGGGCACAACTTACTGTATGCCTCACATGCACAGATTGTTAAGGCCAAGGCCCACCCGGTGAGGTAGGTCAGGATTGCAACTGCACCTTACAGTAGGTTCCTCTAGGCATCAAAATCCTCTAGAAAGTTCAGATATAGGAGGGTTGGTAAGGTTGGTAACCCTGCACATATGTATGGCCTGCTATTACACAGTTTAAGGTGGTGAACTCCTTGACTTGAGAGTCTACTCTATTTCCAGGGGCTTCAGGCAATGTACATAGAGCCGACATTCCACCAGGGCAGTTGGAAGTTCCATCTCCAAGCAGTCAGTCCGCTTCAAATAATGTGAGAGCCAAGAGCTTTATTCCATAGCAGTGCTCTCAATTATATAGGCCAAATATTTCTTCCCCACCTAGCTCAACAGTAGTTTACTCACTCTTCACACCAGCACATTACAGAATGTTCAGTCAGATTCAGATTGTGTTCAACATAACTGGTCAGCCCACAATATTGTTATCATAAGATGGCATTTCCAACATGGTGGCTTAAGGCAAGTCTCAATAGAATTAGCATCTTCCAAGACTTCTAGTGTTCAGGTGCTCACAGTGACAAGGGTGCTCAGTTGGTCCCTTAAAATGGAACTTCTGCCCCCCAAAGGGTCTACCAAACTAAGCGTAAAGTACTTTCCACCATGGGTACTCACAGCACTTTACAGCAGCTATACAGTTCCACTAAGTGAAGTCACCTGTGCTCAACAGTGTCCTGTATACTTCTCTCTGAACACATCCAAATACGGATGTCCACATGGGACAATCTTTCCACTCACATCATGGTGCTGTCCTATGTGCTCTTCCTTTCAAGGACACCCATCTGTGACACAGCACATCATATTTATGTTACATTTATAGACCATGTCTGTGCCACTAAATCTAGTGTGAATCATATGTCTTTAATAGGCACAGGGCCTCCCCAAGATGGCTACTGGGAGCTCATTGCAGAGGTCAAGTCAGTCCCCTGCAGGGATTTCTCTAGTACACAGAGTACAGCAGTGGTCCTTGACCACTCTATTTCCTGAGTACTGGTTGTTTCCTGAGTCCTGCCTGGCTTCAATCAGTGGAGCACCTCGGGAAGACGGACTGTGGTGAAATGCACTGCATATGAAACCCCTCCCTGTAAAATTCTTTTAGATGTATCTCTAGGCACAAATCTTGTTTTCTAGTTTTGCACACAATGGGGAAGGGTTATACCCTCTGTCAACTTTTTTTTTACTGTATGTGTCCCCTTTGGGAGATTCACCCTTCTATTTGTACTGGTGACCATGATTACTAATTATATTTTTGACCGGTCCTCAGAAGTAGGTGGGTAAAAACCTTCCAATGGGGACACCTGTTCCGAGGACAACTGCCTAAGAGGGGAATCCCCCTTAAGTTGAGAGATTTCCTATAACTTCCTTTTGCATCTCTGGGACAGAATGTGACGGTAAATTTCCCCAATTTTACACAGACAACAGAAAATAACCTGGTGAGGGTTAACCCTTCTCTAGTCTATCCTACACTAAAAACAAAAAGCTATACATACACTTTAATGTCTCTAATCTTTTGGTTTCATTAGATGGCTTGTATTAGGTGCAAGCACTTTTTTTAAAATTGGATCTTATGTGCAAATGTAAAAAAAGTTTTGGACTTTGCAGAAAGCGCTGCTTCTTTCTTGAGGCAATTCTAAGATGCTAAGCCAGGAAGAAGAAGAATGAAATGCAAAAAAGAAAGGCAAACATGGCGGAAAGTGTTATCAATAGAGAAATTTAACCACTTGTCTACAGGGCACATCCCCCTCCTGCCCTGGACAATTTTCACCTTTCAGTGCTGTTGCACTTTGAATGACAATTGCTCGGTCATGCCACACGGTACTCATTTGACATTTTTATCATTCTTTTTTCACACAAATAGAGCTTTCCTTTGGTGGTATGTAATCACTACTGGGTGTTTTATTTTTTGCACTATAAACGAAAAAGAGCAAACATTTTGAAAAAAAGGTTTTCTTTGTTTCTATTATAACATTTTGCAAACAGGTAATTTTTCTCCTTCACTGATGTGAGTTGATGAGGCTGCACTGATAGGCAGCACTGATGGGCACTGATAGGCAGCACTGATGGGCATTGATGAGGTGGCACTGATAGGCAGCACTGATGGGCACTGATAGGCTGCACTGATGAGATAGCACTGGTGGGCATTGATGAAGAGGCACTGATGATGCTTTACTGATATCTGGCACAGATGGGCACTGATAGGCGGCAATTATGGGCACTGATAGGCGGCACTGAAGGGCACTGACTGACGGCACTGATAGGCAGCAATGACTGGCAGCACTGATAGGCGGCACTGACTGGCGGCACTGACAGGCACAGATTGGTAGCCTGCTGGGTGTACTGTTGGGAACTGATGGGCAGCAGTGCTGGAAACTGATGAGCAGCACTGCTGGGCAACACTGTTGGGCACTTTTGATTATCAGTGCCCTGATAGTCAGTGCAGATGTCTGCTTTGACAGTTGGCGGATACTGACAGTACTTTGCTCACACTGTGACAGCGTGAGGAAAGTACTGCAGATAACCGACAAGTGTATTTACATAGTGGTCAGGTGTGATTGGACACAGTTGATCATATGGCAAAAGGCTGCTGTGATTGGCCTTTTACCATTTTATGTGATCAGCTGTGTCCAAAGGACACATCGTTCACAGACAGCGCCGGGTGCGTGCCCCTGGGGGCGTGCGGGGGGCACGTTCTGGGAGGAAGTCATATGACGCCCTCCCAGGACTGGTCTAGTGCACTTTAGCTGTCATTCGGCTATAGCATGGTGTGGCTAAAGGCAATGGGGTTGATTTACTAAAGGCAAACAGACTGTACACTTTGGAAAGTGCAGTTGCATTCTGCAAGTGCAGTTCCTCCAGAGCTTAGTAAATGAGGGGAAGCTTCACGTTGCAAAGAATACCCAATCATGTGCAAGGAAAATTAAAAAATTTAAAAATAGCATTTTGCTTGCACATGATTGGATGATAGAAGTCAGCAGAGCTCTTGCTCATTCACTAAGCTCTGGAGCAACTGCTCTTGCAAAGTTCACAGTTTATTTGCCTTTAGTAAATCAACCTCAATGCTTCTTCCAAATCAGACCTCCAGGGGTACTTCCTCATAGATCACATATCACATACCTTTTATTGTTTCTTGAGCCGACTGTATTGGCGGAATTGGGCAACAGTCATCAAATGTACAGTATATGGTTACTCGGCTCTGGAAATGTTGGGCTGTTTCAAATAATGAACACACATCACACTGATAACAAACAATGGACCCCAGACCAGAACAATGGAAGTTTACTTACTCCACAGACATGCTGGTAGGTTAATTGGCTCCTGTGTAAATTGTCCCTAGTATGTGTATGTATGAATGTGAGTTAGGGACCTTAGATTGTACACCCCTTGAGGGTTAGGGACTGATGTGAATGTACAATATATATGTAAAGCACTGCGTAAATTGATGGCGCTATATAAGTACCTGAAATAAATAAATAAATACTTGTGGTTCACAACCACAGAGCACTATAGTGCACATTAGTATGTATTTAATTCTAAACTCCACGCAAGCAGCTAAATACATAGATAAAATATGGTTTTACTTGCCAAAAGATTTGTAATTCTGTGCAGGTAATTTTGTGATTTAGGCATTCCTGCCAGACAGAACAGCAATGTACTTGACCAGCATAGCTTGGTCAAATCACTGGTCAACACACACCCTCAGCTTGCTGAGTGGACAATGAAATAGCAGCAGCACCATGATGAGTTCATCCCTCCACTCACTCTGCTCTCTCCCCCTATCAGCATGTTTACTTTCAGCTCATTAGCTCTCAGTGCTGCTGCTCCTTCTCCCATTGCTGCACTTTCTTGTTAAAGTGAAGCTCCACCCAAAAGGGAGAAGTTCCGCTTTAATGCTTTGTCCCCCACTCCCCATTAAGGATTGGCACCTTTGGGGAGTGGGGGGGAGCGGGTACCCGAATTTGACAGGTACCCATTCCCACTTCCGCTGCGATCGCCTAGGCAATCGGAAGCAGAGGTTGTCCTCCTACCCTCCCTCCCTCCCCGTAGTCTTTTGGGACATGTGACAGGTCCCAGAAGACTACGGGGCCATTCTCGCGCATGCGCAGTGGGCACCCAGCTGTGAAGCCACAAGCTGTCAAAGCCAGGTGCCCACACTAAAGATGTAGGCGCCAGGAAGAGAAGATGGCCTGTGAAACCAGCCGTGATGAGCAGGGGCAGACTGATGATTTGGAAACTTGGGCACTGCCTGAGGGCCCGGAGTCAGTACGGGGCCCCATGAGATGCCCCTGGTACCTTTTTCATAGGCTTTTTTGAGTTTGGGCAAGGACACAGGGGCCCCATGATCCCCTATTGCCTGGGGGGCCCCATGAATTGTCAGTCCACCCCTGGTGGTGAGGACATCGCTGGACTCAGGGACAGGTAAGTGTATTTTAAAAGTCAGTAGCTACAGTTTTTGTAGCTGCTGACTTTTATTTTTATTTTTTTTCAGCTGGAACTCTGCTTTAAGTAAAAGAAAATATTTATGACATGATAACATAATAACTTATTATTAAAGCATATCTAAACCCAAAAGCACACATGTAATATATTACAGCTTACCAGTCTTTAGAAGTGGTGGCTGCATTAGTTTCTCAGATTAGGAACATTTTCAGCAAGTACAGAAATGACATGTTGATTTTGCCAGAAATGTGTCCTTATCACTTCCTGTGAACTGAACAAAAGCAAAAGGAACCTTTTCTTTCTCTCATCAATGCACCATATAATAAAAATGAACCAAGGCGTTACATGAATGTACAAGCTCCTTGATCTACCACCAACAATGTAGTACAAGGGTCTACCTTGTGCTATCACCATACTCAGGAGGAGTAGAAGAATGTATTTAGGGGGGTACTTGCAAGTATGCCTATGCCGTGTGAGAGAAATAACTTGTTAATATGACAATTTTATGAAAAAACAAAATTATTTCATTTCTTAATTTTCCACAGAATTGTGGGAAAAAACTCACCATGCCTCTTATTAAATACCTTGGACTGGCTACTTTCCAAAAAAGAGGTCATTTGGGGGATCTTTGTACTGTGCTAACATAATAGTGTCTCAAGAAATGAGATTAGTACATCAGGTGTGATCAATTTTCAATGATACGTACCATAGCTTGTAGACTCTACAACTTTCCTACATAACAAATACTATACACTGATTTGGGTTATTTTTACCAAAGAAATGAAGCAGTACAAATTTTGGTCAAAATGAATGAAGAAAAATGACTTATTTGCAAAATTGTATCACAGAAACTAAGAATAACACATTTTTCTTCAAAATGTTCAGTCTTGTTTTCGTTTATTTAGCAAAAAATACAAAAAACAGTGGTGATTAAATAAAAGAAAGCTCTATTTGTGTAAAAAAAAATATTGATTTCATGTGGGTACAACGTTGCATGACCGCGCAATTGTCATTTCAAGAGTGAGAACGCTGAAAGCTGAAAATTGGCCTGGGCAGGAAGGGGGTAAAGTGCACGGTAATGAAGTACTTAAATAGTAATTGTATAGATTTATAAAGTTAGTCTTCATATAGTTTTAGTAAATCTAAAGGAGATTGTTCATAAATTGTACAATCTGATTGTGTATGTCAAACTTAAAGGCCATGATTAGATTGTAAGCTCCAAGGAGCAGGGCCCTCCTAACCCTCTTGTATTGAACTGTATTGTTGCTGTATTGTCTCCCATTATATTGTAAAGCTCTGAGCAAACTGTTGGCGCTATATAAATCCTGTATAATAATAATAATAATAATGATCTAGGGTTCATGTACACTGCAGCTCCTAAACTGACGTTCAGGAGCTGTTGAGCGTTTTTTTCAGCAGCCTCTGAACTCTCCCTAATGTATTCCTATGTGTCCATGTACACTATGTCGTTTACAGGCATTTGAGTTTACAGTCGTTTTTTTGAACGCACCAAACTTGCATTCAGGAGTAGATTTTACAGATGTTTCAAATGCCAAATGCTTGTAAACGCGATTTTTAACTGTTCGCTGTCCAGAGCCTTTTTTCATCATCAGAAATGCATGCAAAGCATTTTCCATATATTCAAATGGACCCGGTACACCAGCGCAGTCAGTTCCAGGTTTTGCGTGAAGGAACAAATGGTAGAACGTGCCACATTATGCTCATGATGGGATCCATAGTTAATACAACCAGAAAAGACAGGTCATCTCAACACATACTGATATCACTGCTTCTGCTCTCTCTATTCCTCTCAAAATGTCTGAAATAGTTAATTGTTTACTATTTTTCAGTACATTCTGGGCATTTGGGAAGGTCTCCTGAGGTTATCTTTTGAAAACTCTTCTAAACGCAAACACACATAAATGCGCATAAACGCGGTATGCAAACGCAGCTAAACTGACGTTTTTTAACCTACGTTTTCCAGCAGTCAGTTTCCATCGTTCAGAAGAGTTTTCTAAATGCTCCGTGTACATGAGCCCTTATTGTGACACACATTTTGACATCTTCCTGCACCAGCTTCCTTTGTGACTCTCAACATTCAGTCACATGACATCTCAGCCTCAAAAAAGTTGGTGCTGGAGGACTTCCTTCTACCTGATTCTGTGATCATAGATCTGAATATGGGGTTGGTAGTTATATGATAATCCACTAAATGTCAAAATATCAAAGTACTGTATCTCTGCTTAGGACCACCAGCCCAAATATCCCTGTGTGGGGGGGGGGGGAGGGGGGGCAAATATGCACTATTTCCCAAGCTTAGCCTTCTCTTACTGAATACAAATGATCACTGGGTGCTACAGCTGGTATTTAGGATAATGGGAACACAGACTGGCTGACCTCTAATAACTTTGGTCAATGTTATAGACAAAATTATTTCTGTCTGATTTGATTTTTGACAACCTTGTTTGATATACAAAAATAACAGATTAACTGTTAACCTCAACCAAACCTGATTGCCCAAAATGATGAAAGACCATTCTAGGTGGATGGTCATCATTGAGGATTATAATTGACTACTTATGTGGTCTCTTTCTATTATTCTTTTTCTTCTTATCTTTCTTTATTGTTTATGGCTCCTTGCTGGACCATGTACTATGTTTATTGGTTCTAGGTTTAGCTATCCCCTTATTCCTGGCTACTACTAGGATTCCCTATCCGATTCCTCCTGGTTGATGCTGGAAATGAATACATGATACATCATTTTTCCCTTCTTCTTTTTTCCCTTTTTTTGGATATCTCGGTCTTATGAACAGAATTTTTGATACCAGGGGTGTTCAAATCAAACCAAGACCTTTAATTTTACAGGTATAAAAAGGGATGCTTGCATGGGGGTACTGCACACAGTAGTAAGTGGCAAGTGTGACCTACTACATTGGCTCCTGCTGCTTTCAATCACAGCCAGTGAGCCAATGAGAAGAGAGAGGGGGCAGGGCCAGGCTGCGGCTTTGTGTGTGAATGGACACATGGAGCAGAGGGTGCCCCCATAGCAAGCTGCTTGTTGTGGGGACACCTGACAGGAGGGAGAGGCCAGGAGCGCCAGCAGGGGACCCGAGAAGAGAAGGACCTGGGCTGCTCTGTGCAAAACCACTGCAGAGAGCAGGTAAGTATGATGTGTTTATTTTTAGAAACAAAAATGTAAGCCTTTAATATCACTTTAAATCCCAGTAGATCAGCAGTTTTTGAAATAATCAAATCAGCCCACCTGGCACCAAAAAACATGCCTTGTTCATAGTCACTTAAATCTCCTTTCTTCCACATTTTAATGCACGGTTTGCACTTCAGCAAGTCGTCTTCACCACGTCTAGATGCCTAAATGCTGCCATGTGATTGGCTGATTAGCAATTTGTGTTACCAAGCAATTTTATTTATTTTTTTTATTTATTACAGATACTTATATAGCACCGTCAATTTACACAGCATTTTACATATATATATTGTACATTCACATCAGTCCCTAAACCTCAAGGGGCGTACAATCTAAGGTCCCTAGCTCACATTCATACATGCACATACTAGGGCCAACTTAGACAGGACCCAATTAACCTATCAGCATGTCTTTGGAGAGTGGGAGAAAACCGGAGTAACCGGAGGAAACCCACGCAGGCACAGGGAGAACATGCAAACTCCAGGCAGGTGGTGTCATGATTGGGATTCGAACCAGTTGAACAGGTGTACCTAATATAGTGGCCGGTGAGTGTATAATGCCAGCAGTTTGCACAGCACTTTACAAAGTAGAGGGAGACAGTACAGTTATAATACAATGCAATACAAGAGGAATCAGAGGGCCCTGCTCATTATAGCTTACAATCTAAAAGGAAGAATCAAGTGATACCAAAGGTAATAACTGTAAGGGATGAGTCGATAGAGATAAATATATAATATATATATATTCATAATAATATAAATAATAACATAATAATAATAATAATAATAAAAAAAAATAATAAAAATAATATAATAATAATAATAACATAACAATAATAATAAAAAAAATAGTATAATAATATTACAAATGTTATTAATAATAATAATAATAATATATTAATATATGCTATGTAATAATTTATATATAGTATTATATTTTGTTATATATTTATATATTATTTTTATTAATGTCATTGGCTCCAACAAAAAATCTGTCTGTGAGCAGAGCTCAGGTGAGATGGGCCTGGTTGCTGTGGATTGTCGCGCTCTACATATTATTATTATTATTATTATATAATTCTATCAGTGTAAGAATGCTTGTGAACAGGCGTTCCCCGTCAGTCCCATGTCACTACTATGCAGTACAGTGGAAGGCTCAGTGCTAGCCTGTAGACTGCAGAAAAGAGGTGGAGAATGGGACGGGCGAGCTGGGGGAGTGTCTCTACCTGTCTCTTACCTGTTAGCTGGGCTGGGAAAGAGAAAGAAAAAAAAAAACAAGGGGGGGGGGAAGGGGTGGTAGGAAAAAAAAAAAAGAAGAATTACCAGTAGCTCTTGTTCTGCCATCTCTTTCCTTTCCACACACCTTTACCTGCACAGACTTGAAAGTCCAGTTCCACCAGAGAGCTAGAGAGAAGATAAAGGGAGAGTTCATTGGATCAAACATGTCACAAGAGACGGACAAGTAAGTGATCATACAGGTTTTGGGATCTTGTGGCAGTCACAAGCTGGGAAAGTTTTTTTTTTTTCCCTCATTCCTCTGTGCTGTTGGACCTGATCTGCAGGGAGCCTGAGCCTGCTGACCCCCTGCAGCTCACCCGATCAGAAACTTTTTTCTGGAATATTTGGCTTTTGAGAAAAGTTTTTGTTGTCTCTGCCTGCGAGCTTGACTTGGACTGTTTCTACCTGGAGAGCTTTCCGGAGGCCGCTGGGACGGTGTGCACTGCTGGGAAAGGGCCTGGCAAGGCAAAGAGAGAGATTGGCTTTTGTGTTCATGCAACAAAAGGCTTTTTCTTCTGCTGCACAAAACGGCCATCTTCTGGGATGGGATTTTGAGCACTGGGGGTGCATAGGGCGGGTGGGCTCCGGTGGGCCGAGGAGAATAAAAAAACAGCAAATTAGATTATTAGCATTCTAATCCTGCAACCTGTACTGTCAATGACCCCTCACTCTGCTGCTTACAAGATATTATTGTATTTAACTTCTTCTAGTTCTTTCATATATAATTGCATCTTCTTTTTCACAAAAACATGCGTTTATATGCCACATGGTTGTGAATTTGATTTATTTGCTATCAGTTTATAAAACTTTTTAACTTTTTTTTAATGAATAGATTTGTGTTTATTCAATAATTTATTTGTATCATTTTGCATTCAGTTAATCTAGTGTGCTGGTATGTTATAATGTGATTATTCCACAAAAAATATTTTAGATGCTGTATTTTATTTCTTACTATTATTTTACCGCCGTGCCATATGTTTGATAATTGAATTACATTAACTTCAGGTTGTGCGTAGATGGTTCACCACACAAATATCCAGCTTGCGATTTTGCAGATGTAGTGGAATTTCTATCACTGAGGTCTGACAGCTAATATATGGGAAGGTGTACTTGAACCTGTAGTTCCACCAGTGCATAGATGGGTAATAACTGTACAGTCCACATAGCCCTGCTGGGGGTACCTCCACCAAATTCATAGAGTACTCCTGTCTCATCAAATTAAATTTCATTAATAATTAAATGTTTCAGCAAGTGATACACTTTATACAAAAATTATTCTAAGGCATTTTATTTATGTATTTTGCCAGTATTAGCAGTGCGCAAAACCTAGTACACAAGAGCACTTGACATACACCCAGAGGATACTGCTAGTTAAAATATTTATTTAGAATATTAACTGCTACAAGAGAGACAAAACTGGTGAGAAACACTTGCTGGATGGATATGGTGCACTGTCAAAGTATTTATCATTAGGACCAGGAAGACTTTATTTATTACAGGTACTTATATAGCACAGTCAATTTACGCAGTGCTTTACATATATATTGTCCATTTAACATCAGTTCCTGCCCCCAAGGAGCTTACAATCTAACGTCCCTAGATCACATTCATACACATACTAGGGCCAATTTAGATAGGAGCCAATTAACCTACCAGCATGTCTTTGGAGTGTGGGAGGAAACAGGAGTACCCCCACGTAGGTACTAGGAAAACATGCAAACTCCAGGCAGGTAGTGCTGTGGTTGGGGTTCAAGCCAACGACCCTAGTGCTGCTAGGCAGAAGTGCTAACCACATAGCCACTGTGCTGCCCAGAATGTTAAGTGTTAATATTATGTGTATGACCTGTACAGAATAGGAGACTTGCCTTGTCATCCATACCTGGGTTGGGTCATTAAGATTTCTACAAATGATTCTATGCCCCAGGCAGAGTGACTGAAAACTCTGAAGACAAGTCAAGACATTCAATCTCCTGAGCCCTGTCCTTCATCTGCTGTTAGGATTGTCTCATCATGCCCTCATTAGCTATTGTTCTTGGCACCAAGAATGCACCATGGACAATGGAAGAGAGGGGACAGTGACTCAGAATTCCAGCCGTGTCTAAACAATTCTTCCTCTTAATCAGATCAACAAAACAAAACAACCTTGTGAGATCCCAAACTATGTAGAGTGAGGTGAGGGACACTTCCCCAAACATACAATTGGCTTTAATCCAGAGATCGTATTAATGGGTCCACCCAAAGCAGCTATAAAATGCTGCAGGCATCAGCATAGATGGAGCTGATATGTTGATTCCCATCAGCAAGCACGGGCAGGTTTATGCTCAGATCTGCATCTTGAGCATGACATGGTGCAGGTAAAACACACGGGACCCCCTGTCTTTTCACTCTATGGATCTGAAGAGGAAAGGCTTGGTAGGTTTGAAAGTTTCTGTACATATAAATATACTAAAGGATAGTACAGATCACTTGAAACATACTCAGTGTCTCTGATCCCATCAAGGTACTATAGTCTGTGTCCTCAGTGATGGGTTCTAAAGTTTTGCCCAATTTTCTGTACATTTCTGCTGGTAAAGTGGAGGTGAAAAGGGGTGACCTGGCACTAAGCAGTGCTTACTCATAAGCACATGCAATAATAGATGTGTATCCAGTGATACACATAAGGGGCTTGATTGTTTTGTTAAAGCCTGATTAAATTCTTGTCTGATTATGGGATAATGGTCAAGTTGGGAAATAATCGTACATATGATTTTTCAAGACAGGTCCTGCCTGATCAAACTTGGGTGTATAGTTGATCATCCAATATGGATGTTCCCACATAGTTTCTATAATACCCCTGGCAAAATGCTGGGACCAGAGATATCTCTACAGCACCTACTCATGCACACATGCAGGCTTATGTCAGAATCTGTGGTTGTCACACTATTTAATGTCTGTGGGCATCCCAAAACTTGCCATAGATAGTAGAGAATAGACAGACGTGTACACGCCATCTAATGATACATTATATTGCAAAAAGTATTGGGACACCCCTCCAAATCACTGGATTCAGGTATTCCAAACACCTCCATGGCCACAGGTGTATAAAATCAAGCACCTGGGCATGCAGACTGCTTCTACAAACATTTGTAAAAAAATGGGTCACTCACAGGAGCTCAGTGAATTCAAGAGTGGTAAAGTGATAGGTTGCCACCTGTGCATTAAGAACATCCGTGAAATTTCCTTGCTACTAAATATTACAGTCAACTGTTAGTGGTACTATAACAAAGTGGAAGCAACTGGGAACAACAGCAACGGGCCACGTAAAATTAAAGAGTGGGGTCAGCGCATGCTGAAGCGCACAGTGCACAGAAGTCACCAACTGTCTGCAAAGTCAATAGCTAAAGACCTCCAAACTTCGTGTAGCCTTCAGATTAGCACAACAACAGTGCGTAGAAAGCTCCATGGAATGGGTTTCCATGGCCGAGCAGCTGCATCCAAGCCTTATATCACCAAGTGCATTGCAAAGCGTCGGATGCAGTGGTGTAAAGCAAGCCACCACTGGACTTTAGAGCAGTGGAAATGTGTTCTCTTGAGTGATGAATCAAGTTTCTCTGACTGGCAATTCAATGGACGTGTCTGGGTTTGGCGGTTGCCAAGAGAACGGTACTTGCCTGACTGTATTGTGTCAAGTGTACAGTTTGGTGGAGGGGAGATTATGGTGTGGGGTTGTTTTTCAGGGGTTGTGCTTGCCCCCTTAGTTCCAGTGAAGGGAACTCTTAAGGTGTCAGAATACCAAGACATTTTGGACAATTTCATGTTTTGTGGGAACAGTTTGGGGGTGGCCCCTTTCTGCTCCAACATGACTGCGCACCAATGCACAAAGCAAGGTCCATAAAGACATAGATGAGCGAGTTTGGGGTGGAGTAATTTGACTGGTCTGCACAGAGTCCTGACTTCAACCCGATAGAATACCTTTGGGATGAATTAGAGCGTAGACTGCGAGCCAGGCCTTCTCGTCCAACATTAGTGCCTGATCTCACAAATGTGCTTCTGGAAGAATGGTCAAACATTCCCATAGACACACTCCTAAACCTTGTGGATAGCCTTCCCAGAAGAGTTGAAGCTTTTATAGCTGCAAAGGGCGGGCCAACTCATTGTTGAACCCTAGAGACAAAGACTAGGATGCCATTAAAGTTCATGTGCGTGTAGTCAGGTGTCCCAATACATTTGGCAATATAGCGTATGTTGACCTGTGTTGATTCTGTTTATTCTGTTTAGGGCAATGGAGAAGGAAAATGGGCTGTACAAAGACAGTACTAGTGCCATGATAAACAATAGTACTCTGTTTATCACGTAACTTGAACTGGCCATAGATGGTGCATTTTTCTTTCCTACAACCACAGGTTGCAGGAAAGAAAACTGCCTGATTCCCCCACCAACATGGTCAGTGTTGATGAGGGAATCTGCTCTCCCCACCTCCTGCTAGCAGAACACAGTGATTTTTCCTAGCAGCTGTAAGAACTAAAGCAATGATCGCTTGAAAAATTCAACAGGCTTGTTGTACCCAAGCTGATCGATCAATTAACTTGGATACATTCAGCCTGCCCATACACGGTTCAAATTTCAGCTGGAACCTGCTGAAGCAGCCAAGATTCATATGGTCTATGGCCAGCTTTAGCTTAGATTTAGCTTAGATTGTGTGCATGATTTTCACATGATTTCGAGTGTGGTGCATAGGGCAGTCTATTCACTTTAATGGGCTGCTCTATGTGCATTTGTCTTGGCAAAAAACCTCAGGGACCAAATTGAGGCTGGGCACTGCATTTGGGGTCCTCTCAAAGTCCTCTCTTGTATCAAAAGAGGTATAGACTCCAGAGAGAGAGATATCATTTTACCCCTGTACAAATCATTAGTAAACCTCATCTGGAATATGCAGTTCAGTTTTGGGCACCAATTCACAAAAAGAACATTGGGGAACTGGAGAAAGTGTAGAGAAGAGCAACCAAACTGACAAGAGGTATGGAGGAGCTCAGCTATGAGGAAAGATTAGAGGAACTGAATTTATTCTCTCTTGAGAAGAGAAGATTAAGGGGGGATATGATCAACATGTATCAATACATCATTGGTTCATATAGTAAACTCGGTGTAGACTTATTCACCCAGAGGTCGTCACAGAGGACAAGGGGCACTCTTTACGTCTGGAGGAAAAGAAATTGAATCTCAAAATACTGAAAGGTTTCTTCACAGTAAGAGCTGTGAGAATGTGGAGTAGACTCCCTCAAGAGTTGGTTCTGGCCAGCTCAGTGGATTGCTCCAAAAAAGTCCTGGATTCTTTCTTGGATACACAGAATATAACTGGATACTAACATTTATAGGTAACGTTGATCCAGGGAATATCTGATTGCCTCTCGAGGGGATCAGGAAGAAATTTGCTCCCCTGCAGGAGCAAATTGGATCATGCTTTGCTGGGTTTTTTTTGCCTTCCTCTGGATCAACTTTGGGTATAGGATTATAACTTTTTTTTTATGGTTGAACTGGATGGACTTTTGTCTTTTTTCAGCCAGACTAACTGTAACTATGTAATTCAGGATGAATGGCACCCAAACGTGCTTCACACATTTTGCAATTGCGCCAATTGTGCCTGCGATTCCTAATCATCCAAGTGTGAATGGAGCCCAACAGAGAATAGTCCACCATACACAGCGGTCCCTGGCCCAATGGACCTTACTGTCTAGTTCCACCAGAGTCATCTTATTGTAGGATCAGGCCAAAGCCACTCGGGACCTGAGAGGATAGTCATTTATGCAGCACAATCTGCCCCCTTCTAGGTAAGCCATCCACAAGATGCTGCAGAGTGGACTATAAACCTGCAAGCTTGTTAACAAAGAAAGGAAGGTGGTTGTTGAGGTAAAGAGGAAGAAGTCAACATCAGCTTATCAGGGGGTTTTATTCAAACTTCCTCTGCCAACAAGCAGCCAAACGTGCTGGGGAGGACAGCCAGACTGAGTGCCGTCACTATGTGTACATGAAGACACGGATCTGTTTAGCCTCCAGCATGTCTGTGTATTGTGGGAGAAATCAGGATGCCCCAAAACCAAGACAGAACGTATAAACCCCATGTCTGCTCTGTATTACAACACAGCAACCTCTGCCAAGAAATAGTTCTTGTTCTTCAGTGTTTATCTTTGTAACTATTAAACTATTACTCCCACATATTCTGCAAGGCAATTTATGAGTCCTACAAACCTACTACAATTATAATGACAGGTAATGGCCATACTTATTACAATGGTGGATGCATTTGCTGACCGTATACTGGGGTAGAACGTATGTATTTAGTGCAGATATTATTGACTGGGAGAAATCAGAAAAAAATGGCGGACATCTCCATGAGGCATAGGTACAGGACATATGGGCATTAAGGAAAACTGCTCATATCTTTGTAGTACAGCTCTGGTGTAATGGAAAGTATATTGCTTTCATATGAAACAGTTTTTGTAGCAATGGGGAAGCAACTTATTATATGCAATTCTCAACCTGACACTCTGAACAACAGTGGGGGAGATTTCCCAAAATGGGTGCACTCAGAACCTGGTTCAGCTCTGCAAAGTAGCCAATCGGCTTCTAACTTCAGCTTGTTCATTTAGGCTTTGACAATAAAACCTGGAAGCTGATTGGCTACCATGCAGGGCTGTACCAGATTTTGCACTCTTCAGTTTTAGTAAATCACCGCCCATGTGTCCATGTCCACCCCTCCACTATATCATGCTGACATACTGCAGCATAGAGTAAACTAGGAGAAGGTATCCCTGCAAACTGTAAGTAAGACTTTTTTTCCAGTTCAGTCCTGCTCAGTTATAACACAGTGGGGTTGATTTACTAAAGGCAAATAGATTGTGCACTTTGAAAGTGCAGTAGCTCCAGAGCTTAGTAAATGAGGGGAAACGTCAATTTACAAAGAATACCCAATCACATGCAAGAGAAGAAAAAAAAGCATGTTTGCTTGCACATGATTGAATGATGGAAGTCAGCAGAGTTCCTCCTCATTTAGCTCTGGAGCAACTGCATTTGCAAAATGCACAGTCTATTTGCCTTAAAGTGTTACTAAACCTCGGACCCTGCATTCACTATATCTGGTCTCCCACAGCACACAGAACTTGGAAATGCAATTATTTAGTAAATATAAACTGCTAAATACCTTTTCTTGTCAGAAGTTAGAGCAGTCTTGTGACTTCTGTCAGTGTCCAGCAGGGCACATGTTAAAGCTTTTAGGAGGAGTTTTCATTCTGCTCTAGGAGGATGCAGAACCCCTGACCTCTGTCTGGACAGTGTTGAGTGCCCTGTGCTGATCACATGCACTCTCTAAATAAAAAAAATCTCTCTAGCAATACACACTAAACTGAGCATGTGCAGAGTAACTCCACATGATATGGGATATCAGGAGAAAAGAGGGGGACACTGGAAGAAGGGGAGGATCAGAGAAGTCAGGATCAAACAGCGTTTTTACACAATGCAGAGAAATAACCCCTTAGGTTCCACAGTGAGTATAACAAGCATTTTATTTATTTCAGGTACTTGTATAGCACCATCAATGTACGCAGCGCTTTACATATATATTGTACATCAGTCCCTAACCTTCAAGGGGTGTACAATCTAAAGTCCCTAACTCATATTCATGCATACACATACTAGGGCCAATTTAGACAGGAGCCAAGTAACCTACCAGCATGTCTTTGGAGTGTGGGAGGAAACCCATGTAGGCACAGGGAGAACATGCAAACGCCAGGCATGTGGTGCTGTGGTTGGGATTCAAACTGGCGACCCTAGTACTGCGTGGTGGAAGTGCTAACCACTTAGCCACCCACAAGCATGCTTTATTGCATATACAGACTGATTTTACTGTTGAAGGCCTAGTAACACTTTAAGTAAATCAACCCCATGGAATTGCCCAGTTATTATTTTTTCTGGACTGAAAGCATGGATGATACCGATAATTAAATGATTTCTATCAAGTTGTGATCACTTCAAAAGTCAAAATGTAATTTTTGGTGAGATACTTTCAAAGTAAAATCACATTTTGTGCTTGATCTGTTTCTGCAGTGCGTTTTGCATTTTTGCACATGCGTTTTGACGTGTTTTTGATGCATTTTTCTTTTTTTTTAACTTGTTGCTGTGCAGATTAAACTGCAAAACGTATCAAAAATGCATCAAAAATGCACTTCATTGAAGTCTATAGAACCAAAAACACAAAGTTTTGCGTTTAAAAAAGTCCCTGACCCTCTCCAAAAAATGAATCGGGTGAAAACACGGACATGTGAACCTGTCTCATAAGAAATCATTTTAAATGGACTGCTGTGCGCTTTCGCAAAACGCAAAATGCAGGGGAAAACGCATAGGTGTGAACCTGGACTAACGGGACCCGAAAAGAGGAGGACTGGGGCTGCTCTGTGAAAAACCATTACACAGAGCAGGTAAGTATAGACATGTTTATTATTGAAAAAAAAACGGAGCTTTTAGTGTCACTTTAAGTGCAGGGTCACACTGGTGCGATTTCAGGTGCGATTTTGCGAATTGAAATCGCATCTAATGAATGTAAATGTCAGTGTTTTAACATTTGAGATTTGCTGCAGCGCGATTTCTAAAGTAGTTACTTTTTCTGCAGTTTTGTCACGATTTCATATAATATACAATGGAAATTGCAACGCAAATTGCAAGAAACCGTTGAAAATCTTCACAAGCAGCAATAAAGTCTTCAGAAATTGCACACAAATCGCTCAATTGTAAATCGCAGTGGTGTGACTGGTGAGATTCAGTTACTTTGCCTTGTTGGATGTTAGAGCATGGGGTTTATAATGTCATCTTTTCTATCATTTGACAGTGTTCGGGCTTGGCAATTGGCTGATAGGCCAGGGTGTTGCATTATGGGAGGAGGTCATATGCTCCCCCATAACTGTGGCAAAGGAAAGAACCGCATAGGCACCCTGCTAAGGTGGTATAAATGAGTCGGGAAGGGGGTCCTATAAAACGTAACTAACCTTAACAACAAAAATGTTATATATTGCAGTTTACCAGTCCTTAGATGTGGTGTCTGCATTAGTTTTCTTTTTTAGGCTAATAGCATTTTCAACAAGCACAGTACTCAGTGACAGCGAGGGGAGAAGATCCCTCGCTAGCTGTCACAACAGGGGATCGGGGGGGGGGGGGGGGCTGCAGGGGCCAGTCTGTTCCTAACATGTTATATCCTGAATATGGGTGTAATGTAACATGTACAATAGGTGAACTTATTGCTTAAGAGCCTTTGTTTGATTTTCTAATGGTTAGTGGGGTCAAATTGGCATTCGTTTTTGAGCAGTGATGATAAAAGTTGAAGGAGCATTACAGGAATGTTTTCTCAAGGGAACACATTTTGAATAGTATAATGTGGTTTTTGTTCAATAAAATTGATTTGTTGCAAAATCGAATGGTAAAAATGAATGAAATTTTTAAGTACTTTCTAATGTTCTGAGAATTTTGGCACAAATTTTCACACAAATGTTTGTATGTATGTTCATTCGAAAATCTACAAGTGTATGACCAGATTTAGTGTATTATGTGCAGAATTACCAGGTGAAAAGAAAACTAATGCAGCCACCACACTTAAGAATTGATAAGCTGCAATACATTATATATATGCTTTGGGTTGGGGTCAGGGGCGGACTGACAATTTGGAAACTCGGGCACTGCCTGAGGGCCGGGGGTCAGTAGGGGACCCCATGAGATGCCCCTGGTACCTTTTTCATAGGTTTTTTTGAGTTTGGGCAAGGACACAGGGGCCCCATGATCCCCTCTTGCCCGGGGGCCCCATGAGTTGTTAGTCCGCCCCTGGTTGGGGTATGCTTTAATTTTCTTTCTCCAGCAGTCAGGAGGAATCTCAGGCTGCTGTAATCTACAAAATTCAAATTTTTCTAGTAGTGTTGATTGCTAGTCCCACAAGTGCCCATTGGTCCACCAGCATGATGGACAGTCCTACTGGCAAATAGAAACTTCAAGCAAGGGCTAGAGTTAGCTCGTATGCAACAAATATAAAGTAGGTGTCATCCCAATTTAGCTGCAGAAATGGAAATACACTTTAGGCCTCATGTACACAAGAACTCACCTAGTCGTTAAACTCCCCTGGCAGATGTGTATGATTGGTTCCGAGGTTCCTCTCCTACTTCCTCCACCATTTTTCTATCTGCTCAGTTTGGCTCTATGGCCTCTCTTTGAGATACTCTTTATAGGTCTGTTGTTTCTCGTTGCTCCCATTATTCTCCAATAGAAACTAGTTGGCTGGCCTGGTGAGAGGGGAACAAGATGTTATCACCATCTCCCGGTGTATTCCCCCAGACTCCCTTGTGGTAGAACCCAAATATCCCTGAGCTTCTAAGCCACCCTGATTCGTGGTGGTGGAGTCGTCTTGGGGTCACTTATCTTTCCCATGTTTTTGCTGATGGGTGTTTTATGTACTTTGAGAATTTAAAGGTCCGCCATGGAGTTATTAACACATTTTCCTATAAATATTTATTGTTACGGCATGCTCTACGGGTTCAATTTAGGACTTTGGCGTTGAACTTTCCACTTCACCCCTTGGGGGGCTAATGCTCAACCCTGATGTGGTGAAGCTGGTTACTACCTTTTATACCCGTCTCCAGGCAGCCGGGATTAACCCTTTTCAAATTGCTCTTCATAAATGGGATTGCCTGGGGAGGGATGGGAGGAGAAGGCGGTGGAGGTCTGTTTTCAAGATCTTATTAGTACTGCTGATATGTTTATTCAATTCAAATTTGTACATCATCTTCATTATACTCCGGCTCGGCTGGCCCGCATGGGCTTTGGATTGGCGTCCTCGTGTCCCCGTTGTGGTCTTGAGGGTGCTGATCTGTTGCCCATGTTTTGGGCCTGTCTGGCTCTTGCTTCATACTGGCAGGATCTTTTTGCTTTCTTTGATGAAACTTTGCATTTGCCGGTGCCATGTACCCCGGAGGTTGGCCTGTTGGGTATTTTGAATGATTTTGTCCCTCACACTCAGTCTAGGATATTGCTATGTCTGCTCCTGTTTTATGGTAGAAAACTTATTTTGTTAAACAGGAAAGGTCATACTCTGCCTTCTATACATTGATATTATCAAATGGTCAATCAATATAGGTATATTGAGGTGCTGCCTCAATATAAGCTGATCTATAAGGGACAGGTCTGCCCTAAAAAATTTACAAAAATCTGGCAGCCTTGGCTGGATGTAGTGGACTCTTTCTGGGGGATACTCTCGTATCACAACCACTGTTGCAGGGTTCTATGGTTTGAGTGGTGGAATGTAGGTGCTAGTGATCTCTTCTGGTGCGTATGAGGAGTTGATGGTGCGGGTGTTTGTGTCTGTTGTGTCTGGTTGACTGTGTGTTTGACTGCTTTTCATTGTTGATCTGTTATGCTGTTCTTTGTTTTGCAATTTTTATTGTTCTCTGTGAAGGGCTCATGGCCTGGCAATCATTTGTTAATTGTTTCTGATCCCTTTTTGTGTACCATTGCTGTTAGGTTTTAGTTTGGGGTTCTTGTTATCATTTATCATTTGTCTCTTCTTTTATTGTTTGTGTTTATTTTATGCAAAATAAACACCTTTTGAAAAAAAAACTCCTGGCAGCAAAAAAACGCTAAATGCGGCAAAAATTTGTGTAAACGCAGTACCACATTTTGCCACGTTTGCTCATGTTTAGCGCTTGGACGTTTTTTCAATTGATTGGACAGAGTATTTTCCATTGAACAAACACCCAAGCACTAAATGCGGCTAGCGTTTAGCTGCGTTTAGACATATGCAGCCGTGTTTAGCGTTTTTTGGCCAAATCGTTCCTCTCCTGAACGTGATTATTCTGTGTTCAGAAGAGGAACGTTTAACTGCTCCTAAACTCTAGTAAAAGCCTATGTGTACATGGACACATTGGCTTTTATTGAGTTGAGTTCAGGGGTTTGGCAAAAAACGCAAAAGCTCCTAAACTCACATTTAGGAGCATCAGTGTGCAGGAGGCCAAGCTCCCATGGAGAAAAGCAACTAAATATGCAGATATTACACCTTGCTTGCATTGCAGTGCTGGAGTCTAGTTAGTGCTCTTACTAACAGCTATACTTTTCATTCCTTCTGTGATTACTTTTACTTTGTAATACATAGGACATGCATTTTTTATTTTCTCCATTCTCTTTCTAACATTTTTTTTTATTTTTATGATGCACAGGAAAATGCGTACACTATCCCTTATATTAAAATCCACCTACCTATCACCAAAAGTAGAACACATAGCGAGCGTCTCGGGTTATTTTACCTGCTTGCCAGCATCAAAACATGGTTTGGGTACAAATTCCAAATGCCTTGCTGATACAGAATATAGATATGAATAGCTCAATACACACAAGCTCTTGGTGAAATGTCTGGCCCCTTTGTCTATTGGCATTGATGCTGCAGTCCTCATTCAACTTAATACTGTCAAGCCCTTACCACCTCCCGCCAATACCTATTGTGTCCATTGAGATAACATTTACCCCGGGGTATCTGCTAAGATATGCAGAGGTCATGCACAGATCTGTTGAAACAAAATCAGTGGTTGGATTATTTGTATAGTCGTATTTCCATGACCAGCTTCAGTGTACTTGTACAAGTTATTTCTTTATACTTGGTGATTTATTACCATTGAAACTGTTGCTGCTGTTCAGCTACTGTCTACATTAGAGATGGAACTGATTTAACCACTTCAATATCGACAATTTAATAAAGATTTACACTCACATCTTTAGTGTAAATCTTTATTAAATTGTTGGATACTTTTATAAAAAAACTGGCTGCACCATGATTTTTTCTTTCATTCCCAAACATGACCTCGGTGGAGAGATATAAAAAGAGAGAGTGATATAATGCTCCTGGAACTGTTATATTGAGTGGTGGATACCTACCTTATGGATGATTGTGTAGCTATTGATCATCACACCTGAGAAGTTGATTTATTGCATCTGCTCCCAGAGCAAAAAGCGTTTTTTGCTGATCTAGAGATTGATCAGCATGGAGCTCTGGTGAGTTACCCAACTTTACTTTGGTGGTGGATTTTGGCACAATTTCTTTGAGAGCACTTGAATTTGAAAAGGATTTGTTTGGACATTTGAAGAAATTCAAAATTGGACAATTTTTATATTCACTGATTTAATTATTTAAATTACTTATGCACTAAAAAATTGTTTTGCACATAATTTTGATATTTGTTGATATTAATTGAGGATAGATATATATATCTTTTGCACTAATGTTTCTACACTAAATTAGGAATAGTTGGGTGGTATTCACTGCCTGTGAGTGCGCAGCACAGCGGAGCCAATCAGTGATCACATGAATAGTAGTAAACAAGATGTCACTTCCTGACATCATTGCTTACTACATGTGAAATCTGTGAATGAGGTCACATGGTATAAGGCTATTCCCAACAGCCTTGTACCATGTGACAAGCAGTGACCAATCACAGCTCTCACAGTATTTCTCAATGGCCGCAAGCATGCAGCCAGAGAGGAGAAATTATTGCTTTGTCAGCCTTTATGGGTGTAAAAGCAATCAGTGTAAAAAAAGAAAAAAAATCTTTATCACCCCCCACAAGTATGGTGACACTGTACTGCTAGGGTGACCTTATGTTAAAAAAAACATAAATAATTATATAAAAAAAAAAATAAAAAATTATTATTTTTGGTTATAAACTAATGTGGGTTATTTTTTTTTTACTAAAAAGATAGATGAATACATTTTGGTCAAGATTTAAGAAGAAAGATTATTTATTTGAAAAATGTTATAAGAAAAACACTTTTTTTTTCAAAATGTTTGGACTTTTTCGTTTATATTGCAAAAAAATAAAAAATCCCAGTGGTGAATAAATACCACCAAAATAAAGTTTTATCTGTCTCAAAAAAATGCTAAAAAATTTATATGGGTACAGTGTTGCATGACCGCACAATTGTCATTCAAAGTGTGACAGCGCTGAAAGCTGAAAATTGGCCTGGGCAGGAAGGGGGTGAAAGTGTCTGGACTTGAAGTGGTTAATCACCACTGGGGTTTTTTTTTAAATAACCCCCTCCCCCCTCCAAAATTTCAAAACACAAACAAGTTTTTCTTTCGTTTGTGTTATAAAATTTTCTTCCTTCATAAATTTAGGCCAAAATGTATTCTGTTAAATTTCTTTGGTGAAAATAACCTAAATCCGTGTTCATTATTTAGATTGTCGGAAAGTTATAAAGTCCACAAACAATGGTATATATCTGAAAATTGATAAATCTTGATGTAGTGATGCCTTAGCTCATTTCTTGAGGCTTACAAATGTCAGGACAGTACAAATACCCCACAAATAACCCCTTTCTGGAATGTAGACAGTCCAAGGTATTTAGTAAGTGGCATGGTGAGTGTTTTGAAGTTGTAGTTTTTTGGAAAATGAAGAAATTAAAAAACAAATGCCAATTTTTTTTATTGCATACTGTCACCAATGCAGTACAGTGTCATCACATAACTGGTGTGGCAGTAACCAGGGACACTGACTGGTGACAGTACTTTTTTTTTTATTGTTTTTTTTTTAACACATTGTAACCAGAGCAAAATAATGTTACCATAGTAACATTGTACTACTCTGGGGAAGTGATCAGGATTTCGTTTTTATGCAGACAATGCAAACAAACATTAAAAGTGGGCATTTCACACAGCTAAGTTGAAAAGCCATCATCAGATATCATGCAGTTAGATAAATAGTACCCGTGATCTCAAAATAAGTGCACCTGTTTCTAAAAGGCTCCACAGTTACTGTATACCTAAATTACCAGCATCTTAACCTCTTTGCGCCGGCCGCACACAAATGTGCGGCCTCCCGGCGTCTGGGCCTAGACGCCGAGCGGCCGCACATTTGCGTCCATGTAACTAAATACATATGTGCTGAGAGCGCGCGCCCTGCGCGCTCCCAGCACACATGTGTGGCACTCACGGAAAGGTCCCGGTCCGCTCTTTCGAACGGGACCTTTCCCGATCATGTGACCGCCGTGACGCGTCATCACGGCGGTCACATGATTCCTAAGCCACGCCCCAACCGCCCCGCCTCCCGGCGTCTGAATCTCTTAAAGGGCCGGGAGGCATCGGCGGGAAGGAGTTAAGGACCAACATGATTGTGGGCAGGTGCAGTCTACTTTCTCCACTGCAGGTGGCGCTCTATGATTTCCTGGGTCACTGGGAAAGTAATCCGTTTAGATGCTGCCCCCCCCCCCATGTGACTCTATCAACCAACTTGGGTAAGTCAGAGCCTTGGCTCCCAGGATTGGCATACATTTTGCTAGTTGGTAGAGTAGGGAAAGCTACTTTGCTTGGTAGGGACAGAACTAGCGGAAGGAAAGGTTCCTGATCAGGAGGGAAAGTGTAGGGTTCGCAACTGTCCTGGACAGCTTCCTGCTAGGGCACAAAACTGCCAGGCCAAATTCTGCCCCTCTTAACAGGCGCTGTCAGTTCGGTTGAATTCCGCTCTCTACACACTGTTGGAACTGTGAATGTTCCCGGCTGGGCTGCCTTCCCACCGAGTATTTGTGAACTGTCTTTGCATGATCTCAATACAAGTGCTTTCATCGCACTGGGACTACGTGTGTTACTGCCACCGCACCACACAGTCAGTGTTGATGGGGGAATCCCTCCAGCTGAACTATTGTGTTCCCCCAGCTGGGGGGGTTACAGCAGCTATAGCCACTGGTCAAAATCAGGTACTTACACTGCTTGCAATTAAAAAAAATAAATTTAAAGTGGTTCTAAAGCCAAAACATTTTTACTTTAATGCATTCCGCGTTGGCTTCTGTTGCTGTCAGTCAAATCCTGTGATGAGGAAGCAGTGGACAGGGCCAAGCTGTACTGTCTGTGTCTATAGACACAGGCAGCGCAGCTCGGGAGCAAGCTCGCAGGTGTGCCCCCTTATCGAGTGACATGCCAAGTAAAGGAGCAGCCAGGAGTGCTAGTGAAGGGCCCGAGAAGAGGAGGTTCTGACCAGCTCTGTGCAATGGAATTACACAGAGCAGGTAAGTATAAACCTGTTTGTCATTTTAAAAAAATATTAAAATAGAATGTTCAGTCATGTACAATGTTGTATTAATATTTACCAAGCATTAATTTGTGTATTTTATACAGTGAAGGAAATAAGTATTTGATCCCCTGCTGATTTTGAATGTTTGCCCACTCACAAAGAAATTATCAGTTTAAAAATTGAATGGTAGGTGTATTGTAACACTGAGAGACAGAATAGCAACAAAAAAATTCAAAAGAAATGCATGTCTAATAAATTATGCACTGATTTGCATGCTCATGAGGGAAATAAGTATTTGATACCCTTCACAAAACATGACTTAGTACTTGGTGTCAAATCCCTTGTTGGCAATCACAGAGGTCAGACGTTTCCTGTAGTTGGCCACCAGGTTTGCACACATCTCAGGAGGGATTTTGGCCCACTCTTCTTGGCAGATACTCTCCAAGTCCTTAAGGTTTGGTGGCTGATGTTTGGCAATTCGAACTTTCAGCTCCCTCCACAGATTTTCAATCCAGATTAAGGTCTGGAGACTGGCTAGGCCACTCCAGGACCTTAATGTGCTTCTTCTTGAGCCACTCCTTTGTTGCCTTGGCCGTGTGTTTTGGGTCATTGTCATGCTGGAACACCCATCCACGACCCATTTTCAGTGCCCTGGCTGAGGGAAGAAGGTTCTCAACCACGATTTGATGGTACATTGCCCCGTCCATCGTCCCTTTGATGCAGTGCAGTTGTCCTGTCCCCTTAGCAGAAAACACTCCCAAAGCAGAATGTTTCCACCACCATGTTTGACAGTTTTGTTGGTGTTCTTGGGGTCATAGGCAGCATTCCTCCTCCTCCAAACACGTTGAGTTGAGTTGATGCCAAAGAGCTCGATTTTGGTCTCATCTGACCAAAACACTTTCAAGCAGTCCTCCTCTGCATCATTCAGATGTTCAGTGGCAAACTTCACACATGTGCTTTCTTGAGCAGAGGGACCTTGCGGGCACTGCAGGATTTCCAATTGTTACCAATTGTTTTCTTGGTGACTGTGGTCCCAGCTGCCTTGAGATCATTGACAAGATCCTCACGTGTAGTTCTGGGATGATTCCTCACTGTTCTCATGATCATTGACACTCCGCGAGGTGAGATCTTGCATGGTGCACCAGACCTAGGGAGACTGACAGTTGTTTTGTGTTTCTTCCATTTGCGAATGATTGCACCAACTGTTGTTACCTTCTCACCAAGCTGCTTGGCGATAGTTTGGTAGCCCATTACAGCCTTGTGTAGGTCTACAATCTTGTCCCTGACATCCTTGGACAGCTCTTTGGTCTTTGCCATAATGGAGAGTTTGGAATCTGATTGTTTGATTGCTTCTTTGGACAGGTGTCTTTTATACAGGTAACAAAACAAAATGAGATTAGCAGCACTCCCTTTAAGAGACTGATTCTAATTGCAGCTTGTTATCTGTATGAAAGACACCTGGTAGCCAGAAATCCTACTGAATGATAGGGGATCAAATACTTACTTCCCTCATGAACATGCAAATCAGTGCATAATTTGTTAAACATGCATTTCTTTTGAATTTTTTGTTTCTATTCTGTCTCTCAGTGTTACAATACACCTAACATTCAATTTTTAGACTGATCATTTCTTTGTGAGTGGGCAAACATTCAAAATCAGCAGGGGATCAAATACTTATTTCCTTCACTGTATCTACTTGGAGTTCAGTTTTAACTCACTGTAATTATACATTTGTAAATCTAAAATATTTACAATATCCAAGGAAAAATATTCCACATTAACATTTCAGTAAAACATTGTAAAGTCTCTGGACTGTTTTTCAATTTGAAAAGTCTCTGCTTGGCTGCTTCTGTAAAGTGATGAGATGTACATTTGAAAGGAGAGAATTCTGAGCACTTAGTCTTGGAAATACATACAGTGAGGAACAGAAGTATTTTAACACCCTGCGATTTTGCAAGTTCTCCCACTTAGAAATCATGGAGGGGTCTGAAATTCACATTGTAGGTGCATTCCCACTCTGAGAGACAGAATTTAAAAACAAAATTTAGAAAATCACATTGTATGATTTTTAAAGAATTTATTTGTATTGCACTGCTGAACATAAGTATTTGAACACCTAAGAAACTGCAAGATTTCTGGCTCTCAAAGACCTGTTACTGTGCCTTTAAAAAGTCCACCTCTACTCCACTCATTAATCTAACTTAGTAGCACCTGTCTGAGCTCTTTAAAGACACCTGTCCACCCCACAGTCAGTCAGACGCCAACTACTACCATGGGCAAGACCAAAGAGCTGTCAAAAGACACCAGAGACAAAATTGTGGACCTCCACAAGACTGGAAAGGACTACGGTGCAATTGCCAAGCAGCTTGGTGAAAATAGATCAACTGTTGGAGCAATTGTTAGAAAATGGAAGAGGCTAAAGATGACTGTCAGTCTCCCTCAGACTGGGGCTCCATGCAAGATCTCACCCGTGGGGTATCACTGATGATAAGAAAGGTGAGGAATCAGCCCAGAACTACAAGAGAGGAGCTGGTCAATGACATGAAGAGAGCTGGGACCACAGTTTCAGTTTCAGGTCACTGTCGGTAGAACACTACCGCGTCATGGTTTCAAACCATGCATTGCACGGAAGGTTCCCCTGCTCAAGTCATCACATGTCCAGGCCTGTCTGAAGTTTGCCAATGACCATCTGGATGATCCAGAGGAGGCATGGGAGAAAGTCATGTGGTCAGATGAGACCAAAGTAGAACTTTTTGGTCTAAACTTCACTCGTCGTGTTTGGAGGAAAATGAAGGATGAGTTGCATCCCAAGAACACCATCCCTACTGTGAAGCATGGGGGTGGTAATATCATGCTTTGGGGGTGCTTTTCTGCGAAGGGGACAGGACGACTGCACTGTATTAAGGAGAGGATGAATGAGGCCATTTATTGTGAGATTTTGAGCAACAACCTCCTTCCCTCAGTGAGAGCATTGAAGATGGGTCGTGGCTGGGTCTTCCAACATGACAACGACCCGTAGCACACAGCCAGGATAACCAAGGAGTGGCTCCGTAAGAAGCATATCAAGGTTCTGGAGTAATAAACCTAGCCAGTCTCCAGACCTAAATCCAATAGAACATCTTTGGAGGAAGTTGAAACTCCGTGTTGCTCAGCGACAGCCCCGAAACCTGACAGATCTAGAGGAGATCTGTGTGGAGGAGTGGGCCAAAATCCCTGTTGCAGTGTGTGCAATCCTGGTCAAGAACTACAGGAAACGTTTGACCTCTGTAATTGCAAACAAAGGCTTCTGTACCAAATATTAACACTGATTTTCTCAGGTGTTCAAATACTTATGTTCAGCAGTGCAAGACAAATACATTCTTTAAAAATCATACAATGTGATTTCCTGAATTTGTTTTTTTAATTCTGTCTCTTAGAGTGGGAATGCACCTACAATGTGAATTTCAGACCCCTCCATGATTTCTAAGTGGGAGAACTTGCAAAATCACAGGGTGTTAAAATACTTCTGTTCCTCACTGTACATGCAGAACAATCTGTGAGCCAGGTACTATTGGAATAAAGCAGAGTGTAGTATCTTTGCAGGAAAACACAAGACTAAACCCCTGGTGAGCAAGCATGCAAATTTGCAATTTGAAAGGGTTTGGTTATATCTGTTGGATAAATGCAAAAAACTACTTATTGATCCTGTCATAAATCATGGGAGCTGATAACTACCTGTGGTCTCTGCCTATGTTCAAGGAGGGGTTATGGAGATGAAGGGGTGGGTAGGGAGACAACTGCCTCCTTTGTAATCCATCAGAAATAAATTAGGCAGGGCTGACACCCAGTGCTTACACTGGCCATAGAAAGCTTGAAATTTGGCCAGTTCTTACTGAATCAGCTAAAAGTTTCCCTGATCTGTATATTCCTCATGTCAGGCAGTAAAGATGGGTGCAGGAATGAGCATTCCAGCACTCATCCGCCAGCAAGACACAGCCCAGATCTGAGAAACACCCAGGATTTTGTTAATATCCTGGGACAGTCCTGCTGAATCCAGCACTTTTGGAAGTTATGTCTGTAGCCCTACCCCCATAGGAGCTGCTTTTTTCTTCCAAAAAACCTCAGCCCCACTAATATACCGGGTTAGATGTACAAACATACAGTATCACAGGAAATCACTGCAGGTAATACTTAGTACCCAGTAGTAGCACTATATCAGACAGAGAAAACAGACACCAAATGAGGTATTAAAGACTAGCTTAATATATTGTCACCCAATATGGTGGGTATCTAGGCAAGCATAAAATGGATGGACAATGGTAATAACACAATTTAGCATATAAAGTGATTACCAGTAAGGACTAGGCATAAGATGACATTTGGGGGTTTATTTACTAAAGCTGGAGAGTCCAAAATCAGACTCCCTTCTGCATAGAAACCAATCAGCTTCTAACCTCAGCTTGTTCAATGAAGCTTTGGCAATGAAACCTGGAAGCTGATTGGTTTCTATGCAGAAGGGAGTCTGATTTTGGACTCTCCAGCTTTAGTTAATAAACCCCTTGGCGTCCAGATCAGTATAAACAATAACAAGGCCACCTCAAATGCAGCAGTGAGCTGTAGTAAAGTTTAATTATCTACCAAGTGCTGGAACTATACTGCCAGATTGACCATTATAAACTGTCCAAAAGAAAATGAGGATGGTAGGGGAGGGGCATGGGAATAAAGGGGGCTTGCAGAATAATTATTAAGGGAAGGGCAGTCCTTTGAGATGTTCTTCTGACAGGTATCATTGGGGCCCTTTTGGTGTACTTAATGACAGTCCCAGTTAACCTATATGCGGCATAGGTACAGTAAAGGGTATAGTCTAGTCTCTGCATAGGTACAAGGTAGATGCGTTTCAGATGCAGTAAATGCTTAGTATAATGTGGTATAGGGTTGATATAGGTGCAATCTAGTATACGTATAGAGTGTAGTATGGGTGCGGTATGGATTGGGTATACTTGGTGTCCTGCTCTGTGTGACTCAGTCCCTGCTAGCCGTATAAGCAATGGGCAAATAGCCCTCTCACAAATCCCTGGGATGCTGTGGTGACCTCTCACTGTAGAAGGGGGGGCCCCTTGGTCACTCTCTGAAAGCCTCCGGTGATCAACAGTGGGAAGCAGAGGGTGAGTGGACGCTCCAGTTTCCCTGCAGCAGGAGGGCAGGTGTAGCGCTGCGCTGCCTCCGGGTCTCTTCACCCCTAGTCTTAGGCTCGAATCTTTAATGGTTTGGTTTCCAGCTGGCAGTAGAATATACAGACAGAGGTGCTCTCTCTCTCTCTAACTCTGTTGGTGCCAAGATGAAGAACTTTCTTAAACAGCTAAATAAAAAATTGTCTCTCCACTCCCACTACTGCACAGTACCTATTAGGATCTGTAGTGTAGCCATTATATGGATCCTGTCTCAAACTACCACTCTCAGGTTTTTCAATTCTCTGAACAGAAGTCTTTGGGTTTGCTTGGCTTTAGCTACCCGCTGCTGGCTAGAGGAGGATGCTGCGGCATAACATCAGTATCTCAGTAGAGGGAGAGAAGAATAAAGAGCAGTGTCTCCCTTATCTCCATATTGCTATGTCAAGCACCTGGCTACATATGTATAACAATAGGGAGTCTAGCTGAGAATCACTACTTCAATAAAATAGTTCAGAACACAACTACATGTGATTATTGTCATAGACAATATCTCCCTCTCTGTGAAGTCTTGGGTAACTCTGGTAACACAGGTGAACAGTTGGAGGAAGCCAAGAACAAAGGGTTACCCACTTGTGCTCAGGTAGCAACTGGGGAGTAGTAGCTGGCTCTTCTGGAGAAGCAGCATTCTATTAGATACTGCCCTGGTTTCTGCACCAGTTCTGACACTAGAGGACCATTCATCAGGTTGCAGATGACTGTGCCAGCTACCTTATCAAGTGTGGCCTCTCTGAGCTGCTAAAGGAGGGAATCTGAGAAAATTATACTCCCTGGACGTGTCCCAGGGAGTTGTGGGAAATAAAGTTAAAGATCCCCCACCGGCATCTGAGCTTGGTGAGCAAACGGGTGTTCTGCCACAGACCTATCACTTCCTATCTCAGTGACACCCTGTCAGGGTCTTATTAGGACAGGAGAAAAAGAGAAATTGCTTTAGGGGGCAGGCAGCAATGAAACACCAAGGTTTGAAACCTTCCAAACCTACCCAAAACTAGAAAACAGAGTTCACACTGCACCTGGATGTCTGAGTAAATAATTCCCAGAGTGATTTCTCACTGAATATACATAATAGTGCTTTTTATCTTGATGTTTACAAAGTTGGCAAAAAGCTAATCACTTGTATAACCCACAGTAGTAAAATGTATAGTCTTTCCTTGCTGTGTACTTTTGGACAGTGTGATAAATGAAGCATCAACATAATATGACCCATATGGAGTTGAATGACTCCTAGTGTATTTATTCAGTTGGGAAATGTTTGATTTTGGAGTATTTCAGTGTTAACAGCTCTGGAATGCAGACAATATGCAGTGAAGTTTTCCCGCGTGTTTCTTCAACTCTGAAAGGAAAGCTATAGTCAGAGTGTTTATTTATAAGAATCTAAACCTAAAGTATTTCTAAATCTGGGTTTTTTTTTTTCATTTTGGATGGAGGAGGGAATGGTTAAAATCCAAGTCAGCTTTTCTTGTCATCCGAATGATACATTTCCCTACAAGAAGTGAATAAACCCATATTTACAAGAATGTGTGTTCCCATTGCAAGATTTCCTTTCTATGCCTGCTCTGATGACAACTCAAAATGTTAGGTTTTTATTTTCACTTAATTTTTGTCTTGGTGACAATGGTCACCAGGACAAATAGAGCAGGTAAACTTGCCAAATGTAGAGACAGACAGTAAAGCTGGCCATACATGGATCAAAATTTGTCTGGTTCAGCAGGGACTGGCTGAACTTCGATCCATGTATGGCCACTGTATTTGAACAGAAGTCAATCTATGGTTGGACTTCTGTTCAACCACCCATTGGATTGAAGCCACTTGATCAGCACTGCAGGCTATAGCCTGCCTCACTGATCTGTGTATTCTGAAAGCAGGAAAGTCTCCCTGCTGTAAGAATACAAAGACACAGCAGGGATGATTCTCCTATCCATACACTCGAAGAACAAAAAACCCAGACACATCTATGGCCAGTTTAAGAAGAACTCCACAGGCATTCCAGCTGTTCCAAACTCAATGAAAAATCTAAAGCGAAATTAAATCTCTGCCATGTTTTATAGGGCTCCAGGAGCTTGCACAGGAATATACACAGCATATTTACACATTATGTCACACTTAGCTGGCAAGCAACCACTTCCAGAGCTCTGCTGTCACCACTCCCGTATACCACAGGCACTGCCATCTTCCCCTGGTCTTTCTTCCAGGTTCCGATTCTTCAGCTAGTTGGTTGGTTAGGATGCAATGATGTCCCTCCCATGTATGCACACGGTCGTCACATCATGGCAGTACAGACTCGGAGTACATATATACTGACAAGAAGAGAGAAGGGTTTTTTACTTTTTTGTACAATATTTAATTCAACTTTAAAGCATCTGAGCACCACAAACCAAAAACACTATTTAATTATTTTTTATATTCAAAGCACAATCACATCCATCCATTTATCCATGTCTCCATGCTTTATTTTGCTGAGAAAACACTTTGAAAAACACCCCCTAGCATTTCTAGCTGTGGCCATCTTGAGTAGGGGAAGATGATTTTTGTAACATTTACTTCCTGGAATCCATATGCCCTTAGATCAGGTACAGTCCCCCATAATCACTTAAATTACAAACTGAGGTCTGTAGGTATGGACCATAGGGTTTGTTCATGGATAGAAAACTGGTTACATGGGTGCATCCAACGGGTAGTGATATATAGCAAGTACTCAGACTGGTTGGAAGTGGTAAGTGGGGTACCCCAAGGCTTTGTCCTGGGACCAATTTTGTTAATTTTTTTCATAAATGATATAGAGGTTGGCAAAAAAAGCTCAATCTCAATGTTTGCTAAGTAGGGAAATCATTCACAGCAAGATATAGAAATCTTACAAGAAGACCTCAATAAAATAATCAAGTGGGCAACTACATGGCAAATGAGGTTTAGTGTTGAAAAATGTAAAGTAATGCACTTGGGGGGTAAAAATATGAATGCAAATTACTCGCTAGGGAGAGAACCTCTGGGGGAATCCAGAATGGAAAAAAATCTGGGGGTCCTAGTAGATGACAGGCTCAGCAATGACATGCCAAGTTGCAGCAAGCAAAGCTAGCAGAATATTAGCATGCATTAAAAAGGGAAATTACTCCAGAGATAAAACTATAATCCTGCTACTTGGTTGGGTCACTTCTGGATTATGCCGTCCAGTTCTGGTCATCAATCCTCAGGAGAGAGGTGGAGAAAGTCTAGCGAAGGGCAACAAAGTTAATACGGGGACTTGAGGACCTCAGTTATATGGAACAACTACAAACCTTAAACGTATTCTCCCTGGAGAAGAGACACTTGGGAGGGGATATGATAGAGATATACAAATACCTCAATGGAGATTCTAGCATAGGAAATAAACTATACAGCCACAGGGAGTAAACGAAGACATGTGGACTCTCAATAAAATTGGAGAAGAAGCAGTTTAACCTTAATCTGCCTAGCGGATTTTTCAGTGTAAAGGCAGTAAGGATGTGGAACTCATGTCCACAATTGGTGGTGTCAGCAAGAAATATTGATAGTTTTAAAAAAAACCTCTTGGATGGGTATCTTAATGAACACAGTATACAGGGATAAGAGCAATGATTTTTGACATGAACACACACCCACACAGGTTGAAATGGATGAACTGGTGACTTTATTCAACCTTACCAGCTATGTAACTGTGTACAGACAGGAGGGTTTGCTTAACAGGAAAAGCCCCTCCTCCCCTCCTTCAGATTATAAAAAAAAATGTAAAAAAAAGCTTAAAACAAGTAAATGTAATATAACCTCCTATAGTTGTTGATTTAGAGAGTTTAGTTCTACGTTAAAGAAAAAAAGTATTGCCTTTAGACACACACTTCTGATGTTACATACCTCCTCAACATCCCGTGTATCTGGGTTATGTCCCATTGCCAACTTGGTGCTTAAATGATCATGTCAGTAATAAAAAAAAAAAAAAAGGGTTCAAAAATCAACTCGCCAGCCAGCTTGCCAACAACCAAATTAACCTGTCTAACAGTATGCATTAAAAACAGGGGTTTAGTTAGCACACATTTGCAAATACATACGTAAGCCACAGAGTCACATCACGGCACCCTGATATTCTGTGGTCCTAATTCTACAAATTTGAGAGTCTCTATAGTAGAGGCACATGTATTTAAAGGATAGACCTAGGGCAGGTGCACATAAAGGGAGCCAACCCCTCCTAAAGGTAGAGGAGTGCAAAGAACACCCAGCATATAGCACAATGGCAGCCAGGGCGTCCAGTGCACTCACTCACCTTAAAAACAACAGTAAAATAAAATAAAACATGGCACCCACCCCGGTCTATAACTGGCTTATGAAGCAAGGACTATGTGAACCGGGCAACGCATGTCAGTAATAATATGAATCATTCCTGCACCAAGATTTTGATCCTTTGCTGCTCTGTTGGGCAGACAGATCTCCTGTTTGACAAGAGCACTATAGTTCCATCAGCAGGAGGTACCGTTGTTGGATGCAGAGTGGGGACTTTTAGAATAGCTCTTCAATACACACATAGGTGTCATTGTATCTGTACTACAGTGCACCACAATGTACATGCCATGCACAGCTTAAAATGGTGAAAGGAATGTGTTGTAGTGACATGCTTTAAAATTAGGGTTTTGGTTTTCATGTTCTGTTATGTAGGTGGATGGAAAGGCAGGACTGTGGCTGTTGACTGGCCCCCCTGTTACCTGCTGGTGCATTTTGTTAATTTTTTCCAATGAGAATCTTTTATCTCTTTGAAGTTCTCTGGTATATACAGTATGTGCATGTGATCAATAATCTAAAAAATCCACCTTTTGTTTGTAACACCTCTTGAAAAAATGAGTACACTTCGTGGTATCTGCCTAAGCATGCCTTTGTATAGAGCCCCATAGCTGTATATCTGCAGTGTGAGATCTAGGGTACTGCTGCCTTTGACTGCTAGTCCCAGGAAGTTGGAAGTGAGATTTGGTGATGTCACTACTGTGCTGCTCACTGTTCTCCCTTCTAGAGGCTCTGATATCATGAAGAAGCACAGTCTTATCTATACCAAGATGGCTTCCTTCACACAGTGCAGAACAAGGTATGGAAAGTCAGTAATGGGAAATATCAGTTGCAGGAAGACCAAAAGCAATACTGGTAACTAATCCTTTGCCCTCTGTCTGTTTTTTTTGGACACAGCTTCTAGAGTTTAGTTCTGCTTTAAATACTGGAAAAAACATAAAGCAATAAGTATTCTATGTTATACCAGTCCAACAAAATTCCCCATAAGGTACTTACTGCTACACATAAAATGTACAAAAACAACACATTTATAGACCAACTAGTGTAGTGCTGATAAAAGTACAATAACTCACAATTAACCCTTTATTTTCATTTTTCACATACATTTTTACATGAAAATATACATAAAACCCCCAATGCAGAGGATAGTAGTGGGATATTTAATCATCATATATTTTCAGTAAAGATACAAACTGTAAAATTGCACATACTGTAGATAGCACCTTAAAAACAATTATGGCTCATTACTTTGGAGTTAAAGTACTTTTTAGTTACTAAAAGTAATTTTTTTCCTTTATGAAAATAAAGAAAAGAAAGCCTAAAAAGAGAACTAATGCAGCCAACACATCTAAGCAATTGTAAGCTGCAATATAATAAATGTTTGCTTTTGGGTTTAATACCACTTTAAAAACAACATGTCTAAATGACTATAGATTTATACTGGCACTGTATTCTGCAAGGGTGCTGTTTGCAGTGTCTGACATACAGAAGATCCTTAGAGAGAAAATCTCCAAATTTGTGAAATATAGTTATTAAGATATGGAAATGTAATAGTTACATCAAGCATTACTTTAGCTAAATTGAATCCCAACTAAATGTAGTTTACTAAAGCTCTGAGTATATTAAACAATTATCTTTTTTTTTTAATGTAAAATACGTTTCACCTTTTTTTTCATCAAATTCGGCAATGGCAGCCTCCATATTTCTTTTTAAGGAGGGTTTCAGCCATATATTTACAGTGCTGCTTTAAACTCTTGGAAAGAGGGTATAGCTCAGGAAACCTGTGATGGAGCCAGCTGGCAGGTACCATATGATGCTTCCTCCTCCAGGTCGATCGCTTTAGAACTCCACTGTTCTGAAAACTGCAAACAGTCCATCCAGTTTATAATGAATACACTGCCCTACATGTTATCTGCCTCCCCAGCCTTATCAAAGCATTATCTGCTCCCTAACGTGAGTTTACTTAATTGCTTCAGCTAAACATAACTTGGCATCATGTGTGGCACACCGAGGCTGGTCTGCTGGACTGGAAAAAAAACATTTGTTTATTCGGAAATAATTATCTCTATTTGCCCACTGTTAAACAACATTAGATGATGACATATAACCTGAGACTAAATTCCTGCCAGATGCCAGAATGGTATTTTTTTCAAAGGCATTGAACAAAAACGCATTCAGCGCTCATGTGGGACCTAAGATTTGTTCTTACAGCTTTACAGAGTATAGACATCCTAAGGGCCCCTTTGACCAACTGCATAGCTCCAACTGTGCCTCTTTAGGAGCCAAATCCCTTTGTCTCTCTTTCCTCCTTTCTTCTTCCTCTTTTTAGTCTAATGTAATGACTTCTATAAAAAAAAAATACGATTTAACTACCAAAAGTTTTTCATACTGCATTTTTCATCCAAACCCTAAATTATTAAATTTTGGAAGGCCAGTATATAAGAAAAGGGTGATGGGAAAAAAGTACCGTATTTTCCGGCATATAAGGCAACTGGGTGTATAAGACGACCTCCTAATTTTCCAGTTAAAACATAGGTTTTGGGCTATACTCGCCGTATAAGACTACCCCCCTTCCGAGGCAACACCATTTAAAAACATCAGATTTTTAAATTGAAATGGTTATGACTTACCGGTACTTAAAATCCTTCAAAATCCTCATGTTCATCCTCTGACATCATAAGTTCATGAATGACATCTTGTGATACATTTGTAAGACAGTCATCATATGGATCAAATTCCAAATCAGATGGTTACCGCTGGATGTGCGGTAATACGGTAGCTTCGGCTACATACAGTATACAGTATATATGCAGCCTGCTGGATGTGCAGTAATGTACATACAGTATACCGCGCTGAGCCAAGCTGGCTCAAAACAAATGTTCGTATGAGAGATTAATCTGTCAGCCCTCTGGATGTGCGGTATATACAGTATACTGAGCCAAGCTGTTTCAAAACATACCGGTAGGTCCCTATGGTAATCAGACCGCTGGATGTGTGTATGTACAGTAGTTGAGGCTACATACAGTATACGCTGGGCCAATCACGGCGAGCGATATATTCTACTAATGAATACAAAGCCTGCTCGGATTGGCTGAGGTTGTGACATCATCAGCACACCTCTCCGAGCAGGCTTTGTATTCATTAGTAGAATACATCACTCGCCGTGATTGGCCCAGTGTATACTGTATGTAGCCGCAGCTACCGTACATACACGCATCCAGCTTGACCCAAACAAACTCAAGGTTCACATTTTATACCCCGAGTATAAGACGACCCCCAATTTTTGGGGTATATTTTTAAGTATAAAAAGTAGTCTTATACACCAGAAAATACTGTACTTGTGGGTTTTAACCATTGTTTTGTATTTTAAACCATGTTTTTAATATTTAAAGTGTATCTAAACCCAAAACGTGTAGGCATAAGCAAGAGTGTCTCATCAAAATTAGTACTGTCTGGCTGTACCTAGCTAGTTCCTTGATATGTGCTGCTTTCCTTTGGATTCCTTAATTTGCATTTTGATTGATTTCTCCTGCCTGCTATCAGGGAGTGACTCTGGTAATAGGGAGGAGGGAAGAGGCAATAGGGTTGCAGTAGGGTTTGAATATTTGTGTCCTTCTCCAGCCAACCACAAGGAGTTTTGAAGTCAGTGGTGCGTGCTGGGGAAGGATATATATATTTGAGTTACCCTGAGGAGAGAGCCTTACCCCTCAGGCTTAGGCCTGGGAAGGAGTTCTGCCAGTTGCCTAGTAAGTCAGGCCAGGGTCAAGATATGGAGCTGTCCTGTCTGGAATAGAAGAAGCTTAAGCAGGAGTGGCTTCAAAGTTCACCTTCAAAGTACTGCTAATTTATAGACACGTCAGTCTCGGCCTAATGGCACTCATTTTGTTAACAGGGAACAGAGACTGGGTGTGGAACTGTGCATTGGGTATCCGTAGCCCTATTGTTAGAAAACTGTTTGAAACACAAGGACTTTTTAGGCACCCACCACATTTTTTATAACAATTAAAAAATTTTATTATTACAAAAGTAAAAAACTAAAAAAGTGTTTTGAAACATAGACAACATTAAAATGTCAATGTTGTCTATATGTAAAAGGTTCATGTGTTTTAAACAGTTTTCTAACAATATTCTGTAATTAGGACATGGCACTGTGTATATCTGATTTAACGCAGGTTTCCACCATACCACCCAATGGTCACTCACACCCTTGCAATTCCTATCCGTAGTCTTAAACTATCTCTTCTTTTGAATGATGCTGCCAAATAAATCTAATTTTACTGGTGCCCAATGTCTTACATGCTCCACCATCTGCCATGAACCAAGAGTGAAACACTCGTGGACCCTGTCTCTGTGAGTTCCTAATATACTCTACTGTTGGGGTCCGGAGGATGTTACAAAAAATATGATATTGCAGCTTTCCATTCCTTAGATGGAGTGGCTTAATTGTTTTTTTTTGTTTTGTTTTTTTTTTAAGCTATTTCTCTTTATTTTTTGATGTGGTAATACTGTGTATACTACACTTCCCATCCCTTTGGGGTTTATTTACTAAAGCTGGAGAGTGCAAAATCAGGCTCACTTCTGCATAGAAACCAATCAGCTTTTAACCTCAGCTTGTTCAATTAAGCTTTGGCAATAAAACCTGGAAGCTGATAGGTTTCTATGCAGAAGTGAGCCTGATTTTGCACTCTCCAGCTTTAGTAAATAAACCCCAGTGTGTCTACATTTACTTCTCCGTGGTATCTAGGGAAGGAGCCATGGTTGTCACCCAAGCTTTGTCACATAAAGCATGTCTGCCTTTGTTCATCTCCATGACATGGGGCGAGGGGACTAGTAGTTATTAAGTGATAACATTGTTTATACTGTTTTTTAGCTTACAGGTAGTGACAAGGATTCTACTACATCTAAGGACTGTCAAGCTGCAATACATTACATTATGTTTCTAGGTTTAGATACACTTCATGGTCCACGTAACTGGGATGTGGCAGGGGTCTTTTCATTTTTCAGCTGCTAGAGGGAAGTTGCAATGGCTATTAGCAGAAATAGGGAATATGAGTCTTTGTTAAAGCGGAACTTCAACCAAAAGAGAAAGTTCTGCTTTTCCATCTCCTTCCTCCCTCCTCTACCACCTCAGGACACTTTCATTTTTTTGCAGGTACCTAGTTTTGACAGGTACCAGCTTCCACTTCCACCTTTATTGCCTAAGCAATCCAAGCAAATGTTTGGTCTCCCTTTGCCCGCAGCCTTCTGGGACACACCACAGGTCCATGAAAGCTGTGGGACCATTCACAAAGCGCAGTGTGGCTCACGTATGTGCAGTAAAAGGCTGGCCGTGAAGCTGCAAGGAATCTTACCTGGCTTTCCTTAGTAAACATACCGGGAACCCGAAGAACCCCAAAACTCAGCTTGGGTGAGTACAGTGATGGATCTCTGAACAGGTTTGTATTAAAAGCCAGCAGCTACAGTAATTGTAGCTGCTGACTTTTGCTTTTTTTTTTGGAGGGGACTGAAGCTCCTCTTGAAGGATGGGGGTGGGGTGGTGGTGGCTGTAGTCTATACAACAAAACCAGTCTCTGATGTCGTGTGTTTTGCTGGATTTCCAGCATCTCAGGATCAGAGTTATTATGGCATTAAGTAGATGAATGGGAAGGGACCACTTTTAGGCTGTAAGTGGCAGGCCTGTATAGTGTAAAAGGAATTGGAATTTTTTTCCAATAAGTTGGTGTATTTTGAGCTAGAATGGGTGAATTTGCAGGCATGTCCACCAAATAAGGAGAGTGCCTGATTATATTTAACATTTGCAACAGATATCAGGTATATGTGTGGATATTTTATGTATGGCGTCTGGTGCATGGTACTGTCTAGTTCACAGTTTATAGGTAATTTCCTGTATATAAATATTAATCAAGCCTTTTAGTAGGATAGTGTTTATTTGTTCCCAATCTTCCTTGGTTAAGCTAGGACCCAAGCCTCTTTTCCAAGCTTTGTCTGCTGGATCTTTGTTGGGTGCATGTTCATGTATAGGCAGGAGCTTAGGTGGGAGATTGTAAATAAGTGTGTTGGGGTATGGTGCCCCTATCATTAAGGTCATGTAGTTCTTGTAAAGTAAGGAACGTACCTTGTCCAAAGAATATGTGTATTGGTAAGGTCAGTTTATTCCACCAGGTGTTGTTTCCATTTTTTCCATCTCATAAAGTTGTGATGTATGCAACTGAACATCCAGTTCTGCAGTTTATGGCACAGATACAATCTATTATTATAGAGCCATTTATTCCAAGCAGCTGTTTCAGGCTTGTTCCCCATCATCAGTACAGTGTACATAAACCATGACTTTTATGCAGTAAGGCTTGAGGACCAATGAGACAGTATACTGCATTGATGCTAAAACCCAAATGGCCATTGTGGTTTACTGCACTTTGGACAGTTATTGCACCCACCCCTTTACTAAATAAGCTCAATAATAAGCTTCCATAGCAGCTACTATTTCCATATAACATGGAAAACTATAAGCAGGCTCAACAGTTAAAAGCTGTTGCCTTTAAACTTATATTATTACCTATAAAAAGCTGTTCATATTCAAATATATTCCATACATAAAAAGCTATTTGCTGCCTATTTTTGAAATAGATTTTCCACTAAATTCCTGTATTATAACATCAAATATATAAAAAGTAAAAAAAGATTATTCGGTGACAGTAGAGTGATCCTGCTCACAGCCCATTATTATGCAAAACAGCCCTTGGGTCAAATAGCAAGCTGCATTATTTTAATCATGAATAATATTAAATCTGCAGTAAGCCTTATTATCATCAAGCTTTCCCCCTCCCAGGATATGAGTTGTCACGTTTCAGTCAAAATATTCCTTCTGGTTTCTTCTACGTACAAAAGAGAATGTTGTGGATGGAATAGAACTAAATTGTCTTATATATTGGCAGTTTCTTGATCTGGACAGCTTAAAGCCCCAGGAAATGCATGAAACTTTTTCTGTTATTTTCTTCCATCAAAGAGCTTATAGCACCATCTTTGTGAGAACTTCATACAGTATATCAAAATACCCAACATATGCAAAACGGAAGTAAATTTGATAGATCATGTGTCAGAGAATTGGAAGCCATGTCAGATTACCAACCATGTGACAACTTGCAAGTGACGGGATCATTAAGGTGAGAATACTCACCTGCTCGAATGGCATCTCTCCCTCCCTGGCAGAACCAATGATTTGTTATTTCATCATTTTCCCTTGCTGATCAACGAGATTCTCCAGCATTTCTGCCAGCAAGGGAGCAGTGTCATAGGAGCAGGTAAGTGCTCTCTTTAGCAATTCTCTTGGCGATTTGATGTCAATGAGAGGTCCACTAGTGTGATATTGCCCATAATTTCTTGGCCTCCAGTTTTTGAGGAGCCACAAATATGAAAGTTGCTTACTGATGTCAAAGAAGGTTGCCCAATTCAGCCATTTACAACTGGAGTGGGAAACTTTTTTATTGTCTCTGCCTACCATACCATATCAGACATCAATGAAAATGATGAAATAACTCCAGACTATTAAATAAAAAAACTACTGTCAATATAAATAAATAAGTAAAATAAATAGATAAGAGAGCTACCATTCCACAGTGCAACACATGTAACAAAAATTACAGTATATCTCAATAACAGTGAAGTGCTCCCTAGCACAAAATGTTCAGTATTGGTTACACTTAACATGCTATAATCAATATTCATGTAATCACACAATAATAGTGAATATCATTCATTAATCACAGATTCTCTCATGAAGACAGTCCCACTTTTAGTCCAATCGTAGTTAGTGTCCATATATAGTCACCAATGAGTTCATATGCTATAAATACAATGAATAAATCTTTCACACTGTCTGAAATCTTCCACCACAATAAGTGCCACCAAAAAGTGCCCTGTGCTCAGCTGGATGTCTCCTCACCTGATGCAATGGTCCCCTACATTTCTCAAGGTGGTCAGTAGCGCTTTAGTTCTATACGCAACAGGTCAACAGCATCCTGGTCTTAATTCCAATGCTACGTAGCTCATGCATATATGGCTCATACAAAATGCAGATAACATCCAATAGTGTAGAACTGCGAGTAGTTTTTTTATTAAAGAGTAAAAAAAATAGCACTCACATAATGCAGAGATGCATTACACCCCTCTGGGCTTTCTCAAAAGTCATTGAGAAAGCCTGGAGGGCAGCAATGCGTCAGGCTAGTGGGATCTGTATGATGTCATCATGCTGGGAGGGCCCAGGCTCCATCTTCCTGAGTCTTGAGATTTCTTCTGTGTATATGCATGCTGTGATATGACACTCTAATGTGTCAGACATCCACTACCCAAGCCTCAGGATAAGAGATAATTGGCAGGGTTGGAGTTATCCCACCTATCCGTCTTTGTTTTGCCCTAAGAGAGATCAAAACTCTCCGTTCCCCATTCATGTACACCCAAAGTAACAGATTGCTTTACAAGAATGATTGTTCACCATTGGATTTTTTTATAACTTGGCTGCTGAACCATGATTATCCATATCAAGCTTGAAAATGCTTACTGGCCACTATAATTACATCTAACCACCAATAAAGCCAACAGTCAGTTTGTACCTTATTTGTTTATATGATTCCAATAAATTCTATAGTACCATATAGAATACACAGAGCCATGAATTTGTAATGATAACTACATGTACTATATATTGTCATGTGTACTGTAATGTTATTGTGATCAGACACTCAATAACAGCTATGTTATAGATGAAGAGGTTGAAAGCTGAACATAGTTACATAGTTAGTCTGGCTGAAAAAAGACAAAAGTCCATCCAGTTCAACCATTAAAAAAAAAAGTTAAAATCCTACATCCACAGTTGATCCAGAGGAAGGCAAAAAAACCCAACAAAGCATGATCCAATTTGCTCCTGCAGGGAAAAAAATCCCTTCCTGATCCCCCGAGAGGCAATCGGATATTCCCTGGATCAACTTTACCTATAAATGAACATATCAACCACTAACTGGTGGTCAATGTCCTTTGACAGTAATGCAAAGATTCAGACTACCTACCCTGCCTGTTATTGTTAGAAATAAATACACCAAAGCGGTTTATAAAGAAAAAAGTTAAAGGTATAATGTAATGCTGTTGGATCAATTTTAAGAGTATATATTTTTAATCTCTTTTATATTTATTTTATTAGACAGATACAATCTTCAGTGTGCAGATAATCATTTAATACATGACAAAAGGATTTCCAGAGCACTACTGGATAACTAATGAAACAGTACAGCAGTAATCATCTCCCATAGATAGATTGGTTCTCATTTAAACCTTCGTCAGAGCTTTCCAATAAGGCAGGAGTAACCAAGATGAGGCAGTCACCCATATGTGTAAATTTCAGCTTCAACTGTTGAGTAATCTAAACAAGCTTTTTTCAGCAATGGTTGATAGAGATAAACTTACAATATGTCATAAATGTATCTAAAGCCAAAATAATATCAATAGGGTAGAGCAGTAAATAGTTGTTTTAGAAGCGTGATTTGTCACTTCAGAGAACATGTCTCCACTGCTCTAGAGTCCAGTGGCGGCGTGCTTTACACCACGGCATCCAACGCTTTGCATTGCACTTGGTGATGTAAGGCTTGGATGCAGTTGCTCGGCCATGAAAACCCATTCCATGAAGCTCTCTATGCACTGTTGTTGTGCTCATCTGAAGGCCACACAAAGTTTAAAGGTCTGTAGCTATTGACTCTGCAGACAGTTGGCGACTTCTGTGCACTGTGCGCTTCAGCATGCGCTGACCCTGCTCTGTCATTTTACATGGCCTTCCACTTCATGGCTGAGTGGCTGTTGTTCCCAGTTGCTTCCACTTTGTTATAATACCAGTAACAGTTGACCGTGGAATATTTAGTAGCAAGGAAATATCATGGATGGACTTGATTGTATACACCTGTGGCCGTGGAGGTGATTGGCACACCTGAATCCAATGATTTGGAGGGGGGTCCCAATACTTTTAGCAATATAGTATATATATATATATATATATATATATATATATATATATATATATATGTATATCACCCTCTTCATATCATAGGATGTTGGGCAAATGTTTGTTCTTGGCTCCTTCTATAATCAAGGGAGCAGTAATTGTTTGCTCTGGCCTACTCAGGGGTGGGAGCTTGATTTCTTCCAGCTGCTTCCAGAGCTTAGGGTGGGAGATTCACAACAGCCAGCCTGTCCCTGGAGAGGAGTGTCCATTAGGGGGCTGGCATGGAGATAAATAGTTTGAGTTACTGGAGAGTGGGGTTCCTTCTCCCCAGAGGGGTTCCAGAGCCAGAGGAACTGCTGCCCTCTGGCTGCCCATGAACTGAACCACTATTTTAGAGGACTCAGAATTTCCAGAGCTGGACTTTGCTTGGAACTGATTGCAGAACCATACCACAAGAGATCTGGCCTTGAGAGGTGCTGTCTCACTCACTGGACCCTGTCTGGAGGAAGCTGGAAAGGGGCAGCTATCCTGGGGAAAGAGACTTGTGAGTAGTAACCTTAAACTGATCCCTATAACTAGGTAGTGTACTGGAAGCTGCACTAGGTTACCAGCAGCAGTGCATTGACAAAAGGTAACCAGATGCCAACACAAAGACTTGCCTGATGGTCTTCAACTGTGGGGCTTTAAACAGCTCAACACTAGCTGCTACTTCTAGGGAAGATTGTCTTCTAATTACCAACTACTGAGCATTTTGAAGTACGCAATGCCCAAGTTCCCCTCTCCTGTTGACATTCTCCAAGCAATAAAATAATAAAAAGGCATCTCCTAGAGCAGCAATGGGCAAACTATGGCCCGCGGGCCGTATACGGCCCGGCGGACCTTTTAGTCCGGCCCGCGGAGCGTGATACATTGACTGTCAGGATGTGTGTAGGCGGGGCAGCGTGACGAACGTGAGGGAAGCTAGGCTCCTCTCACAGTCCGCCCTGAAGACCGGAACGGCGCGGGATACATTGGCTGTCAGGATGTGTGTCGGCGGGGCAGCGTGACGAACATGCGGGGAGCTAGGCTCCTCTCACAGTCCGCCCTGAAGACCGGAACGGAGCGGGAACACGGCGAGAGGAATGCGCGGAGCAAAGGTAAGTAAATTGACACAGGGGGGACTTGGGGACTTAATATGGGGGATGAATTAATATGGGGAATGAATTACTATAGGGGGGATGAATTACTATAGGGGGGATGAATTACAAATGGGGGATGAATTACTATATGGGGGATGAATTACTATGGGGGATGAATTACTATATGGGGGATGAATTACTATGGGGGATGAATTACTATATGGGGGATGAATTACTATGGGGGATGAATTACTATGGGGGATGAATTACTATATGGGGGATGAATTACTATATGGGGGATGAATTACTATGGGGGATGAATTACTATGGGGGATGAATTACTATGGGGGATGAATTACTATATGGGGGATGAATTACTATATGGGGGATGAATTACTATGGGGGATGAATTACTATATGGGGGATGAATTACTATGGGGGATGAATTACTATGGGGGATGAATTACTATATGGGGGATGAATTACTATATGGGGGATGAATTACTATGGGGGATGAATTACTATATGGGGGATGAATTACTATGGGGGATGAATTACTATATGGGGGATGAATTACTATGGGGGATGAATTACTATGGGGGATGAATTACTATATGGGGGATTAATTACTATGCTTACTATGGGGGAATATTACTATACTTACTATGGATGACACATACACATCATTCATCTACTCTTGGTCCGGCCCCCGGGTCCAATATATGAACCCATTGCGGCCCTCAAGTCAAAAAGTTTGCCCACCCCTGTCCTAGAGCCTAGACTGTTTAGTGGAGCCAGTGTGAATGGACTGTTGCTTATGGGGACATGCAGTCCCTGTATATGTTGGGGAAATACCAGTGGTCCCTATGGGGGTAGTACTACACACATATATATATATACTGTATAAAGTATATTTATTACAGATATTTTAGTGCTGACAATTTATACAGCTCTCTATATATTGTACATTCCTGTCAGTCCTTTCCCTCAAGGAGCTTACAATCCCTCTCTCACATTCATACATACATGACTGGGGCCAATTAACCTACCAACTTGTTTTTTGAGTGTGGGAAGAAACCCACGCAAGGACAGTAAGAATATGCAAACTCCATACAGATGGTGTCCGGGACACAAACCAGGGACCCCAGTGCTGCAGGCCAGAAGTGCTAACCACTAAACCCCAGTGCTTCGTGCCGACATCTCGCTCTGCTCATCCTCACTCAATAAAAGAATCAGTGAAGTATTTAATGGATCTATTAATATCTGTTGTGGAGTTTTTCTCTCTTCATCTTTGCAGAAAACCATTTGTGAGTTATTGAATCCCAGAACTATTAGAGATACATTGCACATTACAAAACACAGTTTCCATTTACATAGAATTTTCTCACAGAGTAGTTCTTTTCCTAGAGATGAATATCTGCTAAGATATATAGCAGATCATTCCTCAGTAAACATTGTAAGTCTATGCCATCACTCTGATACATATAAACACATCTCCTCTCCTACCTCTATCTACATTACTGCAAATGTATGGTACATGCCAGGGCTTTGTAACTTGTTCGGGCACTGTGCCAATAATGACTTCATGGCACATTTTACAAAGACGCTCTATTATGTTGTGGTAAAACAGGATTCCAAAATTGAGAAAATGGGAAAAACAAATTTTATGCACCATTTACACTATGCACTAAGCTTGCATGCATTTTCCTCTTGTCTTACTACATTTCCAAGAGAAAGCAAAATGCATGGGCAATGCATTAGTTGCACTGTGTTGGAAATCAGTCCTGCATGCTGCATTTTGCCCCTCAGGTCAATAAAGTTATATAAAAGACTAACGCAGGGCACCAAGTTTAAAAAAAACACGTCAATACACATCAGTGCAACTGATGTTGAAGTGCACAAAAGTCAGAAGAATTGCTGTCTTCTAGGGAACATCTAGATATGCTAATTGCCTCTACACAGTCATTTGGAAACAATATATAAGGTATATTGTCTTTAATTTCTCATAAAAAAAGAGCAGTGCTTTTTCTGATGTGACTGTGCCTAGGCACCTCTATAGCCTAATATTTGTGTAACACACTGCACTAATAGGTATTGCAGAATGTTATTTAACCACAAGATGGCAGTGTTCTACGGTTCAACTATTCAGACTTTATTGAAGCATAGCCTTGTTGAACTTGTATGCTGATAGCAGGACATCTGCACTCAGGCAAAGAGAGAACAGACTAGATTTCTCAGAAGAGTTGGCAAAGGGATGGGAGAGTATATATTGAGAAGCCTGGGAACTTTACAGGAAGGAAGTAGATAGTGAAAGGTGGGGGATGTGTGTATGTGTGGAGAAGACAGTGTGGGCCTCAGGGGATCCAGGCTGGATGGAGCCACATTGCAGAGAAGGAAAGAGGGACTGTAGATCACTTTTATCACCAACGAGCAGGACAGTCAATCCTGCAGGCAGGCGGATTGTAGTGCTAATATTGGCATTGCTTCTTTGTCAGAGGGATCAAGAGAACACGGGGGTCCCCAACAGAGAGACCACCGTTCACACTGCAAATACTACAGACTGGCTGAGAGGGTGCCATAACCCAGTTCATCACAAGTTGAAAGTGACTGTTATCTTCAACTGTTCAGTTCAGTACACCTTACACCACAGTTTATCACATTGAGACACAGACTGACTAGCCCATTCAGTACTGCGGCCTACTGCTTTAGTGTCTCCCTATTATCCTAAAACTGCAGGACTCTTGCTACAGCATGTGCCCCCTGCAGACAGGATCACACTTAGTATCTCATTTCAAGGTCAAGATCCTTGTTTTGTTTCCAGCTTCAACGGAACTTGCTTCACCAGACTAGTTCACCATCTTTAGGGGCTTCCACCCCTTCTTTCAACTTTAGCAAATTTTTTGCATTCATTTTCTGTGTTAGAGACCTTACCCTGTTTCATCACCACTGTAAGGGGAATCAAAACAAAACAAGGATCTTGACCTTGATGTGCACCAACTAGGACCCAATCAAGCACACAGAAGAATTGTCACCATTCCTTGATGAAATACTAAAGGGGACATTATTGCTTATAAAAATTCATCTCAAGAGTTAAACCCAGTTCAAAGCTATTGAGAACCCAAAAGTGAGTTAGCCTAGCATCGTGATAGCCCACTTCAGCTCACTTGGGGAAAGATATCTCATAAGTTGGAATTGTTTAAATTCTGATCCTGTGGGACATTTGGGTTTATTTAAAGTGATACTGTGCTTTAGTATTTTGTTAAACCTTTTAGACTGTTTATTTTTTTTTTATACAGATCTGTCATTCTTTTTTTTTTGTGCATGCACTCTCTGTACCCTGCCCTCCATACAATCAGAATATTTGTTCACCTTAAATTGTGTATTCATTTTATGGTTCAAAGCCAGGGAGTCCTCCTGGTCAAGGTTTCACGGTGGTGTCAGTAGGGGCTGTACTTCCAAAACAGGCTCAGAACAGACAGGGAAACCAAAATACTTACTGACTCTTAAGGGGGCAACGCTACATTTGTATATTTGCAGTGTGAGCTCATCTAAGGCACTGCTGATTCTGACTGCAAGTCTCAAGAGATTTGGAGTGAGATTTGGGTACGCCACTATGGTTTTGCTCACTGCACCAGCAGATCTGCAGTGCAAAGATTTCTCTGCTCCTCTTCTAAGACAGTCGCCTCCACATTGAAACACAGCATGGATATGGGTATGATAATGATGGCTATACACTGCTCGAGCATTGGGGGGCCCTGTCAACACCACTGACTTGAAATCCTTTGATTCAAAAATAAGGAGTTGGGTGAAAATTTTCCAGTCAAAGATTGACTGTATTTTATCAGATTCAATGTTAAGGTGTTCATGTAGTTGCAGGTGTTGTGGCTGCTTGAATACCATAGCAGGCAGCAGAGATTCCTCCATCCAAGTTGCTTAGCATGGATGGCCAGCCTAATGGGGAACGTATCTGCTGCAGGCAGTACTAGTGACTAGTCCTTTGCCCTCTGCTTGCCTTCCTTGGGCACAACTTTCACAGTACATGTCCTTCTTGTGACATGTTATGGTTTGTAAAAGCCATATATTAGGATATATATTTGAAGTTATTATTGCATTACTTACATCAGAGACATTTTTAATGTGACTTTGACATATGTAAATGCTAGTATTTCCATATTTAAAGTCATTTTAAATACAAAAAAAACATACAAACTTGTTATATTTACCTGCTCTGTACAATGGTTTTTCACAGAGCATCTCCAATCCTCCTTTTCTTGAGTCCCCCGCCAGCACTCCTGGCTCCTCCTCTTCAGCGAGTGCCCCCAATACGGGAGGGGGACTTGCGTGGGCTCTCTCCTGAGCCCCGCTTTCTCTGTCCATAGACAGAGACAGCGGGGCATGGCCCCATTTCCCCTGCCCCCATTCCCTCGTCATAGGATTTGATTGACAGTAGCTTTGCATCTATCAATCATCACTGAGAGGGAGACGGAGGATAGAGCCACTGCTGTCATGCACATCGATGGATCAAGATCGGCTCAGGTAAGTTGGTGGGCTGAGGGGGAAAGTTTATTGTACAGAAGGGTTTTTACCTTAATGCAAAGAATGCATTAAGGTAAAACACCCTGAGCCTTTATAATCACTTTAATACTGCAATAAATACAGAGACTTGTAGCTTAACCACTAAAGGGAGCTCCTCACCTGATTCAGTCTCATTAGCCTTCTTGCCTTATAACTGTTGGTATACTGTATAATATCAGGCACACAGGGAGTGCGTTGTTTTCAATGCATTGTTCAACTATTACATTTTTTACAGTGAAAAAAAGCAATAAAGTGCAACCTTTGTGTAGCACTGCATAGCAGGATGCACACTCTACATACACTATATTGCTGAACGTATTGGGACGCCTGCCTTTACATGTACATGAGCTTTAATGGCATCCCAGTCTTAGTCCGTAGGGTTCAATATTGCGTTGACCCACCCTTTGCAGCTATAACAGCTTCAATTCTTCTGGGAAGGCTGTCCACAAGGTTTGGGAGTGTGTCTATGGGAATGTTTGACCATTCTTCCAGAAGCGCATTTGTGAGGTCAGGCACTGACGTTGGACGAGAAGGCCTGGCTCACGGTCTCTGCTCTAATTCATCCCAAAGGTGTTCTATCGGGTTGAGGTCAGGACTCTGTGCAGGTCAGTCAAGTTCCTTCACCCCAAACTCACTCATGCATGTCTTTATGGACCTTGCTTTGTGCACTGGTGCACAGTCATGTTGGAAAAGGAAGGGGCCATCCCCAAACTGTTCCCACAAAGTTGGGACCATGAAATTGTCCAAAATGTCTTGTTATGCTGATGCCTTAAGAGTTCCCTTCACTGGAACTAAGGAGCCAAGCCCAACCCCTGAAAAACAACCTCACACCATAATCTCCCTTCCACCAATCTTTCCACTTGGCACAAAGCAGTCAGGCAAGTACCGTTCTCCTGGTAACCGTCAAACCCAGACACGTCCATCGGATTGCCAGACAGAGAAGCATGATTTGTCACTCCAGAGAACACGTCTCAACTGCTCTAGAGTCCAGTGGCGGTGTGCTTTACACCATGACATCCGACGCTTTGCATTGCACATGGTGATGTAAGGCTTGGATGCAGCTGCTCGGCTATGGAAACCCATTCCATGAAGCTCTCTATGCACTTTTGTTGTGCTAATCTGAGGGCCACATGAAGTTTGGAGGTCTTTAGCTATTGACTCAGCAGACAGTGGGCGACTTCTGCGCACTGTGTGCTTCAGCATGCGCTGACCCCGCTCTGTCATTTAACTTGGCCTACCCCTTTGTGACTGAGTTGCTGTTGTTTCTATTTGCTTCCACTTTGTTATAATACCACTAACAGTTGACTGTGGAATATTTAGTAGCAAGGAAATTTCACGGATGGACTTATTGCACAGGTGGCAACCTATCACGGTACCACGCTTGAATTCACTGAGCTCCTGAGAGTGACCTATTCTTTCAAAAATGTTTGTAGAAGTAGTCTGCATGCCTAGGTGTTTGATTTTATACACCTGTGGTCATGAAGGTGATTGCAACACCTGAATCTAATGATTTGGAGTGGAGGGGTGTCTCAATTCTTTTGGCATTATAGTGTATGTAATAAGAATCTATGGCTGCCTTCATGTACATATATAATTACAAACTGTTTTTAGAAACAAAGTTTTGAAAACTTTAAGACATGGATAATGTTATCTAAATCATATTACTCTTTTACATTGCATATCAAAAAATTATTGAAAATATTATATGTCTTCCCTCTAAACAGTGTTGTGTGTCTGTAATCTAATATGGTAATCAACAAATATTATTTTATTTAACTTAGTAAAAGGCTTGTGGTCTTGGTGTCCAATGAAGCAGCTTTTAATCCCCGACGACCGTACACAAGTGAGGATGAGGCCTGGAAGACGTACCTGGAAAATCCATTGACAGCCGCCACAAAGGCAATGATGAGCATAAATGGAGATGAAGACAGTGCTGCTGCTCTTGGCCTTTTATATGATTATTATAAGGTAACATTTACTCTGGTTTTTATACTCCCCTGAATCCATAAAACAAGCAATGAATCCATAAGAAGCAATGCTTTGCCCAAGTAGGGTAACAGGTTTACTTTTATACTGCCATCCTCTGTAGCACATACCCACCTTTCATTTGCTTTTTCGCCATTCTTTTGAGAACTGGTAGCCAAAGGAAATGACTGGTACATCCAGGTATGGAAGAACATGTGGCTGACCTCCATGTGACAGCACTGGGCCAATCAGCGCTGTCACAATGTGAGTCCATAAACCCTGTGTAAACTACAACTCCAGCATTTCAACTCCAGGCACTTTCCTACATTCCACACAGCTCAACAGAGCTGCTGGGAATGGAAAGTAAGGTATGCACTGCTGGTTCACTTTATTGCTCGACCCAGGTTTTTATTTCAGTCTGTGTTCCTATTAAGAATATTATTTCTATCTGTATTCCTATTGGGAATATTGTTTCTGTCTGTGTCCCTGTTGGGGAAATATTTCTGCATTTCCTATCAGAGCAGGGAGCAATGTGAATCTCTCCAACTGAAACACATACAAAAAGTCCCCAAAAATCATATAAAAAGTTTAAAAAAGACCAGGCAAACAACTTTTTGTTTGTGATCCCTTAGGATAGATTTTCCCTTCACTTCCCATCCTGAAAGAAAATGAAGGGAAATGTCCCCGATAGGGAAACATACAGCAATAAAAACCTGACATTCTACCGCACCATATAAAATAAAATAAAAAGAATTTCCCAGCATTGGGCTGCTAAATAACAATAAAAATCTCCCTATCTCATCCTGTTTACAGGTACCAAGGGATAAAAGGTCACTGCCTCTAAATAAAATAAATGAACATGTTCATGATGAGCAAGAGAAAAGGTAAAGTAAAGTACAATACGTATGTTATTTTTTTTACTTTTGGTTATGTACCTTAAAGTAGTTTTGGACTCTTTAGGGCCCCTTTATATTTATCTGGTTTGTTGCAGTGCATTATCACATGTGTGTTATGTGTTGTATGAAGGCAGCCTATTCATATGACCTGAGCTGCCAGCGCACCACTATGGACCTACAAGTGAACATGCACCATGTTTTTCCAATGCAGTACACCACAAGACACGGTCGGTGTGCAATAAGGTTAATGTTCATAGAGGTGTTTGTAACATGGAAATGGCATTGCTGACGATTGGTCAATGCAGTGGAAACTGCAGTTCAATACTTTTAAATGCAAAATACTGCACTAAGAGAAAAGAATCCCTGAAGAGAAAGAACAATATTGGGGTAAAGAGGAAAAAAAGGTTTGGGCGCCTTTTTATTCAGATGACTGCAAAATGAGCAATCCATGTGGCAGGACAGTAGGGAAAGTGAATAGAATTCTGGGGTACATCCCTAGAGGGGTCACCAGCAGGAGGAAGGAGGTTCTGATTCCCCTATATAGATTTTTAGCTATCACTAGAGAGGTTCTCAGCAGGAGGAAGAAGGTCTTGATTCTTCTTTATAGATCTTTAATTATCACTAGAGGGATTACCAGCAGGAGTTAGGAGGTCCTGATTCCCTTCTATAGATCCCTAGCTATCACCAGAGAGGTCACCAGCAGTAGGAAGGAGGTCCTGATTGCCCTATATAAATAATTTCAGTCATTACTAGAGGGATCACCAGCCGTTGGAAAGAAGTCATGATTTCTCTTAATAGATCTTTAATTATCTCTAGAGGTAATACCAACAGCATGCCCTGATTCACCTATACAGATATTTATTCATCACTAGAGCGATCACCAGCAGGAGGAAGGAGGTCCCAGTTCCATTCCTGTAGATCTTTAGCTATCGCTAGAGAGGTCACCAGCAGGAGGTCCTAATTCCTCTGTATAGATCTTTAGTTATCACTAGAGAGATCACCAACAGTAGAAAGGAGGTCCTGATTCCTCTGTATAATTCTTTAGTTATCACTAGAGCGATCATCAGCAGGAGGAAGGAGATCCTGTTTGCCTATTATAGATCTTTACATATATATAGGTATCTTTACCTACTATAGATCTACCTATCGCTAGAGGGATCAGTAGCAAGGAGGTCCTGATTCCCCTATATACTGCAGATCTTCAGTTATCACTAGAGGGGCACCAGCAGAATGAAAAAAGTCCTGAATCCTTCATTCTATGCATGAAGGTAAAAAACCTTCTTTGTGCAGCATCCCCCCCAGCCCCCTAATACTCACCTAAGCCCCCTCTCAATCCAGCGATGTGCAGTGGAGTCTCGGCTATCCCAGGACTCCCTCTTCTCACTGGCTGAAACAGAAGTGGAAGCCATTGGCTCCCACTGCTGTCAATCACCGCCAGTGAGCCAATGAAAAGAGAGGGGGGTGGGGCTCAGCTGCAGCTCCACGTGTGAATGGACACATTGAGCAGCGGGTGCTCCCATAGCAAGCTGCTTGCTGTGGGGGCACCGTACAGGAGGGAGGGGCCAGTAGCGCTAGCAGGGGACCTGAGAAGAGGAACATCTGGGCTGCTCTGTGCAAAACCACTGCGCACAGCTGGTAAGTATAGACTTTTTTTTTCAAAGCCTTTAGAATCATTTTAATATATATACAGTCTTGAGGAAAGATGGTAATGTGTGGACATGATTAAAACTTTTACATACAATAATGTTGTAAATAAGGTTCAGAAGGGCAGTATTTTCAAGAACATCAGGACTTGGCCTCAAGCTAGTGAGAGGAAAGTTCAAAACCAATTTTAGAAATTATTATTTTACTGAAAGAGTAGTTGATGCTTGAAACAGAGTTTCAGCAGAAGTTGTAAATCAGTCAACAGTAAGTGAATTTAAGCTGTCATAAAATAATCAGACAAAAAAATTAAAAAGGGGGCAGACACAATGGATCACAGGTTTTTCTCTACTGTCACTCTTCTACTTTTCTACGCCAGTAGCGTATCACTGTGCATTGTGCTGCACTGTAATGTAGGTGCATTCCTTTAGTATGTTGGAGTGTCATTCAAAGGGAATGGCATGCATGATGCAAAACAAGAGTCTGCCTGATTACAGATACTTAGGATAATTGCTTTGAGATCTGAACTGGTGGCCTCATCTGTTCTCATATAAAGTTTGCCAATGCTGGATAAAATATCCTGTTTTCTAGCTAAAGAAGACAAATTTTGTGATACCAAGCATGTATAACCTATACGGTAGGAAACCATATCACCATTTAAATAGAATACAATTTCAGATGTAATCTGGTTTATATTGCAATCACAATGTCCAGGGTGAGCATGAAACTATTTCATTTGCTAGTACCAAAATGTGGAAATGTGATTTCATAATTGATATGATAATTTCCTATTGCTGTCTTCCTATCATTCTTTACTAATGATAAGGACAATCATAAAACAACTGCAGGTTTTTCTGCTACTCATAGATAAGGGACTGTAATGTGATATCTGGCATGCTGTATGGGATGCTACTAGAACAGACAATGATATACACTTGTGTGTGCATTTTATCAAGATAAAGCTGTACTGCTATTGGATATTTGTATTAACAAGATACTTTAGTGCAAATCCATAAGTGCACATTTTAGCTATTATTGCAGCATTTACATTTTATATTTTTTAATTTTTATGATATTTGATATGTAGATTCATAAGATTTTTTTTCTTTGGACAGCACAATCAGCATACTTGCTGAGAAAACTCTTATAAAACTAGCTGCGGGATTTTCCACCTCGAGACTTTATTTGTGTTTATTGAATCTGAGTAGATCCATAGACTTACAGTGAGGAAACAGGAAAAGTACACTCACTTTTTAAAAAAAATAATTTTTTTACATGATTGAGTTCCCAATGGGACAAAGTACATGTAGTACTTTGTCCTCGCTCCTTAGGTGCCCTGTAACACTAGCTGCAATGTTGGACAGGCTTCCAACATCGTTGTTAGTATGGAGACAGCTGCTTTGCTTTTTAGCCACTTCCCGACCGCCCTATAGCAGATATACTGCTACAGGGTGGCACGGGTACGCAAAATCACGTATATATACGTGATTTTGTATTTCCGAGTAGGGGGAACACGAGCACCCTACCTGCGCTGCCGTTTGTAGCCACGGATGTCAATCACTGGGTCCCGGCTGGTGATTGCGAGGATCTCCGACGGGGTTGAGAACTGTATGTAAACAATACAGTTCTCCTCTCTGTTTCAGCTCATGCACACTGCTTTGGATGGCTGTGCACAGCACAGCCATCCAAAGCAGTGTGATTACAGTGAAGCACACACACAGAGCTTACTGTGAAACAGCACACAGCACACAGCACATAGCTAACCCTTTGATCACCCCTCATGTTAACCCCTTCCTGCCCAGCGCCATTAGTACAGCGTCAGTGCTTTTTTGTAGAACTGATCACTGTATTGGTGTCACTGGGGATGTCAGTGACACCAAGTTAGTTCCCCCCAGTGTCAGAATGCCCACCGCAGTCCCACTATAAGTCGCTGATCGCCGCCATTACTAGTAAAAATAAAAAAATTCCAGTATCTATACCGCCATTTGTAAAACGCTATAACTTTCACGTAAACCAATTAATTTACACATATTGGGATTTTTTTTAGCAAAGACATGTAGCAGAATACATTTTGGCCTAGATTTATGCTGAAATTTTATTTTTTACTGGACATTTTTAATAGCAAAATGTTGTTTTTTTTTTCAAAACAGTCTTTTTTTTATAGCGCAAAAAATATAAAATGCACAGGTGACCAAATACCACCGAAAGAAAGCTCAATTTGTGGGGAAAAAAAGGATGTAAATTTCATTTGGATGCAGCGTTGCTTGACCGGGCAATTGTCAGTTAAAGTAATGCAGCGCCATAACGCAAAAAATTACCTGGTCAGGAAGGGGGGTAAATCCTCTGGAGAGCAAGTGGTTAGTGCCTATATCTGTCTCTGAGCACTTGCCTGAGGCAAGCACTGGCACGAGGAATGCAAAGAGAGGGAAGTTGACATGTCACACCTCCCTCTCCATTCCTCTTGCTGGTGCTTGCTTTGGGCGTTGGTGGGAGCCAGAGATTGGCACTACAAAGCAAAGCAGACATCTCCTTGTTAGTTGCAGTGGCAGGTGGCCTGTTGGACATTGCAGCTAGTGTTACAGGGCACCTAGGGAGATGAGACAATGCACTTACATATACTTTGTCCAGTTGGGTACTCAATAATGTAAATAATGTTTTCTTTAGGGCTAGGTTAACAATTGGTGCATTTTGTTCATTTTTCATGTACCTTTAAAGTGGTAGTAAAGTCTATTTTTACACTTGTACCTACAGTTAAGCCTATAATAAGACTTACCTGTAGGTAATGTAAATATCTTCTACATGTGCACCGTTTAGGAGATATTTACCTGCGTAGAGCATCGGTGCATGTCTGTGCCCTTCCTTCAGAGCTGTGTGTCGTAAAAAGTGACTCCCGTGCACATGTGCAGGAGTTACATCATCGCGGCTCGCAAACCCGCAAGAGGGACTAGGAGAAGAAAAGAGGGACTAGGAGAAGCCCAGTTAGTGGTGACAGCACAACACTGGAGGGCTTCGTTTTAAGGTAAGTTTCACGTAATGTGCTAGTATGTGATGCATACTAGCACATTATGACATTACCTTGCAGAGGAAAACTTTTTTCGTTTTTGAGAGTTTACTATCACTTTAATGTATTCTTTTATGCATTTTCATTGGTTTTTCATGTGTTATACATGTGCTCCCAATAAAGTCTAGGGAGCTAAATAAGCACAAAAAGAAGTTTCAGCTGTTTCCAAGGCACACAGAAGCGCTTTGCATAGGTGTGAAAGGTCCCCATAGACAATAATGAAACCCTCTTGTGTTGCGTGACGGCCAAAGCACAGCAGATTGCACCTGTGTGAATGGGGACTAAGAAGCAGGAAGGAAAGCATTAACTTATATCTAGCAAATTTGGCCACCTATATGAGTACATGCTTTGCAATAAAAATAATGTAAGTTATTATTCATCCCCTTTCTTTGCCATCTATCATAATATGCTTTTATACTTCTTGTACGCCCAGGAATGGCATTCAGAATTCTGAATCTTCAGGGAACCTGAACACTGGAGAGAACAGGGTGCAAGTTTTGAAGAGTCTTCCGGTGAACCTTTCCTTGAACACAGAGACTGTAGAGTCCTCTAAGAGAGAACAATATAACAGCAACTTATCAAACAGTCCTTCTGCCCCTGCTTCCTCTGCCACTGTGGTAAAAGCAGAGGAATTCACACCAGTATTTATGTCACCCTCCGTGCCTTACAGAGGAGACAGCGAGGAACCCAGGAGTGTGATTTTTGAGCAGAGTCACTACGGAGGACATATCAGCCAACATACAGACTACCTCAAAGATGATCAGCGGAGTACTCCAGACAGCACATACAATGAAAGCTTCAAAGAAACTGAAGTAAATATTCAAATAACACCTGTATATATTGATCTTTTAGTAGCGCCTAAACAGATAACAGAAAATAATGTTTAGGCCTCTTATCAGTGACCCCTATTGACACTATTTATTAAGGTGTCAAGTGGGTGACCTGTCCCAGAGGCCTAGTGCAACCAATTAGATTCTGCCCTTCATTGTTTTATTCCAACATAGAAGAGTTAATGTATGATATTGACAGCTTGCTTGTGACAAAAGCAACACTATCTTCTTCAAATCCTTTGACAAATAAGGCCTTCTGTGGCCTCAGAACGTTTCCAGTTATTCCTTAATTGTGACCACATGATATTCTAAATGTATAGGCCAAGAGTGCTCACCAAATCAAAATTCATCCAGGGTGCATGAGTGGAAATTGTTTTGCCACCTGAAACAAATTACAGCCACAGTGTGGTATGTGGTTGCAACAAGAAAACAAACCCATTATGACCTTTCTGTTACGTGAGTGGGATCCATCACTAAGGGTTGCTGAGATTACACTTGCTTGAAGTTCCTGAAGAGGCAAAGGTTTTGTTGGCATTTCCAATCTAACCATTCCTGTGCCAGTACAGGGAAAGATACACCCACAGAACTGTGACTGTTCCTCTAAGATGTTCAAATATTGCTTCTGTAACTGGACATCCAGAGTCGCTATACACAGCTCCCAACTGTCCCTTATTTGGAACCAAATTAATATAATTAACTCTTTGTGGTCCACATACTTGGGGTAGTGGCAGGGATGTGTTCTTTTCTTACATGCTTTGTACTAAAAGGTCTCACTTTTTCTCATCACAAAAGGTTGGATGGTATAGGTACATCAGGGAGCTATGTGGAGGTTTAGGCGATGTAGATAGCGAAACACACTTACGTCCACGTCTCATCATCTTGTCCATTGGTAATGATAATGTGGTCAGGGCATACAAGTTACCAAATACAGACACATGGCAGACGTGCACAACAAAAATAAGGCAAATAGCATTACGGCCATGGGCGTAACATCGGGGGTCGCATTTGCAACCTCCAGGGGGCCCATGCGGCCTCCCTGTCATATTCGTGTAGCTGAGTGCTCTGTCCCCTGTCCCTCAGCCACTACACTAGGGCTCAGGTTGGCTGTGCTATGACAGGGAAGAGGTGCAGCTGCGGGTTGTCTGTGTGCTTGCTCCCCGCTCGCTTCCCCTCCTGTCTGCAGTGAGCTCTGTGTAATCCCAGATCACTGAGCAGAACAAGGAGCCAATCAGGAGAGAATCGAGCGGCCTGATGGGACATGCAGTCTCAAGTAGTGGACTGTGCACTGAAGTCCATGGGGCCTGAACTGCACCCTGGTTTTAAAGGAGAAGGGAGCAAGATTTGCCTGGGCAAAAATTCACCAGGACAGTGCAGTGTTTCCAGGGGGAGTTATTGAGAGGAATATGTGGTACAGTCCCCCCCCCCCCAGAGAGACTGAACTGCTGAAAAAAAACACACTGTGTGGGAGAGACAGCAAGAGAACCATGTTGCCGAGCCACTGTCGGGATATGGACCTTGCTGCACTGCCTACTGGCAACCCAGAGTGAGCGGACACCTAACTGAAGAAACCACTGCTGCTGTGTTGCTCGGTCTGGTGAAAGGATCTTGCAACCACTACTTGCTACCACCACTAGGGAATTAGCCATTAGGATCTACCTATCCAGCTACCTTAGCTATAGTATCAGTGGCGGAATTACCAGGGTTGCAAAGTTTGCACTTGCACCCAGGCCCTGGCGTTCCGCCACTGTGAGAGAAACCCAAGAGACCAGGAAAGGAGTCTGTTGCAGAGCATGCCAGGGACAGATCCCTTCCCCTACCCCCATTTTCAGCAGTGATCAGGCAGCTCCCACTGGAGTACTGATCATCCCCAAGGTGGAGCCTGCTGCAAGGTTTGCAGTGATTGAGGGGGATTTGGAGAGGGGGCGCTGCTGGCCTCAATGGTGATTGCACAATGTGGGGAAAGAAGGTGTGATGTTATGAGAGGCTTAGGATACAGAGCAGGCCGGACAGAGGTATTTGCTGTGGTGGCTACTTAGTGGAGATAGTAGATACAAGGGGAAACACATAATAACCCTTTGATTCCTAGAAGATCCCTGGTGACTGGACACAATTCACCCTTTCATTGTCAGCAGATGAGATCCCAATTGGAATTGCATGATTAACCCTTTCAGATCTGTGTTGGAAATGTATGATTAACCGTTTCATTGCTATCAAATCCCTGGTGAAAATATCATGCCTTTCCACTAGGGATCTGTTTGCAATGAAAGAGTTAATCATGCACTTCCAACTGGGATCTGATCTGCCAGCAATAAATGGGTTAAAGTGGAACTTCACTCTCTCAGTCAAAAAACTATTATTAATCCTTATGCTGCTAGCATTAGTAAATAGATAGGAAGGTATATTGTATTTACTTGTTTTAAAAATTTTTTTGTTTTTACATTTCTTCAGTTACTTCCTGTTTTCTAGGCCTAGGCAAATAATGTCATACATCCCAGGAGTCTTTAGGAGGGGAGGAGGGGTTATTTCAGCTAAGCACACCATCCTGCATGCTTGCCTGAGTTAAGGACAGGTAGATTCCAGGAAGTAACTGATACATGAACTATCTGCCCTTACTCAAGATGGTCACAGTCAGACATTCTGGAGGGGTGATTTTCAAAGTGATTTCTCAGCAAAATAAAACATGGAGACATCGATGGATGGGGGAACTTTCTTTGATTATTAAAAATGAATTAAATAGCATTTTTGGTACTCACGTGCAGTGTAGTTCCACTTTAATCGTGTCCAGTTGCCAGGGACCTTCTAGAAATAAAAGTTTAATTTCTAGAAGATCCCTGGTGACTGGACACAATTAACCCTTTCATTGCTGGCAAATGTTTTTTTGAAGGGAGCTCTTCATGGCTTCTTGCACTGGGGCCCTGAAGATTCTAGTTACACCTCTGACTGCAGTACAACATCATGTGTTGTGAAGGTGACAGTATCAGGTCAAATGGCTATGGCAAGCAGTGTGCCCATGAGTGGGGGAACCAAAAGTTGCGCTAAAGCTAAAACCAGAATGTTTCATTTGCTCAGGGGTCCTCTGCTGTCACTAATCACAGAAATACTCATACAGCTATGGGCCCCTAAAGCATACTAACTGCTTACAGCATTAAAATGACATTTTGCTCTTTTGTGATACTGCTACAAGACATACTCCAGGCACCTAATGAAGGCTGGTTATACATGAAGGTATATATATTCATGGTTAGGAGACTAAAATCAATGTGCATGGCCAAGTAAGAGTATGAGCCCCATGAATGTAACTGAGTTCAGTTACCTTTTATGGATTATAAGTCTTGGGTATGCCAAAAGGCAGGCTCTCCTTCAAGATATCTTGTCTCCATTCCTGCCCAGACAACTTTTTTCATTCAGCCTTGTGATAGACAGTATGGTCACATGATCAAGCTGTCCTGCTGAAGTAGGTTGTGTAGCTAATATTTTAGAAGGCAGTTGGATGCAAGTTGGAACTGCAGGTCTCATATCATTGGACAAGGATTGGTGTCTGAGCAGGCTTTATCTGCCAGCATGTGCTGGATCATTGCAATATACATAATGTTGGGTGCCATAGAGGTATTCACTGCACATATGTGAAACAGATATATACTATATAGCAATTAAAAAGACATAAATCTAATTATACTTTTATTTCCTGCTGTTTTAGAAATACCGCGGCTCCTCTGTGACGGAGGAATTCTTGTACGATCAAACATCCAGGTAATATACATGCATGCATATATATTTTGCTGTGGCAATGAACTGTAAGAAATGTCAATGGTCTTGCAGTAAACACGGCTCGTAAAGTTTGTTGAATGCAAAGATGTATGTAAGATTGTGGCCGTCAGATGCAATGATATAAATAAGTTGTTGCTTTTCCCACAGCACATTTCAGTATACTCTAGAAGCTACGAAATCTCTTCGGCAAAAACAAGGCGAAGGACCAATGACTTACTTGAACAAAGGCCAGTTTTATGCCGTCACCCTAAGCGAAACTGGAACCAATAAGTGTTTCAGGCACCCTATCTCAAAAGTTCGGGTAAGAAATGTTATGGTTGATCAATATTTATATTATTTTTAGCATTCACAGTTTTTACAGCTACTTATTCAGTATACCGCTGTCAATTTACTCAGCACTTTACACATTGTACAGTCACAGTAGTCCCTGCTCTCATGGAGCTTACAATTTAAGGTCTATAACTCACATTCATGCATATACAAACTAGGGCCTATTTATGCTCGGTTCACACTAGTGCCGCCTGTGTGGCCCATGTTTGCTCAGAGACAGCAGCCCATTTATTTGAATGGGGTTCGGATCCATGTAAACTACAGAAAAAGAGTGCACCCACTGTTTTAAAAACGTGGCCGCAGGGAAACGGCATGTTCCTTTTTACCATGCAGTTCTCGCACCCAAGATCATACTGCAGGCTGAGATGCTTAGGGGTTTCAGAATGCAAGAAGAGCGTGATTCAGATGCAGGTAGTTGCCTCGTTGTAATTCCTGCCCCCAGCAGCCTAGCCTCAGACAGGAGACAATTAACCTACCTACATGTCTTTGGAGGAAATCCACACAGGGACGGAGAGAACATGCAAACTCTGTGCAGGCAGTGCCTTGGTTGGATTCAAACCAATGACCCCAGTACCTCCAGACAGAAGTGCTAACCACTTAGCCAGTGTGCTTGCCAATTTTTTCAATGTTATCCCACACTGATAAGGGTACATAGATTAGGCTGATGATATTCACATACGTATCTGTAAAAAAAAACCTTGAAAACACTATATTATGATTATTAAACACTGCATGATCAAAGCACCATATGGTCGAAATATTCCCCCTCCAACATTTTGCACTCAGGTACACAAAGCCAAGTCCATAAAGACATGATTTGATGAGTTTGGTGTGGAGGAACTTGAGCGGTCTCTACAGAGGCTTGACCACAACCCTACAACCCTACATCTGTTGGGATGAAATGGAAAGCTGATTGTTAACCAGGTCATCTTGTCCAACATCGATACCTGGCCTCACAAATGCTTCTTTGGCTAAAAGGGTATATGCTGTATACTCATAGAAAAACGGCTGAATCTTGTGCAAAGCCTTCCCAGAAGAATAAAGGCTGTTATGGGGTGCTAGCTTCTTCCAGAATCAATTCATACATTTTGTCTTCCTGAGATCAGTTGAGAGGGGATTGTTTGCAGAAGTCATAATGCATGTGTAATAAAAAAATATTTACATTAAAAAAAAAAGTATTTTAAAGCATATGCCAGAGCATAAAAAAGTACAACTCTGCAAAACATTTCCATGTTTTATCCTTTTAAAGGCCCTAAATATATATAAAAAAAATACCTGCCGATCTGCCAGAAATGCACTCAGCTTCTAATTTCCTGTTGTGGCCTGACAGCACTTGTCTTTTTCCGGATCACAATCAAAAGAATTGGTGTCAGCCCTGCCCAGTTGTCTTTTGTCAAACTACATGATCTCTCCCACTCTCCTAAACTCCACAATATACAGAATAATTGCTCTATAGTCCAAGATAAGAACTTGTGGGGGCTAATTAACCCTTAACCTCTTGCCGTCCGCCTGCTGTTTATAAACGGCAGGGCGGTGGCAGTCCAAGGTCGGGTTGCCGTTCCTAAACGGCACCCGCCTTTTCTAGCTGTGCGCGCTCCCTAGGAGCGCGCACCACCGCGATCCGGTGTCCGCTGTGTCCTCCGGACACAGTGAAACACCGATCGTCGGACGGGACCTCTGTACGAGGTCCCGGTCATGTGATCACTGATTGGCGAATCAGTGATCACATGCAAAGTAGTGAGCAAGATGTCACTTGTGACATCATTGCTTACTACGTGTGAAATCTGTGAATGATCACAGAGGTCACATGGTACAAGGCTATTCACAACAGCCTTGTACCATGTGACAAGCTGTGACCAATCACAGCTCACTCAGTATTTCTCAATGACTGCAAGAATGCAGACAGAGAGAAAGAGAAATGATTGCTTTTACATCCTATATGGGTGTAAAAGCAATCAGTGTAAAAAAAAAAAAAAAAATCTTCATCACCCCCCACAAGTAGTACAGTGTCACCATGGTGACACTGTACTGCTAGGGTGACAGTATGTAAAAATAAAAAATAAAAATAAAAAATAATATAAAAAAAAATAAAATAAAAATGTAAAAAAAAATGTTTAAAAATTATAATGTTTGGTTATAAACTAATTTGGATTTTTTTTTTTACTAAAAAAATAACGGAATAAATTTTGGCCAAGATTTAGGATGAAATATTATTTATTTGCAAAATTTTATTAAAAAAAACACTTTTTTTCAAAATTTTTGGACTTTTTCATTTACATAGTAAAAAAAATAAAAATCCCAGCGGTGAATAAATGCCACCAAAATAAAGCTTTATCTGTCTCAAAAAAATGGTAAAAAATTCATATGGGTACAGTATTGCATGACCGCGCAATTGTCATTCAAAGTGTGATAGCGCTGAAAGCTGAAAATTGCCCTGGACAGGAAGGGGGTAAAAGTGTCCGGACAGGAAGTGGTTAAAATAACACTGGAAGTGTGCATAGGACCCAGGACAGCTTTACATTTATGACATGATCAACGTTTGCTTTTTTTTTTTTTTTTTTTTGCAATTATCAAACCACGATAACAATTGCTTTCAATGGTACATTTAACAGAACAAAAAAGAGAAGTTCATTGTAAGGCTGGCCATACATTATACAATTTTCTTATTAAATTTTCTTTAGATTTACCTTCAACTATGTAGTGCGAGGGCTTCCCTGGTTGCAAAAAAATGAAAAGTGTTTAGGTTTGACCTCATATTATATGGTTTTGGTAAATCTAAAGGAAAATTGTACAAGAAAATTGTATAATGCATGGCCAGCTTTATGGTTTACATATACTTTTAGCAACTGGGTCTTCAGAACACCTTCTTATAACTACGGCTAACATATGGGGCACAAATAACCTCAGAAAATAATGTTGGGGTATCAACTGTAGAAGCAAGGTTAGTTGCCTGGGTTAAGTTTCATCCGCCCTACCCCCCACTGTGTGAACAGAAATAGGCCTAGATTCCCATCTTACAACAAGTGTAAAGATCATACAATATGCATTAAACAGCATACGTGTCTGCCACATGTCCGAAAGACCTTTAAACAGAATGTTAATTTCATATAAAGCAACAGATGACTATTGTATGTGGAAAAACAAAGGATCTGTAAAGGACAACAGGGAAGGAAGGAGAGTACATAAAGATAATGAAATCAGAATAAATAAAAAAAATCACCTATACTGAATTATGAAAGAAATGTTTTGAGGTTGTTGCTCCAATTTCTCTAGGTACTGCTAGTGGAAAGTTTGCAGTTAAAATTCTCTTTGTAACCATTGCTGTTACAATGGCAGCTACAGATGTTTAAGTTACCCCTCGAGGCTACTTTTTTAGATGAGCTGAATGGACAATGTATGACAGCCATATATTTCACAGATGATAGTGTTTCCATTGTCAGATGGAATTATGGGTAGTAGAATAGTAAGAAACTCATGCTGAGTGGCAACCTAAATTGCACCTCTTGCTGTCAAGATGGATGCCTGTAGGCACAGGTGTACTGAGAAGTAGCTGAGTAGGTCAATGTCTTTGAACACGGGAAAGTGTTTTATTAAAGTATCTCACATATCAAAAGTGTCCTATTGTCAAAAAATCTGTACCATTTAAATAAATATTGATCCTCATAATGCTCCAGACAAATGGCTAAATATTGATTCTCTTAAAGCTCCTGACAAAAAGCTTAACACACAATTTAAACAAATATGCATTTACTGAGTTACCTGCTAAAGGATTTGTAATTTAGTACAGTCAGTCTTGTGATTTATAACTCCATCATGCAGTGACCAGTGAGACATGCCCCACAGTGTACATAGCTCACTCCCCTGTATCCATGCTACTTCAGTGAACATATCTCAGTATCCTCACCACTACTGATATGTGCACTGTGGTGCACACTGTTCAATCAGGGACGTATTTACCACAAGGCACTTGCCTAGGGTGGCATTTTTCAGGGGGGCAGCACCTCCCCTCAGAAGAAGGGATGAAAGAAGGGAAACGTGTGCCATGGGAACCAGGTGGGAACCAAGAGAGGCTGCAGGCTGCTTAATGGTGTTTGTAGAGCCTGACTCCTGTTCACAGGGATGTCCGGAGTTTTGAAGATGAGTCTTTCTCCCTCTCTCCGGGAAGTAGTGGGGGGCAGGGGTGTTGCTGGTCAATGTCAGACTCTCTCCGCAGGAGGGGGAAGGGGGGGTGGTGTTGGTCGGTGTCCGTTGGGGCAGATGATTTTTGTGTTGCCTAGGGCAGCACAAAGCCTAAATACACTGCTGTGTTCACCCCCATTTACTGTGCCACCAAGGAGATCTTCGTTCTAGCCCATGCCCAAGTATCTATGGCAACAGTGAGATTTGCACTCCAACACACACCCTCATAGCACTCTCTATTAAACATCACCCAAAGGATTTCCTTACAAATTTGACAGGATCCAACCATCAGTTGGCAATATTATTATTATGAAGGCAGCTGACCAGTGAATCTTGCATAATCTATAATACAATCTTGCCAAGTCCAATAATAAAAGTACAGTAGACCAGGGGCGGACTGACCAATCGAGCACTCGGGCACTGCCCGAGGGCCCGGGGTCAGTAGGGGGCCTCATGAAATGCCCATGGTACCTTTTATAGGCTTTTTTTGAGTGTGGGCGAGGACATAGGGGCCCCATGATCCCCTATTGCCCAGGGGCCCCATGAGTTCTCAGTCCGCCTCTGCATTAGACTTGTTTTCAGTTATTTCGACATATCTGTCAGTGATTTTTCATAAATCACTTGGTATCACATTTCTACCTATTGATTCAACTTCCTGTTTCCCACCTTACTGTGGCTTTGACCTGGAAATAAAGCAACAAAACATGATGGTGCTGCTAATGTTTTTTTACACTTCTACTGCTATAGCTGCAAGTGATGTTTGATAGCCAGATTATGCAGCATGGCACAGAATGACAAGAACTGTAACAGTATTTCTCCCTATCTGCTTTCTCAAGTGTAGGTGGTGCTCAGCCAGAGCGGTGCTGTAGTTGGAGAGGAAGTTAGGAAAAACCTGGTTTCTCTATGGTTTCTTGGCCCCTGGAGGCAGCGTTCCAGTTGGCTATGCTGCATCCAGGTGACCCCGGTGGCCATCTTGGACTTTTTAAGTGCCTACCCCCAGGCTTTGGCACGCTTTTTGGAGAGTGGACAGTGTCGGGAAAGAGTTCCTGTCTATCAGGAAAAGTGATTAGTGGCAGTTAGAGGTTCCAGATGAGTGGTTACAGGCTAGGGACACGCCATCCTGCATTGGAATCCTCCTCCTATTGTGCTCAGACAGGCCAGGCCGCATTCTGTCCTCGGAGACAGAAGCTGTTGGTGCATCTTACCCATACCATACCTCAAGCTGCACAAAACTGTGAATGTTCCCCAGTGTGGCGCTCTCCTGCTTGTTAGTTTGTACACTTGGTCCATCTCTTCAATACAAGCCTTGGTATTTTCAACTGGACTTTGTGTGTTTACTGCCGCCACACCACGATGCACCTACCTACACATAGACAATGGAACCTTGACTTTAGGAAGCTGAATGGCAGATCTTGTTTTCTGATGTGCCCAGTTATGACATTACTCTGCAAGTTGTTGTGGTCTTCCGAACCGGTGTCATCTGCATGCATAATACATAAATAGATAAAATACATACATAATATTTTGAGGTTAATATGCAAATATGAGAATAAATTAGAAGTGAAAAATATACAATGCATTTCCAATTTTTTAAGAATGCTAGATTGGGAGTTAAGTTAGGTCTAAAATGGACATAGTAGGGTTTGACTTTCCTTCCAAAAGAAACTCTAGCTTGGCCAAAAAGCTGTAGGTATGGACAACACTGACACTGAGATTGAACTTTTTCCTTTGCTATTCTCTCTATTTATGACCCACAAATATTGGAGGGGCAAAAAGAACACTTTATCCAGGAGTACAGTACAGAATGAGAACGCATGATTGATGCACATGAAATGGACATGAATTGTGTACATTTGGATACTCATGATGTGAAAATTAAAAAAAGAGAAGAACATGGGGAAAAGAACAACCACAGTCTGAGGGAGGATGAGCTCATACATCTTTATATAAGGGTTGTTTGCCACATCACCTCTTGTAGCTGCAATGTGTATGTGTGTAGCAGCATCCGAATACTGACTGCTTCCCTTGGAGCATCATAAGTGCTATTTATAAGAGCTTGGCCAAGGGTTGTTTGTCTTAATACAATAGTCAGGTACCATGATGAATAGGAAACATTTTAATACATTTGCAAAAGCAGCCAATGTGGACTGCTGTAGCATTGGTTAAGGTACTGTATATCATGGGCCATGATGTTCAGGGAGAGACTGGAAAAAGAAAAATATGATTGACTGCTTACATTAGTGCTAACAAGCAAAATGCACTTACCCACCAGCCTCCCCATCGTCATTACTCCTTGGTGGAATTTCACCGCCAGGTTGGACCTCCTCAAAATTAAAGTATTATGACATCTCCCAGGAAAGCCACAGTTGACACTGAGAATATGCATACATACATACAAATGGAAATGTATGTGATTTCTTTACATCTCATCCCGTTGATGTGGTGCAGTAGGTACATGAGTGCAATCAGTTGCACCAATTGAATGGGGCATCTGGGCTAGGTAGTAAAAAACCTGTTTGGTATTCAGTGACTCACCATCAAATGTGGGGAAATGGACAGTTATGGAGAGTTTGGGGTTGATTTACTATAGGCAAATAGGCCACATAATTTGTAAGAGAATTTGTCCCAGAGCTTTGTGAATGAGGAGAAGCTCTTCAGACTTCAAACATGTTCAAGCAAAACTGCTTTTTTTATTTACCTTGCACATGAGTGGATATTCTTTGCAAAGTGAAATGGTGTCACCCTCACAATGCTCTGGGGCAAATTCCCTTTCAAAGTGATCAGTCTATTTGATTTTAGTAAAGCAACCCCATTGTGTTGTAATGCTGCCTTCAATATCTGCTCTAATATGTGGGGAGAAACTGGGTTGGCTAATCTGGAAAGCTTGTGCTGTTGCTGGCTGGAATGAGTTATTGCCTACAAAATGTTGGCCTAGCAGTCCTCCATTTTTGTTTGTAGCTGCAAATGCTCCCTTCCAGCCTGGAGCCACTCCTGCACAGTAGGCCAAGACAGGCAATAATTCTTCACCACCCCAGAATCTGGGAGAAAATCAAATGGAAAATTCCAAGTTCAAAGCTAACCTCAGAGAAGAAACCAGATCAGATTTAGCTGGCATTGGCTGCTACTCTCTCCTGCCAAAAGCAGTAACACTGTAGTTGTATCAATAGGAAAAACAAAAAAGGCATTCTCAAACAGTCCCAGTGCTAGTGGGTCACTTGCCTACAGAATGATAAATGGTCAAATTTCACCAGTTTACCAGCCATAAATCACTTTTAAGGCAAAATTCACAAACCAGGCAAATAGTTAAAATGTAAGCTTGGCAAATATCTTTAAAATGTTGAATACATTTCCATTGATTGTGCATTCTCTGAGTGATAAATAGGTTGAATATAGTAGTTTTCCTGTTGAAGAACAGATGTAGGCAAATCTCACCTGATGCCATTTTTCACATTGGTGAATCTTGTTTGATGTAAAATTTGGATTGGAGAATTTTGCTGGAAAATGAATGAAAACAGAGTCAATGTGTAAAATGTAATCTTGATAAAAAATGAGCGACTCTTGACAAAACATTGGGTGAAAATAATGATAATTAGACTTCTTAGTGTCTCATCTATTACACTAAGTGCTTCATATCTTCATTACACTCAGTGCTTTTTACCTCTCTATTACATGCAGTGCCTCATTTCTCTATATTCCACTCTGAAAAATTGCAAACGTAGTATCCTCCTAGTTCAAAGTAGGCTGCTAGGCAAATTTAGTTGGTTCCACTGTAATCAACAGAGGTTGATTATTTAGGGCTGCTCAGTGTTTCACAGGCTGCTCTCTGTTACTTACCCCTGTCTTATAGAGGATTCTAGAAACATAGTGGGAGAAAGGATAGAGTGGGCAGCCTGAATATTTATAGGACTCCAGCCAATCACTGGGGAGGTGTGCCCAGTAGGTGACAAGAAAGCCCATAAAAAGTCTGAGGCCTGAGCACAAGGGTGTGTTGGGGCAGAAGTCACGGAAAAAATTTCCAAGAAGACACTGAGGTCCCAGCTAGGCTTAGCTGGGGGCCTGTTTGTAAGGGGATCAAGTTGGGTCTGGAGAAACTTTCTGGAGAGAAAGAGTCCAGTTGTCCTATGGTGGTGTGAGTCTACATCTCCCTCACTAGGAAAAGCCCAGTGGATATTGGCAGGAGGCAACTGATGATCCTGTGGCTATCTGAGTAATCGACTGCAGTGCTGAAGAGTAGTGACTGTGTGTAGCTTTTCATTATGGAAGGAGTAGAGATCACCATCAGTGCAGAGATTCTGTGGGATGTTCTTTTTTCTATAGTGCAGCCAAAAGTCGAGAAGTCCTCCAGTTGTTCAGTTCTATAGTTTACCAGGGTATCCCATGCTCCCTATCCCTGTTCAAATTCATTGCTCCAAAAAAAAAAGCCAAAATGGAACCCCTAGACAGCTCTTTGGAACCAGTGGAATAGTGCAGAAAATGCTGTGTGCCTTGCTGTTTGTGCTCTAAGGGGGAATTAGGACCAAATTCAGTAGCGCCTCTTCGGTTGTAGGCTACATAAACAATGGTTCAGCTCCCTAAGGTGCAAAATGTGAGGTAGGGCCTAAAAGCAAAAGGGTTAAAACAGCAAGAGCCTATTATGAGGAGTTTATCATGCATAAAATTAATTCCAAAGACTCTTTTCAGGAAGTTTAAAAACATTTAGAATGTTATCTCATCTACAGAAACAGAACAATAGAAATAATGTCCCATCATCTACGCTCGCCAGGATTGATACTAATCGCTTTTTGTTGCGTGCACACTGCAAAACCCATTCTGGTACATGGCTCTGACAGTCAGTTATTTGCATTGTGCCATTGATTGTTTCCATTGGTTTTATCTTTTCAGAGCGTGATCATGGTTGTGTTCAGTGAGGACAAGAACCGCGATGAACAATTGAAATACTGGAAGTACTGGCACTCGCGGCAGCACACTGCAAAGCAGCGCGTCCTAGATATTGGTAATTATCATTAATAACTGTATAATTTTATATACTGCTTAGGTTTGTATCATTCACATCTAGTATTACCAGAATTAAACTCTAGTATCAGGGGCGGACTGACCATTTGGAAACTTGGGCACTGCCCGAGGGCCCGGGGTCAGTAGGGGGCCCCATGAGATGCCCCTGGTACCTTTTTAATAGGCTTTTTTGAGTTTGGGCAAGGACACAGGGGCCCCATGATCCCTTATTGCCTGGGGGCCCCATGAGTTGTCAGTCCGCCCCTGTCTAGTATTGATCTGTGCACTGGGGAGTGCAATTATTCCACCACCTGCTAAAATAATACCAGTCGTATGATAAACTATCCAGAGAGTTTACTGTTTTCAAACAGACTGAGCAGCAGATTAATAGAACTACACACGTGTAGGAACCTGTTTTTTTTTTTTTTAAAGACACATTGATACAATTATTTGCACGATATAAATATATCCTCAAATATTCATGTGGATTTATCACCTACAAGCTATGTAATGTATAATGTAATTAGATGGACAGCATACTCAGAATAGGAAGGGATAAAGGGTGGAATGTGTGTCTGGCTTGCTTATACTAAATTAAAGCGGTATTAAACCCCAAACCAAAAAATGTTATTTATTTTATTTATTGCAGCTTACCGATCATTAGATGCAGTGGTTGCATCAGTCTGGGAGGAGGGAATTGTTAGGTGTACTAGCAGGTTTAGATACACTAACACATTGAAGCCAAACTCTAGCTAACACATTTTAGGTAGTTACAGCAACAGTTTTGGAAAAAAGGTTTTAAATAAATGAATAAAAGCTGATCATTGTAAGCAGTTAGTGTTAAAGTGTTACTAAACCCATGACCCTGCATTCACTATATCTGGTCTCCCACAGTACACGGAACATGGAAATGCAATTATTTTAGTAAATATAAACTGCTACATACCTGTTTTTATCAGTAGTTAGAGCAGTTTTGTGACTTCTATCAGTGTCCAGCAGAGCACTGGGTAAAGCTTGTAGGAGGAGTTTTCATTCTTCCCTGATTGCCAAATGAGGCTGCATAACCCCTGACCCTCTGTCTGGCCAGCACTGATTTGCTGATCACATGCACTCTCCAAAGACAAAAATAAATCTTGCATTACATACCAAACTGAGCATGTGCAGCCTGCCCCCAAGGCTCTGTTCTATTAGTAGTTGGATTGGGGACAATAAAAGAAGGGGAGGATTAGAGAAGATGGGATCAAACTGTCTTTTTATGCAATGCAGAGGATTAACCCCTTAGGTTGCACAGTGAGTATAACAAAATGCTTACTGCATATACAGACTGATTTTACTGTTGTGGGTTTAGTAACACTTTAAATGGCTTGTCTTAACCCTCTAAACCTCTACATCTGCAGAACAGCTTGTTCTGTTGAACAACAAACTTACTGGCCAGATCACCAGGTGTAAATAAAAGAAAGAAAACCTAAAATAGAAAACGAATGCAGAATTGGTAAGCTGCAATGTAATAAATGCACGATATAAATGCTTTTGGGTTTAATACCACTTTAAAGTGACCGCACACTATACACATATTGGCTGATTTATCAGGAAATTTGCTTTGTGTCAGCTATTGAAGGAGTCGGACTTAAATGTTTTTGACGCCGCTGCTGTTAGGTATTCTGGTACAATAGGCACAGTGGGAGATTCATCCATCTACACTATATAGCAGGGGTGGCGAACAAGTTAGACACAAAGAGCCAAAATTTTAAACTGTGAAAGTCAGAGAGCCACACCACTCAGTGACCTACCAAAACAGACAAACACTCACACAAAAACACATAATTAAAACCATATTATTCACCATAACACTTTATTCCCCTTACAAAACACAGGGATGACCAGAGACTGCGGACAGCACAGGGATGACCAGAGACTGCGGACAGCACAGGGATGACCAGAGACTGCGGACAGCACAGGGATGACCAGAGACTGCGGACAGCACAGGGATGACCAGAGACTGCGGACAGCACAGGGATGACCAGAGACTGCGGACAGCACAGGGGATGACCAGAGACTGCGGACAGTACAAATGACTGCTGACCTTTGGGGAGGTGGGGAGCGGGTACCTGAATTTGACAGGTACCCGCTCTTACTTCCGCAGAGTTTTTGTTTGATCTTACCTGTTCCTCGATCCAGCCGCGCGCTGTCTTCCCGGCTTCTGTAATGGTGCTCGGCATGACAGCCGGGTGCCCAGTGCGCATGAGCGAGAAGCACTTGCGCTTTGTGATTGGTCTGGCGGCTTCTGGGATCTGTCATGTGTCCCAGGTACCGCCTTACCATTCACAAAAAGCACCGCTTCTTGCGCATGCGCACTTGGCACCCGGCTGTCATGCCCAGTGTCCACACTACAGAAGCCGGAAGACAGCGCGCCACTGGATAGAGGAACAGGTAAGATCAAAGAAGTAAGAGCAAAGAGCCGCATTCATTTTGGCCGAAAGCCGCATGCGGCTCGAGAGCCGCGTGTTCGCCACCCCTGCTATATAGCATGAATGGAGGAATCTGTTAGATTTCTTTCATTCAGCCCACAGGTGAAGCAAAAGAAAGCTGAGAACATATGGCCAGCATTACGGTCAGCTTGGTAAAGGTTCCCCTTGTAATGTCCGCTGGCCTCTCCTCTCGGTGTAAAAACAGAGAAATTGCACTTTGCACCAGCCTGATGCAGACCAGGCAATTGAAAGAGCAGACTCTTCACAAAAAAAATAAAACACATGTAGACCCTGTATTATACCACATTCTAGCTCATTTCAGTCAAAAAGAAAAATTGGCTGAGGGGCCCATGAGTACTTTCCCATATTGTAGCCTCTTTATTATAGGTACATAGTTAGTCTGGCTGAAAAAAGACAAAAGTCCATCCAATTCAACCATAGAAAAAAAGAAAAGCTATAATCCTATACCCACAGTTGATCCAGAGGAAGGCAAAAACCCAGCAAAGCATGATCCAATTTGCTCCTGCTGGGAAAAAAATTCCTTCCTGATCCCCCGAGAGGCAATCGGATATTCCCTGGATCACCTTTACCTATAAATGTTAGTATCCAGTTATATTGTGTGTATCTAAGAAAGAATCCAGGCCTTTTTTAAAGCAATCCACTGAGCTGACCAGAACCAACTCTTAACTATATTATTATTATTATTATTATACAGGATTTATATAGTGCCAACAGTTTGCGCAGCACTGTACAATATAAAGGGAGACAGTACAATTGCAATACATTTCAGTACAGAAGGATCTTACTATATTTAGTGACAACAATTCACCGAGTGCATTACATATATATTGTGCATTTGTAATATATTGTGCATTCATATCAGTCCCTGCCCTCAGGTATATTCATACATATACTAGCGCTACCAGCATGTCTTTGGGAGGAAACCCACACAGGCACAGGTAGAACATGCAAACTCCAGGCAGGTAGCGCAGTGGTTGGGATTCAAACCTATGATCCTAGTGCTGCCAAGCGGAAGGGCTAACCACACTGTAAGCCTTGGTGCATTGCACTTGAAAAGCATAAAAAAATGGATTGCAAATTGGACTGGTTAATAATAAAATATATATAATGTATCTCCTAGATTGTTAGCTCGAAAGAGCAGGGCCCTCGATCCCCTCATGTTCTGCATTGTATGGGTATTGTTCTGTCACATGTTCTGTCCCCCTTTGTAATGTACAGCGCTGAGCGAACTATCGGCGCTTTATAAATACTGTATAATAATAATAATAATGTTCTGTCCCCCACTATAATGTACAGCGCTGAGCAAACCTTTTTGGCGCTATATAAATACTGTATAATAATAATATTATAATGGAAAAGGATGGTCGGCATAGTCACAAAAGGAAGGGGTTGGGGAAGTGGAGTGTTTGCCTGGCTTGCTCGTACTGAATTACGGTCAGTTTGGTATAGTCATCACTTGGTGTATGTGCTGTCCCCCCTCCCCCACTCATAGTGACAATTGATAAATTGGCCTGAGCATACTGACTATGCACCAGTCCCATGCGGACCAGGCAGTTGACTTAGTACACTTGAAAAGAATAAAAGATGGATGATAAATCAATGTTCTTTACTTAGACTGGTTCAGTTTGGTTGGTTTCAAAAAGCCTCCTAAATACATAAAGTCTTGTGTGTTAGGGGTCAGAGCTGCGTTATGTGCTGAACCACACCTTTATGTGATGTTGAAGAGCAGCCCTTACCGTTACCGTTCCCAGTTCTCTGTTTCATTGTCACCCCACCGTATCCCATCAGGTGCATGCTAATTGTAAATCTGTCTTCCAAAGCTTCTCCGGTGTCAGGGCTATAGAACAACAAACAACACAATATACAATATAATTCATCATCAGAGGCACTACCAAAGGACCGCTTTTACAGGTTTATTTATTGGTTCAGTGCTGTGACTATATACATTGTGCAACCAGGAATCATCTTTTAACTGATCTTACCACAGAATACTGAAATCTAATTGGCTGAAATTACTTTCTGTGCTTTACACACAAAAATGGTTATTTGAAGCCCTTTGTTTTAATAGCCTATTAAAAAGTACAGCAATTTAGAAACTCCACAAATGTAATCTCCAAACACGAAAACGTTTCTTCACAGTAAGAGCTGTGAAAATGTGGAATAGACTCCCTCAAGAGTTGGTTCTGGCCAGCTCAGTGGATTGCTTCAAAAAAGTCCTGGATTCTTTCCTAGATACACAGAATATAACTGGATACTAACATTTATAGGTAAAGTTGATCCAGGGAATATCTGATTGCCTCTCGGGGGATCAGGAAGGAATTTTTTTCCCTGCAGGAGCAAACTGGATCATGTTTTGCTGGGTTTTTGCCTTCCTCTGGATCAACTGTGAGTATAGGATTATAACTTTTTATTTTTTTTTATATGGTTCAACTGGATGGACTTTTGTCTTTTTTCAGCCAGACTAACTACTGTACATAACTATGTAATGGGGGATATTTACTAAAACTGGAGTGTGCAAAATCTGATTCAACTCTGAATAGAAACCAACCAGCTTCCATGTTTTATTGTCGAAGCTTAAATAAACAAGCTGAAATTACAAGCTGATTGGTTACCATGCACAGCTGCACCAGATTCTGTGTGCTCCCGTCTGAGTAAATTGCTCCAATGTGTTTAGATCTAAACCATTACCTGATAGTATATAGTAAGCCAAGAACAATGATTTAATATATTGCAGCTTACCATTCTTTAGGTGTGGTGGTTACATTAGTCTTCTTTTTTCATTTTTTTTCTCTTTAATTTTACCTGGTGATCCTGCCACTAACCCCCTTCCTGTCCAGAGGTGATAAAACTCACATTGCATTGATGAAGGAGCAGCGTTGTTGCCCAGGGACAGGAAGTGTCGGTAACATAAAGGGGGTGTTCTAAAGTCCACAGAGAGACCTACGTCAGTTCTAACTGATAGCAGCAAAGACAGAAAGCACAGCAAGTTATCAGCTCACAAGAGTTCTAGCAGGATCAAAATGTATTTTTGTATTTATCAAACGTCTATAACAAAGTGCTCCCAACAGGGGCAGACTGACAACTCATGGGGCCCCTAGGCAATAGGGGATCATGGGCCCCTGTGTCCTCACTCATACCCAAAAAAGCCTATGAAAAAAGCCAATGAAAGGTACCAGGGGCATCTCATGGGGCCCCCTACTGACCCCGGGCCCTCGGGCAGTTCCCGAGTGCTTGAATGGTCAGTCCACCACTGGCTCCCAATAATATAATTAAAAAACTAAAAGGAACATTCATGGTTCGGGTTTCCATACATATTAACAAAATATGACCGCAAGAACAAGAAATATTTGGCACACTAAGAAGAAAATAAACAGATGTATACTGTGATGGCTCGTATATTAACCACACAAGTAAAGTCCTTAAAGTCCAAAGGTGGTTAAGGGATATTCCAACAATGCTTGACTCATTGGCAGCTGATTCAAAAAGAGCTAGAATAGACTGTGTGAAGCATAAAAGAGAAAGAAGCAGCGCCTTTTAAGTGCAGCAATATAAGCAAATAATTTATTCCACAAAATTGGCAACTCACAATAGTAGTAGACAAATGAGCGCTTATCAAACTGGTGTCAACCGCTGTGTAACTCCTGGCTGGTCCCACTGCAGGCAGGTGTCCAAAGCACTGTCCTTGGCTGTGCTGGTGGTTCCCAGTATTTCCTGGTTGGTGTGGATCCTCAGGAAAGGCGGGAGTGATGTCAACTCCAGATACAGCAGAAGTAGGCATGGCACATGTTTGGAACATGCACAAGAATTGCACAGCGGTTGTCACCAGTTTTATAAGCGCTCATTTGACTACTACTGTTGTGAGTTGTCAATTTTGTGGAATAGATTATTTGCTTATATTGCTGCACTTAGATGGCGCTGCTTCTCTCTCTTTTAATATATATATCAAAATATGACTGCAGCTTTCATGAAATAACCTGCAGGGTGAATGAAAAAAATCTAACAGACTTCACACAAACATGGATGAATAACCTCTGTTGGGCTGGATGGATCATCTGGCTGTCAGAATACCCAAACAGTGACTGCAGCTGCTTGGCTGCTTCTGCTGTCTGGCTGACAATTTTGAGCCCGGCTCCTTTGACAAAAGTCAGTTGAGTATTCAACTTTTTTCAAGCCGAAAGGCTACCCACTGTTTGAATTTCAGCCAGTTTTTCTGATTTGGTGGAAGATCCTGTCTCTGTGCACTCAGCACTAGGCCTAGGAAGGAAAATTTTTTATGAAAAAAAGGTGCCTGAAGACTCCTGGTACATATGCTGCTGATATCCCAGGAGTCTGAGGGCCGTACATTCTATGCCAGTCTTACCTAAGTGAGAAAGACCAAAGCGGGGGAACAAAATAAGCTGAAAAGGTATTTCTAAGGTATCTATTAAGCAAAAATTTGTATCCAATTATGTTAAAGGAGTGCGTAACAATAAAGATTAAAGAATGTTAAAAATAAGGGTGAAGGTCAGCTTTAATGGCGTAAGTATGATTTAGACAGAGTAGACACCGGCCTATGGGCCCCACATCATTTAAAACCCCTTGACAAAGGATCAAAATAATTACAAAGCAAATAGTGCAGTGCTAACATAAAGTGCATCAAAAAAAGAAAAACATGTATATTATATAGCTATAAAGTACATGGTATTACATTGTAGAATAACTACTACATAAATAATCCACCAAATAAAAAATAAAAAACATTTTTTAATTTTTTTTTATTTACATTTTTTCTTTTTTAAAATAGAGAATAAATAAAACACTACTATAGTGAAAACAGTGCCTGTGCAGTAATATATAACAGATTCAATAATGAAAAAAAAAATGCCTGTGCAATGATACTGTACATAACAATTCATAAATAGTCCAAATTATATAAAAAAGGGGAGATAACAAATCAGGAGTCTCCACTATAAGTGCTGCACAGTGTCATGACTCCTAAAGCATGACAAATCTTCAGTGCAAATCCTCCACCAATATGCACTCACCAAAGGCTAAAAATGATAAAGCCTAATCAGACACTCCAGCCAACCTGAACATCTACTGGTCACTCTCCAACATGGATCAGAAGTTCACCCTGTCACGGAATTGCCATCTTATGGGTAATAGCAGGAAAAATGGTATGAAAACAGCTTCTCTTGCTGTTAACCATCCTCACCCCCACCTACTGATTGGTCAATGAAGAATCATCTGTGCACTTGGGGGGATTTTGCCTGTATTCTCCACTCCTAGGTCAAGTCCCTTGTTCCAGACAATGTTCCCCTCTGGGAATGGCAGTAGTCCATGTAGCAGGCTCTAATGGCAGATGGGATGCAGCCCATATTGATTTGATCTTGAAAGAAAATTACAACAAAGCTTTCTTAACGTGGAAGTAAAGTCCACTTTAGAACTTGTTCCTACAGGCATAATATGTAGCCTGTGAAGTCACCGGCGCATACGCTCTGAAGGGTCATCATATCATAGTGGACCTTAAGAGCTCTATGCTGTAGCCGAGGGCTACTGCACGCATGCACGGGAGTGACGTCATCACGGCCCCAGCCATTCATAGAGCCGCAGCCCACGGACCTGGAAGGAAGACCAGGTGAAGATGGCAGTGCCGGGGAGCCGTGGAGGGCTCCGTGTTAAGGTAAGTTAATGTACTAGTATGCAGTGCATACTAGTACATTATGACCTAAACCAACAGGGCCCATTATTTTTTTTTTCTTGTGGTTTACTACCGCTTTAAACAGTTTACAAAAGATACTCTTCAGAAATCTGCGAGAGGGGCGCCAATGTTTTGACTGCCTAGAGACCTTCACAGAGTTTGATTGAATATTCAAAATGAAGATTAATAACACAGGGACATGACCTCATGCTAACAGGAGGAAAGTTCAGAAATAACTTTAAAAAATATTATTTTACCAAAAGAGTTGTTGAAGATTAGAATAGACTTCTGGGTGGTGAGTCTGTCACAGTAAGCAGATTTAAACATGCTTGGGAAAAACACAGATCTACAAAAAGAAAGAAAATAGGAAAAAAACATACAACTTGATGGTCTTTCTTTTGCCGTCACTCGGCTATATTTCTTGTGTTTATGGTATCTCTGAAACAATACACATAATACAGGAGTTATCTATCTACCAGATACAGTTGGTTTCTTTGTCAGGAAGGAGAAATGGAACTGACGTGTTAATATATTTTAATAGAAATATAATATAATATATCTACATCTGTATCAGCATAAATGAAAACTGCACATCAAAGAGAATAATGCTGTTTCCCTATAACATCCAATCGTGTTATTTTTAATTTTCTAATATCCATTAGTGAAATGGTAATCATACTCTCATTGCTTGTGATGTGTAGCAGCAGCTTTTCTGAGTTTTCTTAACCACCTCCTGCCCGCCATATAGTCCAATGACGGGCGCAAGGTGGTTCTCTTATTCTGGGAGGACGTCATATGACGTCCTCCCATTCTCACCGCGCATGTGTGGCTCAGGGAGCGCGCAGCGTGGTGATCAGTGGTGCGCTGTGTCCCTCGGACACAGTGGATCACCGATCACGGAAAGAGCCGAAGGTGACGGCTCGGTCATGTGATCAGCTGTGTCCAATCACAGCTGATCACATGTAAACAGGGAAATGCCGGTTATCGGCATTTCTCTCCTCTCAAGCTGTCAAGCTGACAGCTCAAGAGGAGAGGAGAGCCAGTAATCGGCATTCCGCGGAGGGGGTATGTACACTGATCATCAGGGCACTGATGATCAGTGTGCCCTGATGATCAGTGTAGCCCCAGCAGTGCCACCTGTCAGTTCCCATCAGTGCCTTGTGTCAGTGCTCATCAGTGCCTCGTGCCAGTGCCCATCAGTGCCACATCAATGCCACATATCAGTGCACATCAATGCCCATCTTAGCTGCCTGTCAGTGCCGCCTGTCAGTGCTGCCTGTCAGTGCCGCCCATCAGTGCTGCCTGTCAGTGCCGCCTATCAGTGCCCATCAGTGATGCCTGCCAATGCCCATCAGTGCCACCTATCAGTGTCCATCAGTGCAGCCTATCAGTGCCCACCACTGCAGCCTCATTAGCGTATATCCGTGAAGGAGAAAAATCACTTATGTACAAAATTTTATAACAAAAACTAAGAAAAAACATTTTTTTTTCAAAAATTTTCAGTGGTTTTTGGTTTGTTTAGGAAAAAATAAAAAACCCAGAGGTAATTAAATACCACCAAAATAAAGCTCTATCTGTTACAAAAAAATGATAAAAATTTCATATGGGTACAGAGTTGTATGACCGCGTAATTGTCATTCAAAGTGCGACAGCACTGAAAGCTAGAAATTAGCCTGGGCAGGAAAATAAAAGACTTCTGGGCAGCGACTGACAACAAGTGTATTCAGTGGTGGCTATTGTCATTGTCACTGACTGTAATGTTTTATCTTCTTACCAGCTGACTACAAAGAGAGTTTTAACACCATTGGGAACATTGAAGAAATAGCCTATAATGCTGTGTCCTTCACTTGGGATGTGAATGAAGAAGCCAAGGTAACATTTCAATAGTATGAATGTATTCTCACTTTCAGGGTCTGGCCAGTTCCAAAATGGATTTCTCCGGGAGAGATCTGGGTCAGCACTGCCCTGGTGCAGTCCCGCTGAGCTTTCGGCAAAGCTCAGGTAACCCATAGTTTTCGTGGTTAGCGTTGCTTTCCTATAGACTTCTATGATATCCTGCAGTTTTAGTGCAGTTTCAGAAGGCACCAAAGATGCAGCTTGCAGGAAACCACAGGATCTATGGCATAGCGCAGCTAACCCACACAAAATCTGCGATTTTGCAAAAGTGCAACGGGGCAGTATGAAGCCACCCTTGGTTAGACCCCTAAATGAGCCTGTTAAAGCATTGATTCAACCAAAACTGGTATTTCTGCTGTCATTAGAGGTTGGTGGGCCAAATCTCCATTTTTTTTAAAGGATAATTTCACCTTTTGGGAAAGTGTTACATGTTCCACCCTTTTTTAGGGTGAAACCTGTAACGTTCCCAGGGCTGCACCCGCCACCCACTGCACCCTCCCCCACCCTGTGTGACAAGTAGAAATTCTCAATACTAGTTGTCAGTATTTAAATATAGTGCAGCTGTGCGGGGCTCTGTCCACAAAGCCGCATCATTCATTCACAGTGTTATGTAAATGAATGAACTACAAGTCCTGACAGTCTTAGTGGCTGTCGGCTTGTAGTTCTCAATTAACTACCACAGTGCTGTGGAGCAAGGAACACTCATTAAAAGGGTGAACTTCCAGTAGAACTCATCGTGAGAAGAGATTTCCCTTCCTCAGAGTATATAAACATGTTCCATTGCCTCCATGTTTTGGAGTATATCTCATATTTATGTTGGTGTGATAACACAGGGTCTTCCATTTGGTTCAATTTCTCTACTTTATGAAGCTAGAGCCTGGCAGAAGGGGGCTGTGTGTCTCTCCGCCTCAAAGAGGTGCTGGATTTAGAAGGTGGCGTAGGACAGACCGTTTGTATGTTTTGGACGGTATATTGGTGACATATAAAAGAAAAAAGGCTGGATCATTTCGGACTTAATCATCCATGAATTTTTCCATAATACAACAGACCTCCTTCCAGTAGTATGAAAGCCTAGGACAGGACCAAAACACATGTAACAGTGTTCCCTCCTCTTCTTGGCAATGCAGGTAGTTGGGGAGAACCTGTGTAAATGTGCAGGGGTTCTGTACCAACGGGTCAAGATTTTGAAATTGTTCTCTTGAATTCTTGTGCAGAGGTAGGTTTAAAAAAGTGAATCTGATCATGTTAGTTTTTTGAGAGTCTTAGAACGTTCTTCACAGGTTTGCCTCCCATTTCGCAAGGAATGGTGGACAGGAGTCTTCAAAAGGTGTGACCAGTAATACATACAGTTTGGAGAGTGCCCCTATCAGAGCAGTATTCCTCCAATGTAGTTAATGGGGAGTGAACAGAGGAAGTAGTGGAGAGCCCTCCAGAAATCCAATTTATATGCACCAGTCAGATTCATAAGAGTGTGTATAGAAAGCCAGGAGCCATCCACCAAAAAGTGAGACGCTTGATAACGACCTGAGTGTAGAAGGGTTCCAAGGGAGCCATTTAATAGGCCATAAATGCACATTTTTTACCTGAAAAAAGTGTGCATTTATTATTTTTGTGCAGAAAGTGAATAATGTTTTTTTTATGTTTCTTAGGGATTGCTTTAATAGGAAGGATTTCAGTTTTCTTATTTCCTTTCCTGAGGTGTAAATTACATGAGAAATAAAGGCGTTTAATAGCTCTTGTATTGGTAACAGCATGTGGGCAGAGCTTGGAACTACAGTGCAGAGATGGCACTGTCCAACTGACTTTCTCTTTTGTGAATGTGTTTTAAGTGTTCTACGATTGTTACAGACTTTGAAAATTAATAAAATGTTTGAACAAGAAAGACATTAAGGCTCCATGCACACGGAGCATTTTAATAATGCAGGTTATGTTAGCATGGAATTCTAGAATAAAAAGCCACTAGAAGAGTAAAGCAGCTGATATACTGTATAATATAAAGTGCTGAGAAAATTATAGGGGTTTTCATTGCTGACTATCTTATGGAAATTCTAGTTCTCTGGCATCCTCCATTTATCTGGGCACCTCTGCTTTTAGTACTTGACTATTGCACCAGAGATAGGCTCGTCCACTTCCCCATTACCACCATTACCGTTCCGCACCAACCCCCTTCCCCTTAACCAATTATACTAACAAAAGACATAACACCAATTTTGGAGTAAATGGCCAACATGGCCTTTTATTAACAACTCAAGTTACAATACACCAACCATTCCTTATAACAGAAACCCACATAATTGTTGTTGGTCTTCGAAGGCACCCCAAAACGATCCGAAATGCACCTGCGGACAACCATATACACTAGGCCTCCAGCCGCAACCAACCAGCTCGGAGACAACCATACCGTCCGCAGTGCAGCACCACCACCTTCCAGTTAAACCTTGGTTAACTGGGAATGTCCCCGGGCATCCCATACCACGGATGGGTCCCACACCATTGTTGTTTACCTTCCAAATAAGAACCGCCTCCAAAGACCAACAACCGCCACCAACCATTCCTTATAACAGAAACCCACAGAATTGTTGTTGGTCTTCGAAGGCACCCCAAAACGATCCGAAATGCACCTGCGGACAACCATATACACTAGGCCTCCAGCCGCAACCAACCAGCTCAGAGACAACCATACCGTCCGCAGTGCAGCACCACCACCTTCCAGTTAAACCTTGGTTAACTGGGAATGTCCCCGGGCATCCCATACCACGGATGGGTCCCACACCATTGTTGTTTACCTTCCAAATAAGAACCGCCTCCAAAGACCAACAACCGCCCATGAACCAACATAATCACCCCCTCTACCTGGAGGGACCCAAAACTCACCCAAACAGGGAGGGCGGGAGGGAAGCTCACACTCTTGCCGTCCAGCTAACTGACTCCCCCTTACAGAACCTCCCATCCTAAGGTGCAGCAAAACCCCACCTACACCAACCTCTACCAATCAGCTACCCCCCACTAACAATAACAAAATCCTCCTGGAGCTACCTTAACCCTTTCTGCTCTTCCTTCCCCCACTCTGGGCCTAGTCATGTATGCCCTGCGCTATTTCTTCTTTCTTTCGCTACGGGCATTTCTTGACTATTGCACCAGAGATAGGCTCGTCCACTTCCCCATTACCACCATTACCGTTCCGCACCAACCCCCTTCCCCTTAACCAATTATACTAACAAAAGACATAACACCAATTTTGGAGTAAATGGCCAACATGGCCTTTTATTAACAACTCAAGTTACAATACACCAACCATTCCTTATAACAGAAACCCACATAATTGTTGTTGGTCTTCGAAGGCACCCCAAAACGATCCGAAATGCACCTGCGGACAACCATATACACTAGGCCTCCAGCCGCAACCAACCAGCTCGGAGACAACCATACCGTCCGCAGTGCAGCACCACCACCTTCCAGTTAAACCTTGGTTAACTGGGAATGTCCCCGGGCATCCCATACCACGGATGGGTCCCACACCATTGTTGTTTACCTTCCAAATAAGAACCGCCTCCAAAGACCAACAACCGCCACAGCACGCTGGGTAAGCCCTTACCCATGCGTGCCACGCCACAAATGAACAGCCCGCTGCATGCCATCCTGCAGATCCAGGGACCATAAATCCGTCCCAACCGCATTCAAATGTACCCCATCGCACCTGAGATACCGCCAAGTATCCACCTCCAACTCCAAGCGCCAGACCACCAACCCCCCATGGTGACTAAAGAAACGCCCCACCTCTCTGTTAGCCTTAATCCGAGCCTTGTTGAGCCTCTCTACCGACCGCGCCCAACGCCAAGAGGCACGGGCGACAATGTCGGACCACACCACCACCATCCCCGGATAAGCCCGACGCAACTGAAGAAAGTCCAGCTTGACATCTCGCACCAGCTCCCGCTCAGCGTGCCTGAAAAAAACACCCATGCCCCACTGGACGACGGGACAAAAATTCCCAAACCGCCCGCACTGGGCACACCAGCGAAGCCGGAAGAATGAAAAAACGCACCCGACCACCACGTCCCAATTGGTCCGTCTTAGACCGACGTACCAGCACCTCCACCCATTCACCAAAGCACCTGACTTCATCCACCAATAACCCCCCAAGAACCGATTTGGACGGGCTAACGAGCTCCCCAATACGCAACGCCCCAAAAAAGGCTACCGCAAAAGCCGCCCGAAATAAGCACACCTCAAAGTCCGAAGAACACACAGACCACCAATGCACAAACAAAGACCCCAACAACTCAAAAGACACCGGACGACGAGAATCCTTACATCGATGAGCGCTCCGGTAACCCCGGAGAGCCTGCCGAACCCAAAAAATCTTCAGTGAAATCCTGACACCCTTGCAACTTAAAGAAGAATGCCAAACCCGCCAGTCGGCGATCCACCGCAGCAGCCGACACCCCCCGCTCAAAATTCCGCGCCACAAAGTACAATACCGCCAAAAACACCTCCGGCCCCCAGGGATCAATCTCAACCCGCTGTAGCAGATCCAGCCACTCCCACCAGACCCTAGAGTATGCAGACCAAGTCGCCTCACTCACCGAACGCCGGATCCAGCCCGCAAGGACTCCAAGGCAATCTCCCACAGCCCGTCGGGACAAGGAACCCCGTGTTGCTCCGCCGCCGGCGCCACCTCTCGGAATTTGTCCCACTGAAAGCGAGACAAAGCGTCAGCCACGGTGTTATCAACCCCAGGGAGACGCACCGCATGGAGAAAAACATTCAGACGCAGACAACGCAACACTAAATGGCGAAGCAAGGCCACCACCGGTCGTGAAGAAGCTGAGACCCGATTGATGACCTGAACCACCCCCAAATTGTCACAGTGACAACGCACGTTTAGATTTCGAAAATCCTCTCCCCAAACCTCAACCGCCAACACCGGAAAAAGTTCCAACAACACCAAGTTGCGAAGAAAACCCGCCTCCCGCCAGGAAGCTGGCCACGAGGCCGTACTCCATCAACCCTGGAAAAAAAACCCATAGCCCGCCGACGCCGCCGCGTCCCTGAACCATTCCAAGTCAAAATTGCTAACAGGGCCAGACATCCAGAGAGCCCGCCCATTAAACGAATCCAAAAAGGTGTGCCACAAATGCAAGTCCTCCCGATGATCCTGAGTCAACCGAATAAAATGTAAAGGGGAGGTAATCCCTGCCGTCGCCGCCGCCAACCGGCGGCAGAACACCCGACCCATGGGCAGAATCCGACAAGCGAAGTGAAGTTTTGCCCAACAACGACTGTAAGGCCCGCAGCTGAATTTTTCGCTTGCCCCAGCACCCCACGTAGTTCCCCTGGTAGAGCCACCAGCTTAACCTCAGGCAAGCGGCACTCCATCGTGCCGGAATCCAAAACAATGCCCAAGAAAGTCATCTCCATAGCCGGGCCCACAGTCTTATCCACCGCCAGAGGAACCCCGAAACGTTCAGCAAAGTGTTGCAAAGTGGCCAGCAAAACTGCACATACTCCGGAATCTGGCGGACCCACGCAAAGAAAATCATCCAAATATTGGATGACCGAATTCACCCCTGAGACATCCCGCACCACCCACTCCACGAATGAACTGAACCTCTCGAACAAAGCGCAAGATATAGAACACCCCATAGGAAGGCACTTATCAACGTAAAAATAGCCCTGCCAATGACAACCCAAAAAACGCAAACTGTCCGGATGGACTGGCAACAGCCGAAAAGCCGACTCAACGTCCGATTTCGCCATGAGCGCACCGCGCCCATACCGACGGACCCAGAAAACAGCCACATCAAAAGACGTGTAAGACACCGAACATGACTCCGAATCAATAGCATCATTCACCGACCCCCCTTAGGGAAGGACAGGTGGTGAATTAACCTAAACGCATTCGGCTCCTTCTTGGGCACAACCCCCAAGGGAGAAACAACCAAATCCGAAAACGGAGCGCAAGCAAACGGACCCCCCCATGCGTCCCAACCCCACTTCCTTACGCAACTTAGCCGAAACCCCCTCCTCATGCCGCAAGGCCGACCGCAAATTCCGAGCTAAGGGAGGAATCAAAGTCAAAGTACACGGGATGCGAAAACCCTCCGAAAAACCCGCCGTCAGCAACACTGCAGCTGCGCGATCAGGATACCTCTTTAAGAAAAGCCCCATCCTTTCCACTCGCACCGGAGTCGTCCCTCTTACCAGCATGCTCTCCGGAAAGGCCTCGACCCCGCTGGAAACAGCGCGACAAGGGATGGGAGCCCCCGCACCCGGAACATTTGTGCCTAAAACGGCAAGACCCACCAAATCAACACGTCCCCTCTTGGAACTGCCAGAAGAACCCCTGACGCCTGGAGGCCGATTGTCCCGGGAAGAACGAACCGCCGGCCCTGCTCTGAAAAAACAAACCAGGGGCCCTCGCCGGTGTCATGAGTCGCATCCAGAGGCCAACGTCCTTATGATCCCAACGCAACGACTGGCGAACCGCCCTCCGCTGCCTAAACTGCTCAACGTACCGAAGCCACGCAGTACCCCCAGAAACCCCGTGAGCCTCACCAATGGCATCAAGGTAACAGAACAGTGCCGAGCAATGTTCAGGAGCCTCCTCCCTAATCACTAGCCATGATCGCGAACGCCTGCAACCAATTTGCAAAGGTACGCGGGATAAAATGAAAACGCCGCTGCTCCGCTTCCACCTGCCTACTCTCGTCAACCCGGGACCCTTCAAAAGGAAAACGCTCCAAAGGCAAGAGTGAGAATATATCAACGTACTCCCCACTCCAAAGCTACTCCCGTACCTCCGACTGTAAATGCGCACCCAAAGGGCCCTCAAAACACACGTACACTTCGCCCCTGGCCGAGTCCGCCAAGCCGACAGGCCCGGACACCCTCGAATCTGCACCCAACACCGCGGAGGGGGCCGCAGAACCCCGATCACCTGTCGTGGCCGGAACAACCCCTAGCCCAGACCCCGGAGGAGAAGAGACCCCCGGATGCCGCACGTCCCCGCTGTCCTGTACAAGAACCCCGAAACCTTCCCCACCATCCGGCGGGAGCCACGCAGAAGCAGGCCCAGGCGCCCCACTCAAGACGCCGCAACAGGTCCCGCAAACCGGAAATCACATCACCGAGACCCCCACCCATACCCGACGGGGGAACGCCGACAGTGCACGCCGCAGAGGCCGCGCCCACCGTAGCGGCCCTACCACCCCCCAGCAGGTCCCGTAACGCAGAAGAAAAAGAGATAGACCCCAGAACAGGTAACTCACCAGGCTGCCCAGGAGATGCCCCTTCAGCCGCGTGCTCACGATCCACCGTTGTAGAGCGGCCAGCCGTCGCCCCCGCATCGGGTTCCGACAGCTCGCCCTCCGACCTCTCGTCCTCCGCACGCTGTTCAGATGGCCTCCCGGTCCCAGGAGCCACGGGTCCTGCTGGTCTGTGCCGCTCACGACTCCGCCTCCCGGCACCAGACACGCTCACCGCCGTCCCTGGGCTCCGACCTGCAGCACTGCCAGCTGCCCTCCGCCCAGCTCCAGTCTTCCGCTGATGCTGCTGTGGAGCAAGAGCACCAGACCGTCCAGGGGGCCCGCCGGCCGCAGCAGTAGACAGCCCAGCAGCCGCAGAACTCCCTGCTGCACTCCGTCCAGTGCCGATCCCACGCTGCTGCCTCACTGGAGCCGGAGCCCCAGACTTCTCAGGGGGCCCGCCGGCCGCAACAGGAGACAGCCCGGCAGCCGCAGCTGTGCGCCTCCCACGCAGGGCTCCCTCCCTGACCGGCACCTTGTCAGTGGAGGAGCCGCAGATTCTGCTTCTGCCTCCATGCCGTGTGGGCGGGGGGGGGGGAAGGGGCTTCCCCCGCACGAGGCCCCGCCCACTGAGCTCCGCCGATGGCGGGGATTCCTCCCGGCTTCCCCGCTAGCAGAGGCAAGGGAGCGCCCTGCAAGCGGAGCCGAAGGGGCCCGAGCGGGGCTCCCATGGTGGTGCTGAGCTCTGGGAGGGGGGGGGAGCCCGGGCTAAAGCGTCCTGGAGGCCTAGACCTCCGAGCACGTGGGCCCTCCCGCCCCCCTGCTGCAGGAGATGAGCCCGGATCCTGCAAGAGATCCGAGACACGGCTCTGCAGCCAGTCCATCCCCCTGTCCTCCGCTGCCTCCTGCAGCTGAGCCAAAAGGCTGTCCATGGCAGGGATAAAGGTGGCCTGAAGCAAGGTGTATTAAACGGACACCAAGCTCACACTCTTGCCGTCCAGCTAACTGACTCCCCCTCACAGAACCTCCCATCCTAAGGTGCAGCAAAACCCCACCTACACCAACCTCTACCAATCAGCTACCCCCCACTAACAATAACAAAATCCTCCTGGAGCTACCTTAACCCTTTCTGCTCTTCCTTCCCCCACTCTGGGCCTAGTCATGTATGCCCTGCGCTATTTCTTCTTTCTTTCGCTACGGGCATTTCTTTCTGACTTACTAACCCAGGACTAGCATGAAGCATGTAAAGTGAAAATTTCTGATTAGTTTGTTCCAGGTCAGTGATCATGAAAGCATCAAAGTTATAGGGTAACAAATAGCAAATTAAAAGCATATAAAATTGCAACACAAGTCATATTGTAATTGAATGTTATTAAGAATTACCTTTCCTTGTCAATCTGCAGCGCTGTAATTTTCTGTAGTATGTAGAAAAATTCCAACCTGGAGGCATTCTGTATACAGATGATGTGCAGAACACTCCCCAAGAAATTTAATTTCCTGTTTGTGTGATTGGCTCACTGATTTTCCCAGAAGTCTGCACTAAGATACATGTCAGATTTTAGACTTGCCCTGCAACAAAAATTTCATTTTTGGTGAGATTCTTCCAAAGGGAAATCACAAAGTGAACAACAATTTGCACTGGAGATCCGCTGATTTCTGAAAGAGTTATTGATGAATATATAGCATATTACAGTGGGTGGCCAGAACACAACGTTGAAAGACATTAAGGCTTGGCTCCCACTTTTGGTTATATATACTATGTTTTGTCTCTCTCTGTATTGCAATATCTTTTCATGTCTAGCTACGGTTCCTTGTTGTTTGTACTTGGATGGCATTTTCATCTGGCCTCCTGTCCAACTGACTTTCTCTTTTGTGAATGCGTTTTAAGTGTTCTACGATTGTTACAGACTTTGAAAATTAATAAAATGTTTGAACAAGAAAGACATTAAGGCTCCATGCACACGGAGCATTTTAATAATGCAGGTTATGTTAGCTGTGTAAAGTCTTGTTAAAAATTCAAGTTTTTCAGCGTTTTTGCATTAGCATTTTGACGCATTTTACCGCTGTTTTCAGCGTTACAGCATTTCACAGCTAAAAAACGCCTCTAGAAACCCACTAGTTATGGGGTTTTTTCCAGCCAAAAAACGCTGATTAAAACCTATGTGTGCATGGACACATAGGATAACATGCTGGGGAGTTTACTGGCTGTAGAAAAAAACCAATACAGCAGCTGTAGAAATGTCCAGTGTGCATGAGGACTTAAAAATAATTATTTGAAGATGAATATTGCAATAATTACTAAAAATATGTGGTTACTGAATATACAACATACTTTTCCTTTAAAGTGCATCCCTGGTAAAAAACAAAACAAAAAAACAATCATGCAGTACACCTTTGCAGTACATGCATGTTTCCCATGTTTGCATCTTTAAAAAACGTTGCAAGCACAGAAACACAATTTTTCTGATCTGTCAGAAATCCAGTGTGCTCCAAACTTCCTGTTTGAGCTAACAACGCAGCGTCTTTGCTGCACTGATAGCCCAAGCAGTTTTATTAGCCGCACCAAGTCCTCATATGCTAGACTAGAACACCTCTCCCTCTCTTCATCTCCAAAATATACACAGGGAGGTGTTCTAAAGTCCACAGAGGTATACTGGGCAGGGCTTATAGGAATGTTTGGCATTTTAGTGCAGCAGAGGTAGCGTGCACAGGGAGGTAGGAGTGCACTTTTTACTGCATTTTTATAGGGAAATAATATTGGCAAATGTGCATGTATTGCGGAGGTGTAGTGCCTATGTTTTTGATTTTGCCCAAACAAAATAGATAGATACAAATAAATACAACACTGTGGTTCATTGCTACAGAATTCATTTTTTTTTTAATCGAACAGAGATTTTTTAGTTCTAAATTGGACATAAGGGTGAGTTGGGTATACATGTATCAAAATTTGGCCAGTTTAGCAGGAACTGGATGAATTTCAGTCTCTGTGTACTCTTCTCTGTTCAACAGAAGCCAGTCATTAGACCGGCTACTATCAAACGGTCTTGCTGAAAAACCAGCAGTTGATCAGCTGCTGCAGCCAATGTCTGCAGTGCTGGTCAGTGTATTCTTGAGGGGAAGTCCCTGCTGTCATAATACAATAGCGCAGCAGAAGAGATCCCTACATCCACATTGTTTGCATAGATGAGGGGATCTATGAGCTTTTTTTTCCATTCAACCCATTGGTTTAATGGCAAAAAACTCTACATGTTTGCTCAGCTTAACACCAATGCTGACAAAGACATGCACATTGTATATCCTATCCCTTGGTGGGTAAAACAGCTCCATTGTATGTATTTCAGGTGTATTTAGCTGTTTGCCTGGAGTTCACCTTTAGGGGTAAAACATATCAAAGGTCTGAGACCCTGTAGTATGCTAAACTGTAAATTCATCAATAAACATTCCTTTAAATGGCAGACCTTCAGTGAGCACCATGGTATGGTAACGTTTTTTCAGCACCAATTCTCTGGGGTTACCCTTTGCTTTTGCAGAGCCTAAACTTTCAGCATTGAATCGTAAATGAGAAGGATATGGTTGTTTGATCTATGCTTGGGACAAACATACATTTACACTCTGACAAAAAAAGTAGAAAAAACCCCAAAAATTATTCTACAAAAAAATGATGCAGATTCGATGGACCACTTGATCTGTTTTCTGCCGTCACTCTTCTATTTTTCTATGATCATTGACAATGTGGATGAATTCTGTGTGAACTTTAGTCATACTGCGTATTCTGTCAACTTTAGGTTGTAAAATCTTTAATCTGGTTTGAACGTGATATAACAGAACATTCCCAGGTCCTCCATCCTATCACTTCATCTCATTGTGGCCCATTAAATCCCAGGAGGAGGGAGTTCCACCAATGCAAATGTCTGTATAAACCTTCAGTAGACTGCTCTGTTATGATCTGGGTAGATAGTCACATACTCATACAGAATGTTTTGATGAAAGGCCAGGACCTTAAATCTATTCTCAGTAGGTCTGTACTTTATTGGTAAGCCAATGTTTTCATACCTTGATGCATGTCGGATAGAGATCTTTGGTTCATTTCCTTTAATGGGTTAGGAGATAGGATCTGAATCACATAAAGATGACCAAAAAGCTGTAAGCAGTTCAGAAGCCTCGTACTTGCTTTTTAACGAATGCTAAACAGATGATTGAACAGGTTTAAGAAGAGAGAGCCCCACCAGTCTACACAGGTGTGCAAGTGGAAGGGAGACAATCACCTGCGATAAAATAAACCTACCTGCTTGCTCACAGTCTTTTTTATAATGTACATGTAATGTTAACATTCTGGCAAAGATCCTTTGTGCTGGAATGACTGAACCCCTGCTCATGCGCAAGAGTGACGTCATCCTGAACCAGCCAACGAAGACTACTGCAGCCCAGTCCAGAAGAAGTCGGGTGGAAAATGATGGCTCCAGCGAGGGGCATCGGACCATTTAAGGAGAAGTAAGTATGAGCTACTTTAGTTAAACTTTAAAAAATATCCAGACCTGCTACTTGATTGGATTCCAGATCAGGCTTTTTGTGGCACTTCTTGTTCACATGTAACAATAATTTTTTCTGTGCTTGAAAATTACTTAGAACATTATATCATTTTTTAAGCAGAGACATTAGAGAATAAATTGGTGAGTCTTTCAATTTTTTTATGTCACATGGTATTTCCGCAGCGGTTTTTCAAATGCAATTTTTTGGGAAAAAATACACTTTTTTGAATTTTAATTAAAAAAAAACACAATACATAATACATGTAAAATATAAAAGACAATGTTACACCGAGTAAATAAATACCAAACATGTTACACTTCAAAATTGCGCATGCTCGTGTAATGGTGACAAGCTATGTAAATTTTACTATCAATAGGTAACGCTTTAGAAGTCTTTACAAGTTACCACCACCAGATTTACAGAGCAGGTCTGGTGCTAGAATTGCTGCCCATGATGTGACGTTCATGATGGTAGCTCACATGTGTGGGACGATCGCAGTTTGTATGCATGCGTTCCTCTTTGTGTACAAGTTTGGAGGGGGGCGCAGGGGTTACCTTAATTTTTTTTACAATGTTGCTTTAAAAAAAAATGTATTTGATCACTTTTATTGGTCTCACAAAGAATGTATACATCCTTTGTGGCCGCAATAGGCCTGTGACAGGCATTTTTTATGAAGGGATCTGGGATCAAATCCCTACTCTGCTCTTAAAAGCATTCGATTACACCAGGATCGCTGTGATTGAATGTTTTTATATTTTAAATTATGGCACGGATTGTTTCCAAGTAAACTGGAAGTGATGTCAGGTCATCTCTTCTGGTTTATTATGGAATGGAGCTGAACAAAGCTGATCCAGTCTTTGTTTGGCTCCATGGCTAGCCAGTGGCAGCGCCGGCTGGTCGATTGGGACTCCTGGTGGGATGGGAGATCCAGTTAAAGCAGCGGAAGGGGGAACGTCCCTTCCCGCTGCTTGTAATAGTGATTGAGTGGCTAGTTAGCTGCTCCGATTGTGCAGGCATCATCCCGGTATGACCTTTTGAAGGCCGGCGACGTACCAGGTATGTGACTGGTCAGCAAGTGGTTAAATGGGTTTATTTTATTGCTTATGAGAGCTACAAAAGAATAATTAAAAGCAAAGTTTTATTTCCATATATAGTATATGTACATTACATTTAGAAGTATATTTATATTATTATTTTTATTATTATTATTATTATTATTATATAGGATTTATATAGCTCCAACAGGTTACGCAGTGCTTTACTATACAGGGAGACAGTACAGCAACAATACAATTCAATGCAAGAGAGTTAGCAGGGCCTGCTACTGAGAGCTTACAATCTAATAGGGAGTGGCGAGTGGAAGAAAAGGTGATAACTGTGGGGGAAGAATTGATGGGAGAAATAAAAGTTTCAGTTGTTAGCTGAAGGCAGGATAGGATTCCTTGAAGAGATGAGTTTTTAGGGATCGCCTAAAAATGGACAGAGTAGGAGATAGCCATACAGATTGGGGTAGAGCATTCCAGAGGATGGGAGAGGCTCTGGAGAAGTCCTGCAGATGCGCATGGGAGGAGGAGACAAGGGAGATTGAGAGCAGGAGATCATGGGGGGAGCAGAGAGGATGGTTTGGGTGATATATTAAGACAAATTTGGCGATGTGCAGTAGCTGGAAGCAGAGTTGTAAATGGCTTTCTATGTTGTTATAATGTTAAATTTTATTCATTGGACAATCGGAAGTCAGTGGAGGGATTGGCAGAGACGGGTGGTAGACACGGAGCCGTTAGTAAGGTGGATGAATCTGGCAGCAGCATTCATGGCAGAGTGAAGGGTTACAATAGTCAATTTATATGTAAATGATAAGTTCATCAGCCCATGGGGTTGTAGTGGATATACTGCATATGTATATTCTAGAATCTACATAGAATTCCAATTTTGTGTACACTTTACAGAAACCTTATTTGTATTGTTCTTTCATACATTCCTATGCTATACATAATCTTTTCCTTTCAATCTTTTTTTATTAGTTTTGCAAAGTACAAAACTAGAAAAAAGAGTCATTCAGTGAGACCAGAGAATGGTACAATGATAAAAGATACAGTTGTGCGGGTCCAAGGCCCTGGTATACATACAGAAAACATAAAAGCAGCAACAATGGTAAACTGACATGGACAATCAAGGTGGAGGGGACGGGGGTAATAGCAGCACACAGAGCTGAATGTATGTAATGTTTGTGTCATGTGTTAAACATTGTGGTACATTGCAGCAAAGTGATGAGTTTAATACTGCTACAGGGCAGCAGGGGCGCGCAAAATCATATATATATATATATATATATATATATATATATATAGGTGATTTTGTATTTCCAGGTAGGGTGCGTGCACGCGCCCTACCCACGCCGCCATTCGCGGTCATGGCTGTCAATTACCGGGTCCCAGCCGGTGATTCCACGCTGGCGTCCAGTGATTACCAAGGATCTCCCACGGGGGGCAGGGCTGCTTTGTTTACTAACAGTCGTCCTCCCTGTCTGCTCGGACACACTGTTCTGGATGGCTGTGCACAGCACAGCCATCCAGAGCAGTGTGCTTACAGTGAAGCACCAACACACCGCCCCCTAGTAAATCACTCCCAGCACAGAGTAACCCTTTGATCGCCCCTCATGTTAACCCCTTCTTGCCCAGTGCCATTAGTACAGTGTCAGTGCTTTTTTAGCATTGATCACTGTATTGGTGTCACTGGGGATGTCAGTGACACCAAGTCAGTTCCTTCCAGTGTCAGAATGCCCGCCAGAGTCCTGCTATAAGTCGCTGATCGCAGTCATTAATAGTTAAAAAAAAAAAAAAATTCCAGTATCTATACCGCCATTTGTAAACGCTATAACTTTTACGTTTTTTTTACCAAAGACATGTTGCAGAATACATTTTGGTCTAAATTTGATTTTTAAATTTTTTTTACTGGACATGTTTAATAGCAAAAAGTCAAAAATATTGTTTTTTTTCTCAAAATTGTCGGTCTTTTTTTGTTTATAGAGCAAAAAATAAAAACACACAGGCGATCAAATACCACCAAAATAAAGCTCTATTCGTAGGAAAAAAAGGACGTAAATTTCATTTGGGTGCAGCGTTGCATGACCGCCCAATTGCCAGTTAAAGTAATGCAGCGCCGTAACACAAAAAAATGACCTGGTCAGAAGAGGGGTAAATCCTCAGGAGGACAAGTGGTTAAAATTGATGCACAAATAAGGGGCTAACAATGGCAAAGAAAAAAAAGTTCCTGCGTTTGTGGTGTCACTGGAAGGAAAAATGCCCTTGTATTAGCAGTGTTGCTAAGAGGAAAATGGCGCTGCAAACTGGAATCAGTCTGAGGAAGACTGTTTGTGAGGATGAGGAAGGGGAGGTAGGCTCCATGGGGTGCCTACAGGGGCGGAATGACCATTTGGAAACTCGGGCACTGCCCAAGGGCCCGGGGTCAGTAGGGGGCCCCATGAGATGCCCCTGGTACCTTTTTCATAGGCTTCTTTGAGTTTGGGCAAGGACACAGGGGCCCCATGATCCCATATTGCCCGGGGGCCCCATGAGTTGTCAGTCCGCCCCTGGGTGCCTAGGAACTAAAGGGATCTAGGGGGCTCTGAGGAAGGAAGGGGTGCTGAAAGGACTGTAAGGACTCATTCAGATTTGTGACTATCATTGCTGCCCCCTGAAAAACGATCTATAGCAGATCACTTTTCAGAGGTCATTTAACAGGTGGTGAGGAGGCAATATATCACCTCCTTACTACCTGTGTTAACCCACTGACCCACTCTGCTGCAGCCGTGTGCATTGCATACAGTTGCAGTGTCGCCCTATTATGTTTATTTTGGCCTTGACAGGGAAGCAAGCATCTTCTTGTTCAGGTGGCAGGTTGGAGGGTGGTAATAATGAAGCTTAACTGCTTGCTTTTACCACGCTCCTGTCCACCCATATGAATGAACCACAAGACCTTGCTTACATTTCCATTTGGGGGGGAAGGTGGGCAGTAAAAATAGGCAGTTGAGCCATGTTTTTAATGCCTCTCAACCATTCCCTGAGTTGCAAAGGCAGTCGAATGGGGGTATACACATGTGCAGCAAGAATGATCCCTTTTTATGTTTGATGGGCTAAACATGACCCATGCAAGTGAATGGGGCTGAGCTGCAACCACCCCACAACCACATGTAATGCATGCAGGCTTGGCGCAGTGGTGTGGGATGGTAGGAGCTAAAATAGATGGTGAGAAGGCGACATAATGCCTCCTCACTGCCTGTAAAAAGCTCTTTGAAAACAGATCTAATGTGAATCCCTCTACAGAGCTCTACTGCAAGTGTAAACTAGCCCTAAGGCTCCACTCGCCTATGCAGGAGTAATGGAACATGTTTTTGGGCGGCATGTTTAGGACAGACTATTGATTTCTATGTGCTCTCTATGCGTGAAAAATACACAAAAAAATGCGTGACCCTTTCCAGAAATTGTGCCACATCAATACACGTTACATGCGTGTTGGTGCGGGTGAATGAGGGCAAAAGAATGCAATGTGTGTGGGTTGCCATAAAGAAACAATGGGACAACCACATGTCTGCAATAGGTACTGTGTGTTTTTGTGTGTTGCAGGAATTGTGTGCAAGCTCCTGCAACTAATATGTGAACCTAGGGTAAGAGCTGGAGGAGGCTAAGGGGGTCCAAGGAGGAGGGGGGAGTTTATCACCCCCTCCTTCTTGTACTCACAGATCAGTCACATGACATTCCAACTTAACAAAGGGAAAGAGGAAGAAGGACACGTGTTCCTCTTGCCCCCCCTTCTCATTCCTTGTTATGCCCCTGATCATTTTCCCCCATTGACTATTAAAAAATGGAACAAGCATTTGAAAAAAAATTTTTTATATGAAATTCTAACCAGCTGACCTCATAGAAGTGTCCAATAGCCAGGACAGACACAAGGACAAAGTTACATACTTCGGGATCCAGCACTGTGTGTATGTGTCCTAATGGTGCCCATTAGTGAAATACCAAACAGTCATGTTTTGTTTGGGTATTCAAATAGTCTTTGATGTGTCATGTCTATGAACTTTTATAGTAACTCACAGGAGAACAGTTCATTCCACTGAGGGTAATCACGTATCATTAGACAATCTGTAGTCGGTGAGAATACCAAGCATGTTTTTACTTGGTTGGAAGGCACCCCACCCCGCCACAGATATGCAGCTTCATTATTGTATAAACATACATGATGATGTTTACCCAACATAAGTGCACAACTTGTTGTATTCTTTCCTTTCAGGCTTCTTGTGCTTTTCTTGGAAGTAATATGAGGCTCTGTGAATTATTAAAATAAATTAACAAGAGTGGGATTGGACAGACAGATATATAAAAACACCTTCTAGTTAGGGTGCTGAGATATATGTAACTCCAGCTTCCCACATTTCTGGATCTTATGATTGCGACAGTGCTTTTTAGATGACATTTGATTATGTCATTATAATCTAAACTTCAGTTGCTCAGGTTTGTGACAGGTTTACTTTAAACTACAATATACTCTTCAGCTTGGATGCTGTGGGTATCTCTTCAAGGTGATGAGAACTCAACACATGGAAACCATATGATGACTTTAGGGCTTCTCAGAGGAGAGTCCTTCCTGCCCTCCAACACTGTTAGGCCCCTTTCACATGGGGCGGACTTGTCAGCAGACTGCTTGCTCAACGGGGGATCTGCCTGCTGATGCCTGCTAAGCAAGCGGATGACAGGTCTGTGTCCGCTCCACCTATGCAGAGCAGACACGGACACAGCCTGCTGTCCTCTATGGGTTGTCGGATTTACATTTGGGTTGTCCATTTCCATCCAACTGTCATCCTATCCATCAGATAGCTGGGATCCCCATGCTTTTATTTTTAGCGGACAGGATTGGATCGGATGTAGGTGAGTGTAAATGGACACATGTCCGTTTACACCCACCACTCCATATAGAGCAAAGAAGCATCCAATCAGGTCCACTTGAAAAATGAACAGGCAGACCCGATCAGTCCGCTCATATAAAAGGGGCCTTATTGAGTTATAATAATAATACTAATAATAATAAACTTTATTTTCTATAGTGCCTTTAAAGGTAGCTTCTGAAAGCGCTTTACAAAGAAACCACAAGAAATACACAGTATAAAGCAAAGGGGAAAAAAGGGACAATTAAATGAAAGCTCGTCTAAAGAAAAAAGTTTTTAGATTTGATTTGAATGAGTTTAGAGAAGATGACTCTCTGATGTTCTTTGGAAGGGAATTCCATAGTTTTGGGGCATAGCAGGAGAAGGCTCTGTCTCTCATTGAGTGTAGGTGAGTAGGGGGGAGACACACAGAAGACTGGAATTTGAGGAGCAGAGGTTATGAGGAGGGGAGTAAGTAGACAAAAGTTCAGACAGAAAATGGGGTGCGGTGCCAAGGCATGAAAAGCCTTATAGGTGAGCAAGAGGATCTTAAAGTCTATGCGAAACCTGACGGGTAGCCAGTGCAAGGACTCCAGGATAGGGGTGATATGGTCACTTGTACCCGACCTAGTGAGGTTTCTGGCTGCAGAATTTTGTACATATTGTAGTCAATTAATAGTGGATTTAGGTACACCAGCTAGTAGAACATTGCAGTAGTCAAGTCAGGAGAACACAAATGTATGTATCAGCTTTTCAGCTACAGTGTATGATAGCATAGGACGCAGCCGAGCAATGTTTCTCAAGTAGAAAAAAGATGTTCTGATAACATTTTGTACATGTGGATCAAAGGTTAAGCTAGCATCAAATATCACCCCTAGATTTTTCAATTTAGATTGAAGCTCAAGTACAGTGCCATCGATAGATAGGCTACTGGGACTGGCCTTACACAATTGATGGGGGGTGCCAATAAGCATGACTTTCGTCTTTTCACAGTTTAATTGAAGGAAATTATGGGTCATCCAATTTTTTTTAATCAAAATACAGTTAGATAGGAGAGAAGCAGCTAAAGTAAAATCTGGTTTAGTGTGGATGTATATCTAAGTATCGTCAGCATAGAAGTGATAATTGAGGCCATGTGATCTTCGCAGTTGGCCGAGTGGAAACATATAAATGCTAAAAAGTAAGGGGCCCAAGACTGAGCCCTGAGAAACACCGTACGTGACTAGACTGACTTCAGACTGAAATCCGCCAAGAGAAAAAAAGTGATCACTAAGATTTGACTTAATCCATTTCAGAGCCAATTCTGAGACTTCAAATATGGATTTACGATGAGAGCGTAAAAGATTGTGGTCTACAGTATCAAAGGCAAAACTAAGATCCAGTAGAATAAGAATAGTTAGTGAGCCAGAATCAGAAGCTAACAGAAGGTCGTTAGTGACTTTGACCAAGCCGGTTTCTGTGCTGTGCGGTTGCTGAAAACCAAATTGGATGGGTTCAAATAGATTATTTAAAGCCAGGTGATCATGTAACTGAGATATCACAACTCGCTTGAGTTTCATCTGATTGCATCTTGATGCATATCCCATGAGACTAAATTGAAGCCGAAGTTAAGGTATGGCATTTTTACATAGTTCAGCTTGGACTAACATACTGTATAGTAAGTATATTGATGGGGAAGCAGGAAGTCACTGTAGTGGGCACCATTACTACAGAGGTCTTCACTTGCTTCTGAGCCCCATACCAAGTGGCTGCCCTGCTGCATTGTAAACACAGGAGACTGTTCATTTGGCACGGGCATCATTTAGGGAAAACGGCATTTTCTCAATGAGTGCAAAGGGTTCTCTCGCACATAGTAGAGGGGCAGGGCGGCGAGGTTACGATCTATTCCTCATCCAACCAGAGGCACTTTTCATCCATTAAGAAAATTCACCAAATGGTGCCTGTGCTGAGGAAGTGAACTCTAGTGTTCAGCAAGCAGCAGGGCAGTTGATCGGCACAGGACCAGGAAGCTAGTTGAGATCATTGTGGTAGTGATGCCTCCTACAGTGAATTCCAGCTTCCAGGGAGATTCCAAAGGTATGGCACATACATACATACAATGGTCCAAGCTGGGCTAATGTAACAATGCAGAAATTGTGATACCTAGAATTTACCTTTAATTTAACCTCATGGAGAATGCATCAGAGAAACTGAAACTGTAACAGTGTGGGAAGGCAGTAAGGTCTCTCCTATCAGGAGCTCTAAAGATATCAGATGCTTTAGAGTACTTTAGCTTGAGTTTTCATCACTTTGAACAGCTACACACAGTATCCAAGTTGACCAAAGGACCCTCTTGATGCTACCTTTCAGACTGCCTAACTTTGATTCTGTTAAAAAAAAGCAGAACGTATACAGTCCAGATTCAATTTTATTCAGATTCATATGCCATAAAAATCCAATGTGTTTCAGAGGTTCAAATGTCCTCCATCAAGCATTGGAAACATTGAACAAAGTTTGTATTGGGCTGGTAAAATTGAAGGAATCCTGGGGGTTAATTAGAATGATCGCTCCAGATACTGATTTCCCCCTTGCACATCCAGTCCCTACTTGAGCAAACCCTTGGTCACCATTCCTGGAAGAGATGCCTAATTAGAATCATCCCTGTTATAATGCATAAGAACCGACTAAGAACAACTACTGCTTTAGGAGACCCAGCACCGCACACCTTTCTTCTTCTTCTTCCTTGTAAGATGTAAGATTTTTTTTTGTTAATTAGGCAATGCAAAGACACCATGGGGGGTCCTTTATTTATCATTGATTTAAAAAAAACTATAGGAAGGTCAACATGCTTTGCAGACCTTCCTTCTGAGACTGACTGTTGCACTTATATTGCCACATATGGAAGCTCTTATGGTGAAATTTCACAATCAGCAATCTCTTTGGTGTGTGCAACATCCTTACAGCCAGTAGATGGTGCTTTCAGATTTGTAATAAATGGAAAATGCATCAAGCAGAACATTTACTACAAGTAATCCCTCATGCACACTGGATGTTTTTAGAGCAGCTGTTTTTGGCTTTTGACGTTTTTTTCTACAGCCAGTAAATTCCCTAGCATGTTATCCTATGTGTCCATGCACACATAGACTGTAATCAGCGTTTTTCGGCTGGAAAACCCCCCCAGAACTACCGGGTTTCTAGAGGAGTTTTTTAGCTGTAAAAGCGCTCTAACGCTGAAAAACATGGCAAAACTCAGTAAAGTGCGGTAAAAGCGGAAAACTGGAGTGTTTGGACTTTTTTTGAGCACAAAACAAAATTTTTTTGTGGTCACAAAAAACACTAAATATGCAAAATAATGCAAACATGAAAAAACGTGGAAAAACGCCGCTAAACACTAATGCAATTACGCTGAAAAAAATCAAGTTTTTAACGTGACTTTACACAGCTAACTATACCAACGTTATCAAAACGCCCCATGTGCATGAAGCCTTAGTCTGTTTACTGTTATCATAGGAAGTAAAAGTGAAAGACAATCACACATCTTGGCTCGTCATCAGAACAAGAATAGAGGGGAAGTCTTCCAATGGGGACAACCAGGGATTTCCTCACTTTGGAGAAATTTTCTCCCACTCCCCGTTTTGGCTATGGGATAAGAAGTGAAAGTAAATGTCCTCAATGGCAAAAGAAAAAAAAAAACAGATAGGAGGCAGAACCCTCCCTTACTCTAGCAAAAAGAAATAAATAAATTGCTTTTAGTTTTGACTCTGCAGTGAAATCAGTTTTATAATCTTTGGGAGTAGGTCCACTTCCCTAAATATTTTTTCTTTTAGATGGGATCTTTTATGATGATCTTTTTTTATGTATTTTGTACATTTGTAATTGGAAATATTTTTGCTTGTTACAATTTTTCTTTGACTATAATTTTTGATATTTTTTGTGAACTTACATTGCTGTGTCTACGTAAGCCATTATATTACTGGTCCCACATAAAAATACTTTACAGTAAATCTGTACTTCAGTTTAATCTTTGAAAAGAAACCTGTCATAAAGGCTACATGGAGATGACCATCTCTTACTTCTCACTCTGGAAATGCTAGTTACCTGGCTTACATGCCTTGTCAAGTGTCCTTCAGTTGCCTGTTGGGATGCCTATTTGATTGACCTGATAATCGCCCAATGGCTAACTGAAGGAGTACATGCGGCAGGCTGACAATAATGCTTTGTTCTCCCAGATTTTTTTTTCAATTTTTTTTTTGTGTCAAATGAGCAGGGCAGAAAATTCCCAACCAAACAATGTCTGCATCCAATCAGATGTAGCAAAATATTTAGGTAATTTGACAGCCGCGGGTCCAACTGTCAGAATGGCCAGCACTGCAGATTTGTGGGGCTGGAAGAGAAAATTACTAAAGCTGTTTAGTGATTTTTTAAAGTAAGTAAAGTATGTAAAGTTTTTAGCAGAATACAAAATACAGTGTATAAAAACAAAAAACAGAGCCAAACACCATCCTCTGTAGAAGAAACCCCCCTTCCGAATGGAAGAGAAAGAAAACACAAAGAAAAATAACTGTAGCTATGATTTTTTTTTTTCAAACAGCCCCAGGGACACTACTTACCAGCAATGAATTGAGTCCCGTGTGCTAGTGGCTGCAGGTTACAGCAGAAATCCTCAGTCCTCTACCCTGGGATACCCCCACAGCAGTGTTCTTTCGCTGATGTGGTGGCTGATATTGACAAAAATGCCAACTATGCTTGCCTATTCTGCCCCCCCCCGCTTAATTTTTAGCACCCGCACCATGTGTTCTCACAATGCAAAGGATTTTATGACTGGAGGAGGCAGACCTTTCAATCATCCACCAGTTCTCCAATTATGGAACCATTTGCATCATGGGAACCTATAGAACAGTTGCTATGAATGGAGCACAGGGACAGAAAGGGTAGTCTTCAATCCTTCGATCACTGCTGCCAGGGTATCAGGGGCAGGGGATTTCAACTGTAAACCACAGCCACCGGCACATGGAGTACACTTCATTACTGGTAAGTAGTGTTCCTGGTGCAGTTAAAAAAAAGTTCAGTAAACTTCAGATATAATGTGTTTGGCCAGCTTTAGTATTGTTCGCTTTCCAACAGAAAGCTGCTGGCAGTGACTTTGCAACCAATTGCTTAATATATCTGTATACCAAAAATGATGCCTACATTTATTTGGGGTTTACATACACTTTAATGCAGCAAAATATACCTTACAGTGGATTTTCAAACACCATTATTTTTTCCCTAAAATTAAATCCAGCGTTGGGCATGTGATGGTCAAACTTAGTTATTTGCAAGCTGCAACATTTCAGAAAATAAAAAAAATATATAAAAAAAAAACCCAATACACATCCAATCTGGCCAGCCCCTCACTGTCTTATAAAGCCACATTTTACATTGCAAAGAGAACATTTTCAACAGATTTATCTCAAACATTCCAAATAAAATACTAATTTGCATATTCATTTTTCATGATTTGTATGATAATCTGCTGAACAATACATGCATTATGCTGGGTCTGGTGAATATTATGATTGACTTTAGTGTGAGTGAGACTATAATTATAGGGAGTTAATGAAATCTAACCTAGAGTTTAGTATTTAAATACTACAGTGAAAAAAACATATTATGAAAATAGTGTTACATTTTAAGACAAAATTATATATCTAATCAATTGTATAAATATTTGTATTTGTTTTGGATAGAACCCGGAAGTGTTAGACTCTCTGTCTGGTTTTAATTGTTCTCTGTGTCCTCGATGGGGAGATTTTCCTTTCTATTTGTCCTGGTGACCATTGTCTTTGGTGCAGTAAGTGATGGAAAATCCAAAATGTTAAGAGTTGTCACTCTGTCATCTCACAATGGGGCCCGTAGTTTAGGTGACAGCTCTCTAAGAGAGAAATTCCACCAGCTTTGGAGAGACTTCCTCTCGATTTCTGTTATGTCTCTGGGGCTGGAAGTAAATGGAGATCCTCCAGACTTTTAATTTTGGGTGAAGTTTTTTTTTAATGCAGGTTTCTCAACCAAGGCTCCATGGAACCCTAGGGTTCTTCCAGAGGTTGCTAGGGGTTCCTTGTTCAATGATCAATTTTTGCCTCTCAGATAAGTTCCCACTGACACCAATGATCTTTTTTATCTATCTCTATGGGAGGATTCTTCTCAATGTCCACAAGTGTAAGAAGCATTGTTCCCGCTGACCATCACACTAATGTATCATGAGTTGTAGATATAGTAACTTTTAGCAGGGGTTCCCTGAGACCAGAAAGTTATTTCAAGGGTTCCTCCATATTTAAAAGTTTGAGAAAGGCCGCTTTAATGAGATTAGGGTAGTCCCTATTTGTGTCCTAATTTAATTATTGCAAGATATTGATATGTTCATCGAAATGCTATGTGGAAATCGGTCTAGACTGGAGCCTTTTGTGAAAATGAATACAACCAGGAAAGGAAAATGGGACCCCCTGCTACCAAAAGAACTGTATGTAGTTTTATGTAATTACCATGGTTGAGTTTTGCATAACGTTTCCCTGGGTTCGTCCTGTTGACACACCGATCTCTATACTGTTTGCTGAGGCATACATCATGCTGTGGTCATAAATCTTAGTTCTACACCCAGCATCCTGACTATTTGAAATGGGCTACCAAGGTGCGTCGTTGTAGGTGAAAAGATTCAGTAAAGCACTATAAACACCTGCCAAAGTTGTTATCATTGCTATAATTCTATAATAGGCCTGGGTGACTTTTATAGACAGAGTCACTAGTGTGCTCATAAAAGTTCATGAATGACGCAGGAGGAAAGAGAAGGAAAGGGGACGCTAGCATCAGAGGATGTGTTCTCAGTTGAATTTCAAGGGGATTTTTTTTCAAGTAGTATGTGCTTGTGTGATATTTGCTGAGTTGTATCTGATCGTAATCAATACTATATGCCAGTTCTCTGGGCGCTACGTCTGATATGCTTGAGAGCTTTATTCCATAACATTTTCTCAAGAAATCATCAGGTCTTTTCTTAACTCAGCAGACATCTTCTATTCCGGGTTCAGGATCTGAGGCCATCTTGATTGGCCAGGCCAGGATCATGTAACTTTTATGTGCCCAGTAGATGCCAGGATTGTACACTGAGCTGCACATGAACAGATCAGTGGACAATGTAAACAATGTGCGAGGAGGAAAGTAAGATATCCTTTATTGCAGACATACAAAGTAGCAAAGTATGTCTCTTTTGCAATTAAAAATCCTTCCTAGTCATAAATTATGTGTTTTTAAAGAGAAACTTCAGCCTGTACCCTGCTTCCAGTTTTTCCCCCTCTTACCTGTAAAGGAAGGTTGTCCTTAAAAGAGAAGTAGGGCTTTTTTCCCCCATTGTACTTACCTAATGGGATGCAGCACAAGACCAATTCTGCATCTGTCCCCCATGGGCTCTAAGGGTGAGAACTCTAGATCACTTAGTTCTCACAGTCGCTCTGAGTAGAGAGCAGGACTGACAGTCACCGCTCTATGCTCTGCCCCTCCTAGAACGCTGGGCTGTGGAGTGGAAGGGAGTGGCTGCCTTAGGCTCTCAGCGCTTCGCTGAGAGGCTGAGCCAGGTGCTGCTCCAGACTCTGGGGTGGATCCCGACTTTGAAGTCGGGATCTTTCCCCAGCCTGGACTGGAGTGATGTCAGCCTACCGAAGATTTCAGTCCGCTGTCAGCTGAAAGTGGGTTACAGGAATGCAGAACAAACTGACTCCTATGACCCACAGGAGAAGTACAGCAAAAAGAGCTTTGGCTGTACTTCTCCATTAATTCAGATACCCAACTGCCCAGTGGATCCAGCATTGTCCTGCTGTGATCCACTGTGCTGCTGTCACAACCTGTGTCCAGCGCCGCCATCTTTGCTGCTGATCTCATCAATTGCCAAGTGACTCTTCCTGGTTCAGGCAGCCTGGCTCTCTAATGATGCATGCTAGGCCTGTCTCCTCCAGCTCCTGTGAGTGAAAGTGAAGCATCCTAGGATATGTGATGTAGATATCCCTGCAGGCTTCACAGCGCTGAAGACATCATTCTTGCCTAGGCAAGAATGGCAGCGGGGGTGCAGGCAAGCACAATAACAGAATAAAATGTGCTTAGTGCATTCAGGGGTGATGTTCCGCTTTAAAGTTCTTCCTTAACTGTTTCAGAAAAGGCCCTCCTGGATCTAGTAACCTTTTACTAATTAAAGGATATGTTCACTTTTTTGACAAAAAATAATAAGTGCACATTTTGTTGCAGGTAAAAAAAATGTGCCTGTCAGTATACGGGATGTACGGGCAAGCAGATATACTGACATGAAGAATCAATTGAGAACTACAAGACGACAGCCACAAAGGCTGTCAGGACTTGTAGTTCATTCATTCACAGAATTCTGTGTGCAGAGCCCCGCACAGCTGAACTGACAGCTTATCCTTTAATAATGCAGATCCTAGATCAGACATTTAATCATAATCATACAGACCCGTAGTGCTCTGGCTTTGTTTATAAAGCTTTCCTTAAGCTGACTGGGTGCAAATAGTTATATTTCCAACTTTAAGGAGTGCCTGGTCTTCATTGGGGATGTGTGGGTTTGGCTGTGCGACATCCTGTAATAGGCACTATACAATACAATACAAAATAATACAAAACAATACACTATACGTATCTAATAATCCATTTTATGAGTGTTTGAGCTGCTCAGTTTAGACACAGTAAATTCAGATGTTTATGTTTTACATGCTTCATACATGCTAAGGGTGTCCATTGAGGGTTGGGATTCATCAGATAATCCTGTCGTCGGTTCCATGGCCAATGCTACTGGTAACTCTCCAGGTTTGGCTTACATGTTCTTCCTAGCAGAAGACACCCGGGGGTCTTTTCTAAATGTTTTCCCTTACATTTAAGCCAGGATTTATAAAGGTTTCCAAGTCAATCCAATTAGAGAAAGATATGAATCTTAGGTGAACATTGTGAGAATCTTGTGCAAACAAATTAAAAAAAACATCCCACTGGGATCTGATGTGTTCACTTTAACTAGATTCACTCTTTTCACACATCGTTGTAGTCACAATGTTCATAGAGCTCTATGTGATGCTTTCTCCCCAGATTTTCATCACTGTGAACTGTCTCAGTACTGATTTTTCCTCTCAGAAAGGGGTGAAAGGTCTTCCTCTCATGATTCAGATTGACACATACAGCTATAACAACCGCAGCAACAAGCCAATCCACCGGGCCTACTGCCAGATCAAGGTCTTCTGTGATAAGGTAACAATGGACATACTGTGGTAAAGCATAATGCATTATTCTTCCATTCAATCAATAGTTAATAGTATCATTGACAGACTGCTGAGAATCGCCTTTAATATACAATTAGATCGTTTAGTAAAACGCGCTCTAGTGAAATGTTTATGTTGACAGCACAATACCCTTTATACGTCCCTTTCCAAAATCATAGAATTGTCATCAGAACAACCTCTCCACTTGTCCAATGAAAGAACACATTGCATTAATTCAGAAAATGAAAAGCATTATCTGAATGGCACTGGTACCGAGTGGCCAATCTCCTGTATTCAGAATGCAGCAGGTATCCGCTAAGCATGGAACCCCGAAGCAAGTGGAGATCTCTGGAGTAGTGTCTACTATAGTGATTTCCAGCTTTCAGGGGCATTAACCAGGTATGGTATATACATAGTTACATTGGTACAAGCTGGACCAATGTAACTATATATAAAATATCTATACATGCAGTTCTTATTTAAAAAGACTCACCTTATTCCCTAATCCCATAAACTTTTTCCTTTCTGTCCGATCAGTCCCCTAATACTGCTTCTCTTTGCTGGTTGCAGCTCTCTGACCTCACCACATACAATGCAGGACTGGCAGTCCTGCATTGTACATGACGAAAGTGAGGGCCCACCCACATTCCAGAACCATTGGACAGCAGAGGAGAAGCAAGGATTAAAGTATTTGTAGTAATTCCTTTTCCCCTAACTAAGCTTAATTTATTCAAAACTATAAAAAAAAGTATGGCTATGCATACTGTATACTTTGAAAACATTAGCCCCCTTTCAGGGTGAAAATGCTAATTTGGCTAAATAATCATTGCCATCCTGGCCTGGTGACCCTGTGTTTATACTCCGTCAGTAAGGGCAGCCAACAGTTGTATAAAAATTACTGCTTTAAATCCAACAAAGCAAGCTAGTTACCATTTGGTTGGGTGTGGACTACATGTATTTCTTATCTATAACACCAGACACACACATATTATATTTTCCAGTATTATTTTCTTGTAGATGAAAACCCTAGGAAACAGTTCTCAAATGTGTATTATCGAAGTATTATTTTATTTTTTTGCATTTCTAGGGAGCAGAGAGAAAAATCCGGGATGAAGAAAGAAAACAGAACAGGAAAAAAGGAAAACCTCAAACAACATCAGCACAAACACCATGCACAAATAATTGTAAGTCTTTTTTATGCCTTTTCTGACATCAGATCCTCTTGGCATATAAAGCTGGCCGTACGTGGATTGACTGAATTTTGATCAATGTATGGGAACCCTGGTTGTATAGAATTTGATCTATTGATTGGCTTCTGTACAACCACCCTCTCTTTTTTTTACCAAACGATCAGTGCTGCCAGCTATAGCCAGCCACACTGATCATTGTGTTATGACAAAAGAGAAGGTTCCCTGCCATGAGAACACAATAGTACAGCGGGAGTGATTCCCGCATCCATCTCGAATGTGTGGATGGGGGAATTGGCAGAATACTGTCTCTGCATTGATCTCTATTTTTACAGCAAGACTGCAGATGAAAGAGTAGGCTTTGTGCTGACCAAGATTTCAAAGCAAAAGGTGATACAAAAAGTTTAATTTTTTTGTCCTAAAATAAAAAAAAAATGTTCTGTCCCTTGGGCTGATAAAATAAATGCAAAAAACTATATTTAAGCTTCATGGCCATCTTAACACCTGTACTGTAACACACAATTGTTGGTGTGGCACTATGACGTGCCAAGGTACCTTGCAAACACACCATCTCACATGTTTATAATCTCATTTATGGGAAGACTTTCTCTGCTCAAAAAAAAAAAATCACAATGGAGAACCTCTAAGCAGGGGTGGACTGACAACTCATGGGGCCCCTGGGCAATAGGGGATCATGGGACCCCTGTGTCCTTGCCCACACTCAAAAAAGCCTATGAAAAAGGTACCAGGGGCATTTCATGGGGCCTCCTACTGACCCCGGGCCCTCAGGCAGTGCCTGAGTGCTCGAATGGTCAGTCTGCCCCTGCCTCTAAGAGAACATCTAAGATGTTTCCTTTAGTTTTATCTTTGGATACAGGAATATTAGAAAACTTTAACCAAATAAGTGAGTTTGTTTTAACAAAACTTATGTTTGCTTATATTATTCTAGCACCTGATACAAAAATGACAGCCATACCTCTACAGAAAAAGAATGACATCACCTTCTTCAAAACCATGTCTGACCTGGACTCCCAGCCCGTCCTCTTCATCCCGGATGTTCACTTTGGGAATTTACAAAGAACTGGACAGGTATTCCAACTGTTTCACTTTATTCAATAAACAATATGCAGCCTGCACAGTAACAAGATTACATACTGCCAGTTATCACCTACAGGGTAGCATTTTATTCAAAGTAATAATCCAATTTTTGGCAGTTCCATGACACACTCTAAGACATACCAAATAGAGGTGAGCCAAACTATGACTGGATAGACAGACTCTGGCCAGAATAGTCTCATGGTTAAAACTACAAATAATACACTGTGTAATCATTTTATATGGAATTAAAAACATTTTATAGGCAGCTCACAAGACACAACATTGGAACTGCATGGGTTTGAATGAGATTTCCATGATATGCCATTTCCAGCCTTGGTTAGCTTTTATGGATCATTCAGTAAAGCACTGCAGGAAGACTGATTATTATTATTATACAGGATTTATATAGCGCCAACAGTTTGCTCAGACAAAATAAATGGAAACAATACAGCAACAATACAGTTCAATAGAAGAGAGTTTGAAGGGCTCTGCACCTTGGAGCTTACAATCTAAGAGGAAGGGGCTGGTGGTACAAAAGGTAATAACTGTGGCAGATGGACTGGTAGAAGGATTAGAAGATTCAGTTATTATCTGAAGGCAGGATAGGCTTCCCAGAAGAAATAGGTTTTCAGAGACAGCCTAAATGTGGGCAGAGTAGGCGATAGTCTGATAGATTGAGGTAGAGAGTCCCAGAGGATGGAGGAGGTTCTGGAGAAGTCCTGGAGATGAGCATGGGAGGACTGATGGTGTGTGATATAATAATCCATATCAACAAGAAGTCAAAGCTTCAGAAATGTGATTGGGTATAATGAGTTACTGTTGTTGCATGTGGTCTTTGCCTTTTGTACTGCCTTACTGAACAAGACAGTCAAAATAGCAATTGGATGGTAATCCACACTAAGTATGAAAAATATCACATAAATTATCGCTGATTTTTTAAAGCATTTAATATATTTTTTTAAATATATCTGTAAACCTATCCATGTATAGCTTAATGCTTTAGAGAGACACTGTTGCTTTGCCCATTCATGGCAAAGTGAGAGTATGTTCACACAGCCAGGTATGAATTACCCATACATGCTACTTCCCACTATGGTTTCATCCATCCACACAAGTCACACAAGTGGCTTCAACACAAGTCAACATCAGATGGGGAAGCAGCAAGGGAGCCTGGCTGGGTCAGCTATTATAAATATGTATTTACTGTGTATATATGTAGTGCTCATCCCAGAAAGGACATGCTGAGTAGTCCCCAAGTTCTTTTCCCAAGTTGTTGTAGTAACAGCCAGGCACACAACAACACAGTCACTCTCATGGCTCAATGATCAATCTGGGGGTATATTTTGATCCTTTATTATATGTTGAATTATGTTAGGAAGCATGGAGCTGTGGGATACCCTAGAAACACAGTGCAATGGTCAGAGGACACTCTTCTCCCCTACTGTAACTTCTTAGCAAAGTCCTTCTAAAAGCCTCTAAAGGGGTGAATGACACTAAGAACCCTACGATGAAAGTCCCAATCCAAGCAGCACTGGCACTGATGCCCAATAAAGAGAATAGTTCCAGCAGGAAGTCACTAGGATCCCACAATCAGTACACTCAGGTCTGTACTCACAATGTCCCTGGATATTTGGATACCTCCTTTCAGTATCAGACAGACATTTCTCCTGTGAACTCCCAGACCAGATCCCCAGTGACATCCCCTAGTCAGTTCCAGTTATTTTCAGAAAATAGGCCCCCCCCAAGCTGTGACTGAGCTGGAACCTAGATTAACTATTGTGAAACTTTAGCTGTACTGTCACCTTCAGGCTGAGAACTTCTCCTCTTGGACAAGAACCCCACTGCTCCAGACCTTAGACTCTTTATGCAGACCCCAGCCACCTGCTGGACATCCTCCCCCAGGGATTTGACAACATCACATAAATATATACGCTGGAGGTCTGTCTCTTACAGGCCACTACATTCTAAAATCAACTGGAAGGCACGGGGAAGCAGTTGAGCCTGCAGCCAGTGACACCCAGGACAGCCAAAAATAATAACACACTGCTCCACAGACGACAGAGGAGCAAAGAAAAAAAAACATATTTTACCTAAACCTTTCTAGCAACCTTTCTAGGATATAAATATATATATATACATTTTTTTGTGGTAGGCCTTTAACTTCTGTCAGGTCTTTCTTGATGTCTGGGGCCGTTACAAAACTGCAAAAATAAGTTTTAACTGGAGCTGGGCTTTAAGAGCAAGGTCATGTGGTCAATGCCATCTTTTTGTGATCCAGCATTACATGTTATGTTGGTGGGTCTCCATTTTGGAAAATCTGCTGCAACACTTTATCTCTACAACCAATAAGAACCCTGCTGACCAAGTGCCCAGTCATACCGGGTGCGACTTGACATGCGATTTGCCATGCCATTTGAGTTTTAAATCGCATGACAAGTCGCACCCTATTGTCCACAATTGAAGTGGTTATATGGTGCAATTCCAGCTTGGTTGGGGCCGCGCCGATATCTAAAGTAGTGCATTTACTACTTCAGATGCGACTTCCATAGACATATGTGTCTTGCAAGCTGTAGATGTCTTGCAAGTCCCACCTGAAGTTGTAATGACATCCAATTTTTAAATCAATTTCAAAGTCAGATCAGTGTGACCGGGGACCAAGTCACATGGGTGGCATAATACTCTTTAGAAATAGAGTACCTGACTGGAACTGTCAATTATGTACAGTGCAGAACACTGCAGCCTTTGGAAGTAAGCAGTGATCACAGGTAGGTCTGAAGGTATTTTTTGCTAAGCTGTAAACCTTGAGCCCATAAACCCATAATCAGACTGGATTACTGCTAAAATAAACAGGTTGGGGTCATTTTTAAAATTTTCAATCAAGGATATCTGGCCTGAATTCTTTATTAAAGTAACACTTACAAGTAAAAAGAAATGTAAATGCACTTAATGCACACATATATATGTTCTTTTTTGGGGAGGGCATTACAAGATAAAGTTTAACATTAAAAGTTAGCTATCCACTGGATATCCATCTGTATTACAAAGCTATGGCATTAGTGGGGATCCTAAACTGGAATCACCATGAGAGCGATATGGGTTAAAATAGAGAATTAAATGGCTGTATGCCACCTTTCTCATGCTTTATGGGTGCCGGCTGAGTATAGGGCTTTCTCAGATGGGATCTTCCCATTAACAACAGCAACACTGAAGGTTTGGGACATAGTAAATAGAACAGTAACACTTGCACCTGCAGTTCCACTGCTTGCCCCATTGGGAAGTTTTCTCTGGTTTTCTTCGGGAGAGGATTTATCCTTCTTTGGTACCTGGGGGAACAGATACATATGCTGTGGAGCACTTGCTCCAGATGGCAATTTACTTACCCTCACAGAACTACAGCAGCAGTGTGGCCCTTTTTGAATGGATTGTTGGAGACATTTACAGCACTCACGCTTTTTTAAAACTCTCAAAAACCCTCCACGCCCAACAAACTTAACTTCTTAACATCATGGGGAAAAAATGTGTGTAAGCCAAACCACAGATCCACATCTTCTAGCAAAATTATATCAATTTCTTTTATTGTTTTATATACCCAAGGATTTACCATTCTGAAGTGCGTGGGAGAGAGAATTAGAACAAGGTGTCTCACTGAGTAACAGATTGAAAATCTTTACTCTCACTCATTCTACAGTATCAGTATAAAGACACAAAAACTAGGATACAAATTCATTTCCAGATGGTACACAACTCCAGTTTAAATTAGCACACATGACTCAGGGGGTCTCACCAAATTTCTGGGGAGACTGTACACAACTGGGAACCCTGTATGCATCTATGGGGACATTACCCAAAATCACAGAAATTTTGGGAAGACATCATAAAATAAACAAAATTTCGCCTATTCCTGTTAAAAAAGATCCCCTTCAAATCCTATTTCATAACACAGCAATGTCAGTTAAAACATATAAGAACAGTGTACAACCCTTTCTCCTAAATGCAGCCAAAAATCTTATACCACATCATTGGAGAAGTGAGAGAAGCACTACGTTGCTTGAGTGGAAGTTAGAGGTAGATAGGATTATGGAGACCGAATTCTGGGTTCATAAGTATAAGGGGAGGTATCAAAAATGGTGTATGATCTGGGCTACATGGTATGTATTAATTACTCTCCACAGATATAATTTAGAATAGGATGTACGGGATTATTGAATGGTATTAATGTATGTTTTATTTCCCTACTGATTTACCTTCATGGGATGAAATCTATATTTTTTTAAATCCCCATTTTTTCTAGAATATGCACTTACAGTATATGTATTACCTGAAATTCATAGTGGTATTTACCATATTTCCGCACCCCTCCCCTCTCCACCCTTTGCATTGCCCTCCCCCCCCCCCTTCCTTTTTTCCCCTTCTTTCTTTTTCTGATTTTATCCTTTCTCTTATTCATATGTGTGTAATAATGCATGTTTGTATTTTTCTAAATATATACTGGAAAATTAATTAAAAAAATATACAAAAAAAGGAAGTTAGCTATCATTTTATTCTAACATCAAGGGTTTTAAGATTTATTAGATAACATTAAACATCTAAATAGAATCAATAAAAGTAATTCTAGGAAAGCACAGCTGTATCTTTGCAATAATGTGTACTACTGTAATTTATAAGAGGTGATAAGATTATGACTGCATAATGAAAGCAATATCATTGTCAGTTTCTAGAATGATCTCTTTCCTTGTAATGACCCTCCACCTAACAGCTCCTCTGTTTTATTCTTTCCATTTCAGCAAAAAAAAAAAAGAAGCCTTTTCTGTTACAAACTAATCAGGTTACTGTTGTTGTAATGAGGATCAGGGTGGCGTTTTATCAATGTTTATTACATTCTGGTTTATATCTAAATCAGGATAATAGTCTGATCCATCATGCCTTAGCCAGCTACAGTAATGGAAATATATGCCCTGGTTTATAACTGTTTTATAATGATGTACACTTGTTTCTGAAACAGGTTTTCTACAATACAGATGATGAAATAGAAGGGTAAGAAATAATATTTAAATCTATGTACATACTGTATATATCATGTATTAAAGGGTCAGTCCACAGTAAAGTGATATTTTGGTCATGGATGGATGCTATTTGAACCAGTCTTCAGTTTGTTGTGTTTCTCAGTGGATCCATTGGTCAGATCCCTGCAATGTTCTCATGGCCACTGGTCAACACCTTGTACTGCAGCAAATCAATTCTCAATCACCCTGAAATTGCCATTCCACAAAATAACAGACAATGACAGCAGGGAAATAAAAAATTGCATTTAAAAAAAATGTCCCTTGAAAAAACTGGTGGTCAGAAGTGATTTAGACTCTACTACTACCACTGATAGACCTAAAACAAACTGGGTGATAGAAAGGTCCCACATCATTGCTTGTTCCAGCTCAGTAAATGAGTGAATCCAAAGAGCTGGAAGATAATTGTTACAGCCAGGCGTTAGCATCTTCAGAGGACTGATAGTAATGGAAACCAAACTATTTTTCTAATCATAGGTTCTCTTTAAAGAAATCCACACCACACATTTTATTTTTATTTTAAAATAGTATAATGCTTTATTTATGCACACTATTGTCCTCCTCTGGGCAATGATTTTATTAATTTATTGTAGAGTTCGAGGCAGGGAGAAAATCTGACACTTCCAGGTGTGTCTGACTCTTCTCATTCTGGCTTCCCTCTGCTCCTGCTGCCATGGCCACTACGTTACGTGTAATAGACAGATCTGCTCTCCAGCACACAGCATCAGGGTATGTAATTGACAGCCAAGCCTGTGTTCAAAGACCTCAGCTCCTGATCACAGCCTTAACATATTGTATGTAAACAGAGAACTCTGTGTACAGGGGAGCAGCTCCAAATCACAACCTTAATACGCTTTGTTTACATATACCAAAGCTATGTTCAGGAGGTGCTCTCTGAACACAGACTCAGCTGTAATTTTACATGTCCTGCGGCTGTGTGCAGGAGATCAGCTACCGATCACAACCTCCGTGCTGTTTATATATGTTGAGGCTAAGATAGAGAGCAGTTCTCCTGCACATAGCCCCAGCACTGTGAATCACATATGATCAAGCTGTAGGGGGAGGAGCAACAGAGGGAAGCCAGAAAGAAAAAAATCTGACACACCCAGAAGTGTCAGATTCTTCTAATTTTTCCCTGACTGTAACACTGCAATAAGTTGATATTCTTGCCTAGATGGGGCATTAGTGTGTTCAAATAATGCACTATTATAAGTACAAATATAATGTTTTGTGTGGTCAAGGAGGCCTCTAAGTACTGGATGAAGCTGGCCCACCAGGCATGGTGTTAAAGGTTTGCTCATCGCCAGTAAGCCCTGCGCTCCCATAACATTGGCCATACGTGTAGCTGGTAAACAGTGCTAAGATACAGGTTCTATATTTCTGTCCTGTTGTCCTTCTAAAAGGTGTCCAGATAGCTGTAAGGTAACATGAAAACCCCATTATGTGCCCTACCCTGATGGAAGCTGCCTCTGGCACATATCTCACCTTGCATATCTTCAATATATAGTGACTATACAGTATATGTTACTAGCATCTATCCAAGTTTTAAGCTGGTCATACATGGATTGTAACTCAGCTGGCTTCGTTTTTATGTATGGGCAGGCTGTTGGACTCGATCAGCGATGCTGGCTTTAGCCTGCAATGCTGATTAGTATATTCTGATGGTGGGAAAGCGGGGTGGTTTCCCACATCCATATTGAATCTGTGGATGGGGGAATTGAGTCATTTTTGGGCTGCTGTAGCTTTGAGTTGGCTGATGTATTACAGAGTAATAAATAATACATTAAGTGTATGGCATAGACACAATACCACATCATATCTCTTATCCTCTAACGTGCTGGGAAATTGACAGAATGTGATTGGTCAAAATGGGTAACACAAATCTTTTTGTTTCTTCTGCATTTATATAGTCTCGGTTTCTGCCCATTCTATTACAGAAAGCCAGTTAAAAATTGATTGACTGTTATCAGCATAACCATCAGGCCAAGGGACAGACTGATGATTGCCGTTTGATAATGATTTCCATTTTTGTGCAAATTAGTTCTCAGTCTGAATGTTTTATTTTTGTCAGTCTTAGCTGCTTTGTTTCATAATTTGTTCAGATTTTTGCTTCTGGCCATCTAGATCTGAGGATGTGCTGCACTTGTCCAAGTCACAACCCCTGGAAGATGCAACTTAACTTCCTAAATTGTTACGTTGTTATCCTTCCCTTTAAACAGGCAAACTGCAAAGAAAATCATAATATAGAAAATCGATATTAATTTTTAGTGTGTTCATATTAAGCCATCTAAACAAGAAATATCTGCCGACATATGGTGTGCCAGAGATGATCTAATATGTAAATCTTGACCAAGTATCCAGGTCTATCCCATTCTGCATCCTTCAGTCTATTATTGGTCCATATATTTTATGAATGACCTGGCTGATCAATAAGGCATGGGAAGGACATACAGGACCTGAGAGCTCAAGCACAGGAATTGGTGCAGATTTGCATTTTAGAGTGCCCTAGCATTTGTGGCTCCTGGAGTGCTCTACAAGATGTATGACTGTTCATGCAGACCCCTCTCGTTGACTGATTTTTATGCCTGCTAACAAAATCTTCTTATTGTCCTATTTGTGTGTTGAAGAGGAATCAATAGAGAGGCAGAGAAGGCAGCCTACTAGGCACAGAGATAACCACTGCTAGGAGCACAGCAGCCCAAGAGCTAGCACTTACACATTACATCAACTATAATATCTACTAAATCTTCTGTTTTTTCTCATACAGGAGCAGTGTGCTGGTGAAGAGAATGCTCCGTCCTGTTGAGGAAGAATTTGGTCCACCTGCACCAAAGCAAATGAAAGAAGCAAACAAAAAAGGTAAAATTCAATGTAATTACTATATTCCAACTGCAGAAAATGTTATAATAAAGTTTTGAGGTACAAATATTCATAGATGTACTCTACAATAACTGGGCACAGAGGAATATAATGCAAACAGCCCTATCTGAACAAAGAAAAACCTTCTGGGTAAAGCCATTATTTTATTGAAGGCCTGTAAGTTAACGCCCAACTTAATTAACAGCTGGGCTTGTTCACATGGGTAGCTGGAGAGCAGTAAAAGCTGTGTGGTTGAGCTTCAGTTTTACTCCCCACTACCTTCCTGACTGCTCACTTTAAAAAGGAAATGCAGCAATGGATGCATACTGTTTCTCATAATGGGTTTCCTGATAGAAACAATTGTGTGTCAAAACAGCCACTTAGTCTCCATTGGAAACCCATGTGATAGGATGACAACACGGTTGTCATAGGGAGACAGGGACAGAGTGCTGTCACCATATAACAGGAATTGCCTTAACAAGGGCCTTGTTGGCAGGATCACCAGACGAGGTATTAGTATGATGAAATCTGTTGATTTAAAAACACAACCTAAATTGATTTAACGTGTTTAACTGTTTATGACAGACTATATAGGAGGATGGCAGGTGGGCTCTAATACCCAGCTGCATATATACGCACCACTATGTGATTCTGTAGCTTGCTCCATAGACAGGCCCATAACTGTGACTGAGCTGTCACCAACAGCTCACATTCACCTACCAAGAATAAAGAGCTGGTAGGGCGGGCTCCCTATGACATCATTACTGTGCAGTCAGTCAGTACCATATGATTGAAAACCCTTCCTACTGGACTTGGGCATCATGGCCCACTTGAATGACAAGGGGTTAGGCTTATGTGAGACCTTAGTGATTTGGTTCACATATACTAAAAAGAAGAATTCCGGGCAAAGTTATTATTTTCCCATGCAGTGGGGCTGTGCCTGCCCTCCATGGGTTAAATGCTAGTTTTTGTCTAGGGGTTTAGAAAGCAAAGATCTGCTGATCTTCCGAGTTTAGGACTTTTCCCCGCCGCTCCTGCCCCCCTCCCCGCACATTAGTGGTCTTGTGAATGGGCTATTCCTGACATCATCACACCCATAGACCAGCTCCGGATGTGAAGACAGCAGGAACAGTCCACCACTGGACATGGGGGATCGGAGTTTTGCTCCGCAGGATCAGAGGAATGGGTAAATACAGCTTTTCCTCGAGTCCCTGGACATAACCCACTGCATGGAGAATTAAAAGTTTTGACTGGAGTCCTGCTTTAAATGCAAATTGTAGAATTTATTACAACATTCATTGTGATGTGCATATGTGTGTAAACAAATAATACATTTTATATATATATATATATATATATATATATATATATATACTCTGCTCAAAAAAATTAACTCTTTGAAAACACATCAGATCTCAATGGGGAAAGATATCATGCTGGATATCTATACTGATATTGTCTGGGTAATGTGTTAGGAATGTAAAGATGCCCCATCATTTGATGGAAATTAAAATTATTAACCTACAGAGAACTGAATTCAAGGACACCTCTGTGACAGGCGCAGCGTCAGAACCCCAGCCCTTCTCACAAACTTGTGACCGAAGGGCTAGCCAATCTAAAACCGCGCTATCACGTAAGTAACAATGCCATGCTCAGCTGCGACCTGCACAAAGATTTTCCAGCTCACTGGACCACAATCTGTGTCCCACAGCCTGAAAGCGATTGTTACTGGGTCAGGTTAATTACGCAATTAACCCTTCGCACTGCCACCACCGCCTTTTTGTACGGAGAAGGAGGAAACTCGGCAATCTTAGCAGTAACACTATGATGTTTGAATAAGCGTCTGTATACACACTGTCACCGCAGGCAGATGTATGCAGAAGTTTAAAACACACAGTAGCGCTCTTCAGAGACAGGGATTCTTAGTTTGCACTAAAGAGCTTAAGAAACAATTCAACACTTTTCAGAAAATAGGATTTATTACTAAAAAGGTCAAAATGGTGCAATAAAAATATTTACAGAAAAAGATGTAGCCAATATATATATATATATATATATATATATATATATATATAAATACAGAGAGCAGTAACACAACAGAGGGATAACAGAAAGAAGTCCTGGTTTAAGCAGCGTTCAAGTGTCTGAACAAAAGGGTGCCTTTTATCCCAAAGTTGGTTCCTAATGTTAAAAGGGAGATCTCTTCATCTTCCTTCCCCAGCATAACAGCCTTTTTCTAGGAACCCAGCAGGGTGTCTCCTTAAAGCAGAGAACCAATCGCCTCATTTGGGGAGGGGTGTTTAGGCGGGGAACTCTGGCTATGACCAAATCCCTCTCAGTTTATATCATGGTCAATAACCTTCCATAGGTACATGTAGCATCCTATCCTCTGGTAGGATAATATGCAGAATGATATTCTGAACGTCCAGATACCAGATATGACATATCTGCTTGGAACGGTTAAGGAGATATCGCTTTCTGCTCTCGGGTAGACGTAATCTAGGGGTGTAAGATATCAGATGACTCGCAGTAAGCTGACCAATCTGAATATATGTTTTGTAGTATTGTATGTATTTCCTACGAGAAGTTATGAAAGTGTATGAAAAAGTGGTTTCCCAAATAAGATATATGTTTTACTGCTTTTTCGGAATGCTTTTCAAGTCCAGTACCTGACGGGTTAGCTTTACGATCAGCTCAAAGCAAGAGTCTGGCAGACTTCATGGAACCAGCTAATTGGGTTTATAACCATGAAGCGTATCCAGCTGTCCCCAGTGCACTCCTGAACTCAGCACACACACAGACCACTGACCACTCAACAGAAAGGGAGGGGGGATGATTTTGGAGTGAGAATGACACAAGATGGAAGGTCTTTAGCAAAATGGATGTTCACGTCCATATTTGTATGTACAATTGCTACAACCCCGAAATTCAAAGTGAAAAAATTATGCAGGCTAGTCCATTTTGCTGAAATTTCATTGCAGCAACTCAAAATCGTACTCAGTTTTTATGACCTCCATGTACTTGTATGCATGCCTGACAATTTCAGGGAATGCTCCTAATGAGACTATGGATGGTGTCCTGCGGTATATCCTCCCAGATCCAGATCAGGGCATCACTGAGCTCCTGGACAGTATGAGGTGCAACCTGGTGGCATCGGATGGACCAAAACATGATATCCCAGAGGTGTTCTAATGGATTTAGGTCAGGCGAGTGTGGGCACCATTCAGTGGTGTTAATTCCTTCATCCTCCAGGAACTGCCTGCATACCCTCGCCACATGATCCCGGACATTGTCGTGCACCAGGAGGAACCCAGAACCCACTGCACTAGCGTAGGGTCTAACAATGGGTCCAAGGATTTCATCCCGATACCTAATGGCAGTCAGGGTGCCATTTTCTAGCCTGTAGAGGTCTGTGCGTCCCTCCATGGATATGCCTCCCCAGACCATCACTGACCCACCACCAAAACTGTCATGCTGAACAATGTTACAGGCAGCATAACATTCTATATGGGTTCTCCAGACCCTTTCACGTTTGTCACATGTGTTCAGGGTGAACCTGCTCTCATCTGTGAAAAGCACAGGGCACCAGTGGTGGACCTGTTAATTCTGGTGTTCAATGGCAAATGCCAATCGAGCTCTATGATGCTGGGCAGTGAACAGAGGGCCCACTAGAGGATGTCGGGCCCCAGGCAACCCTCATGAAGTCTGTTTCTGATTGTTTGGTCAGAGACATTCGAATCAGTGGCCTGCTGGAGGTCATTTTGTAGGGCTCTGGCAGTGCTCATCCTGTTCCTCCTTGCACAAAGGAGCAGATACCGGTCCTGCTCATGGGTTAAGGATCTTCTACGGTCCTGTCCAGCTCTCTTAGAGTAACTGCCTGTCTCCTGGAATCTCCTCCATGCTGTTGAGACTGTGCTGGGAGACACAGAAAACCTTCTGGCAATGGTACGTATTGATGTGCCATCCTGGAGGAATTGGACTGCCTGTGCAACCTCTGTAGGGTCCAGGTATCGCCTCATGCTACCAGTAGTGACAATGACCCTAGCCAAATGCATAACTAGTGAAAAACAGTCAGAAAAGATGAGTAGGGAAAAAAATGTCACTGGCCTCCATCTGTAAAACCATTCCTGTTTTGGGGATTGGGTCATTGTTGCCCATCTAGTGCACCTGTTGTCAATTTCATTACCACCAAAGCAGCTGAAACTGATTAACAACCCCCTCTGCTAGCTAACTGACCAGATCAATATTCCAGGAGTTTAATTGACTTAATGCTATACTCTGATTAAAATGTGTTCCTTTAATTGTTTCGAGTAGTGTATATACATCTTTTTTTTGTAAAAGAAATTGGAAAAAGTAATGGCACCCGCTGAGTCAAAACCTGATTCTATTAGGAGAGTATTAACAAGCTATACATAGCATTAAAAAAAATTCTATCATTATTCTTGAAATAAACACGTGGAAAAGAAAAATATACTTAAAGTCGCTTGCTCTGTATTTTCATTACAGTTCTTCTTTATGTAAGGAAAGAAACAGATGAAGTATTTGACGCGCTCATGTTAAAGTATCCTACAGTGAAGGGGCTATTAGAAGCTGTAAGTATATGTAATAAATCCTGGAAGACATATGAGAAAGGCATATATATTTTCTTTTGTTGCTTAAACTTGCCGAGAACTCCATGACACTACGACCCCAAAAAATACATTATTGGAAAGAAATGTAAAAGTTGCTGACTTACATTTTTGGTGCAGGTTTCAGAGCTGTCGTACTTTTTCTTCCTTCAGTGTTCAGGAGACCATGACCTAGGACAGTAGTTAAAAAACTCATTGTTGCATGCTCCCGGATCATTACATTTCTCAGTAGTGAAAGAAGAAAGAAGGATGAGAATGACAGACCTTTATACCGTCTGAAAAAGTCTTCAATAGCAGCTCCAGTATTGCTGTTCAGCCAGAATTCCTTTAAGCCAAGATATCAAAATTAGGTGAGAAGTGCCGCACACACATAGGGCCTGATTTATCAAACTACAGTAATAGCTAAAATCCAACTCCACATTTTGTCTCTATTAACCAAATATCCAGTGGAGAAAGTGGGAGAAACTTATGATGGTCAGAGGTGTACAGACCCAGGATCTCAGCACCCCAAGAGATATAAGACACTGTCACGTGATTTAAATCTCCCTCATCCACCAGAAAACCTTAATTCTTTTTAAAACATATGTAGTGCTACCAACACAGGACCTGCTGGTAGTATTGGGTCCTCTACTTTTTCCCTTGGCCCTAGGCAAAACCTCACTCCTGCTGACACCATCAGAATACCCTTGTTGAGACCTCCCAGCGGTTACCCAAGAAGGGCACACACTGACTGTGGTAAAGTAAACAGGTTGTATTGGCAAGGTTAGAGTGGTAAGGTAATACAACATTTCAAAGAATCAAATTTAACACACAAGGAGAAGGCAGTTAACACCCATGCCTTTGAAGTGAGGCTAAATATGTACTTCAGTAGTAAGAGTGTAAGCAATAGCTCTTTGACTGAGAGATCACACTCCAAGTGACTTTAAAAGGCTAAAAAGAAGAAGACGGGCTAGTTCACTTAGGGGCTTTCAGTTGGGAGAGACTAGGCTTAGGCCTGAAAGGCTATCAAATCTCCTGAACACCAGTCCTGCTTCCAGACCGACCTTTGAGTCTGAATAGTCCTTGAATATAGCTTCTGTTGGCTTTGTTGGGTCCCTTTATGTTGGCGCGCAAAACAAAATGATGTTGCTTGAAGATGGGAAGTTAATGGGTAAGTTTCATAGAGAGGGGTTGAACTTAGTCAGTAGGCGTGCCCCTTTACGTTGGCTAAGCAAGGGTAAATGCTGTTGAAGCAAAGGGTCTTTTAAGTAGGAAAAGAAATTAACCCAGTTCAGCAGTCTGGGTTCAATGGCAGCAGCTTACAGCAATGGCAGAAATGTATTTAACTCTGATCAAAGGACAGTGTCTGGATGTGACTATGACCCAAATAGGCCTGCGTGGCAACAAGAACTAATTCTTATGAGTGTATAGTGTGGGTCAATGACCTACTCACCCCGTTCTGCAGCAGTCCAGGAAGAATGCAAGTTGTCATGCGATGAAGGGTCCCCTTAAATGGCGATGTAGTTGTGGCAGTCTGGATGCACGCACTCCTTACAGTGACTCCGACTCCGGATGCTGAAAAGTCTCCCCAGATCGGTCTCCTTGGCTCAGTGCTCAGCACAGTAGCCTGATCCTTGGCACTCTAGTAGCTCTGTTGAATGCAGCTGAGCCTCCTGGTCGGTACAGCACAGCTCAAAACAGTCACTCACATACAACTTCAAGTTGACACGACGTCTTTCCCCAACTGCCTTGACCCTTCCCCCAGCTTTTCCTTTTATAATGTCCCTCATCTTGGCTGGTACTGGTGGACTTTGCAGTTGTGACTTCAGCTTTAGGCTCCATACATGCATTTTTTTAAGCTCCTAGAAGCTGGCAATAGCATTTTATTTCTGTTCCTAGAAGCTAAATAGTGTTATCCTATGTGTCTATGGAAACTAATGTAGGCTATTGTAGAGTTTGTAGTGTAGTGTTTTTGTAGTGTAGAGTTTTTTTCCAGCAGAAAAAAAGTTAAAAGCTTCTAAATGCTCCTAAATGCTACTAAAACACTCCTAACAGCTGTTTCCTGGCTTTTTCTTTTTTACATGTACTGTAAAAATGCTCCTAAACTCTACTAAAACGCTACTAGAAAAATGCTATTCCCAGCGGTTTTCATACAGCATTTTTTGCAGCGTTTTTTGAGCTTACAAAACATGCTAGTGTGCATGAAGCGGTACTGTTGTGCTTGAAGCCTTACTGTATATAGAAAGTTCTGACTCCAGACTACATTTCCCAGAATGCTCTAATTACTTGTATTAAGGCTATGGCAAGGCAAAATTCTGAATGCTGCCATCTTGTGGGCAAATAGAGTTCTGCATCCTCAATAACAATACATACAATGCAATATAATGAATGTATTCAATAGAATTCCACCAATGTGTAGGACTCAGATGACACAATAGAATGCATTTCACATTTGTAATGTGTTACAGAGACCTTGTCACCAGACTGTTCATTTCAACAAAAATCTTTTCATAAGAATATATGCGCATTTAACATATTTTTTGCGTGGTATTTACCTGGTAAATTATCCCTTGTGCAGACATCCACAAAGCCTGAGACTGCTGCTGGGTACTGCTGTCATTTGACCTCCCATTTGATGGTGCCTGCAAAGTTCCAGGACCAATGCAAAGCCAGCATCACTCTGACCACCTGAAGGTTGCATTCTTCCCACTGACCATCAATGAGAGCCCTGGAGCAGTTGGTGAAAGGAGAGTGGTCCAAACTCATTGATGGTTACAGGAAGCTATTCATTTCAGTTATTTTTTGCAAGGGGTGTGCTACTCCTCTTTGTTCACTTTAACCATTGGCCCCATGTGAACTGGTTCTAGTAAGGGTTGTCTGAGACCTGAAAATTATTTTAAGGGTTCCTCAGTGGTAAAAAGATTGAGAAAGCCTGGTCTATCTGATCAGATATAAAGCACACGGGTGTATTAAAATACTCTTATTTACACTTGAGCTGGAAAAAAAATCCAACGTAAAACATCTTTATTTGGTGCGCAATTACGCACGTTTAAAGGTTTATAGCATTTACAAGTGTATGTGCATAACCTCATTTTTTTGCTATCATATTCTTCTATTCTGGGCACTAGAGTTAAGCTACGCATATACAATTGTGTTTATGTGCATATGTGCGCAAATTATGCAGTAAACTCTCTGATGGAAGGTTGGGGTTTTTTTTTAATGTCCCTGAACGCCGATCTAGAATACAGCTGCGTTCAAAGGCATACACAAAAACAAAAAGAAAAGTGCCTTTAAAAGTAGCAGTTTTTTCTCATGTGCTTGAGGTCTCAAAAGGTCAGCCCACCAAATGCTGATATTTCATTTTCCTTTCTTCATTTGTTGGGTTTAGAGTTATTCCTGTATCCCGCCAACAGAGGGCAGTAGAGCTCAGCAAACGCCTAATAATATTTAGTGCAGTGATGACAGCAGGGATACATAAAATGACTAATTATATTTCCATACCTGAGAAGACTTCAGATAACATTTTAAAGCTCTACAGGAGGGGTATTGAATTAAAATTCAAGGAGGTCCGGTCACTAAAATATTCTGGCCAAGGTCCGAATAGGGTGTGCCCATCAGCGTGCCCCCTTACATTAGGTGTCGCCATCAGAGTGCAACTTTACATCAGTTGTCCCTATCATAGTGCCACCTTACATCAGGTATTGCCGTCAGAGTGCCCCCTTACACTCAAAGTACCCCTGTACATCATATTCCCCATCAGAGTGCCCCTTTACATCATATTCCCCATCAGAGTACCCCTTTCCATCACCACATGTGCCCATCAGAGTGCCCACTTTCACAGTATGTGTCCATTTGTATCCACTTAACATAACATGTGCCCGTCAGAGTGCCCATTAACATGAAATGGGCCCATCAGAGTGCATCTGTAAGACTACACCGTACCTTGAGGGCAGACAAGAGCTGTACCAGGATCCTTGCTGAAGGATGCTTGTGTACAGGCAGGGAGTGGAAGCCGGAGAGACAGTGAGCTGCAAGGAGCGGGGCGCACATGTGATGTAATTTTGCCGTGACGACCGCCCTGCTCAGCAACAGATCTGTCATTATGGGCTGGCGGTCCAGAAGGGAGCGCTGCTGCGGCCGTTCACTTACCGTGGTCCGCCATTTAGTGACCGTTGCTCTAGAGGAATAACATCCATGTTGGCTGTCAATACACTCACACTGAATTATAGTTATAGCATGTAACATGTTCTCTTTTTTTTCTGTGTTTCAGATCTCAGACAAATATGGCATCCCTGTTGAAAAAATTGTGAAAATTTATAAGAAAAGCAAAAAAGGGTAAGGGGATAAAAAATGATGTACCATGTGAGATGAACATTGAAGAGGCGGTGATTCAATTGTAATTGATTTGTAAATCCCCCCTCCCTCTCCCCAAGACACTTAGGAAGGAGAGTGGATGTGGCCAAGATGAAGGAGGAGGGGGGGCATTTAATTGTGAAGAGAATAATCATGTACTGAGAAAAATATGGAGCCTGGCATCAGTCACCCCCTTCTAAAGTGCCATATGCCTGGTTGCAGGGGTGGACTGCCAACTCATGGGGCCCCCGGGCAATAGGGGATCATGGGGCCCCTGTGTCCTTGCCCAAACTAAAAAAAAAGCGTATGAAAAAGGTACCAGGGGCATCTCATGGGGCCCCCTACTGACCCCGGGCCCTCGGGCAGTGCCCGAGTTTCCAAATGGTCAGTCCGCCCCTGCCTGGTTGCCTTGCTGATGCTGATAGAAATCTATTGAGCTCCTAACTTCCTGTAGTGGGCTGACAACGCTGCCTCTGCTGCACAATAATCCCGAGCATTGTTGTCAGCCTTGCCCTGCTGGACTACAGAACACCTCCCTTGTATTTTATAAAGAGAAGGAGTGTGCGAAGGGAGGTATTCTGTAATCCAGTACAAAAAAATGGCCATTGCCCCAGTCTATAACTGGACTTCACAGCAAGGATCACATGGAAGGGTGACGCATGTCAAGCAACAAAAAAGAAAAATTACCAGCTCTAACTTGCCAGCCAGCCTGCAAACAAACCGAATTAGCCTGATGATTAAGAATCCTCCTGCGCTTCTATGGACAATCCCCCTCCTAGTAGATAAGCTGCTGACACTCAAACCAATACCTTAATCAGTGTAAAAATCTATATAAATTAGTGTAGCGCTTAAAAAATAAAAAATACCATAATTGTTAAACTATAACAAAATTAATAAATGTGACCAGTGCTGTAATCTTCACAGTGCTCTTATGCCACTAATAGCACTTAGACATTAACAAAACCATCAATATCAGAATATAATAATAAATGTGACAAGTGCTGTGGTCTTCTCAGTGCTCTAATACCACTGAGTAAGAAATAAGACCATAAATCATTAATAATTAGTGATAGTGTCACTTAAAACAATAAATAAATCAATAAATAACAGGTGACGGTGCCACTCCAACTTCATTCAATGTCCAATATTCCTATTGACATTCATCTGTTCGAAGTGTTCTTGATAACCATGCATAGTGTGTATAAATAGTGCCACACGTGAACCAACACACTCCTTATCCACTTTGGCTGCAATGCCTGCTCACCTCCTTCCTGCGACCCCAAGGGGCCCACAAGCCTTTAGGATCACCCTGGATCCTCAAGATTCCTGGTATTGGCACCTTCCTGATATTCCTCCTATCAGGTCTCCTCCACTCCTTCACTGCTATGCCTCCCAGGCTCCTCACCACCGATTGTCTGCAAGCTCTCTCTCACAAAGACAGTGAGTGAAAAAACAGATCCTCCATTGTGTAGTATTTCCAATCAATAGGGTTTATTCATAAATCGCAATAACAGGTGACTTACATTCGGTTGTACAGTCTCAGTGCGTTCCTCTCTGGGTAAACTGCAACCTCTGATAGTGACTTCCTGATAACCAGGAAAATGGCGTCCCACACCGGAAGTGCGACACTCCGGATACCGGAAGTAGCGTCTACGTATTGCCTACGCGTTACGTCACGTACCTCGTGACTTCTTCTGGGTATCGCTATGGAGACGCTGCCTTCTTTTATAGTGCGGTGGAACCAACTATCCCGCCCTTTAATCCCCATTCTAACTGTGGCCGCCATTTTCTTGGAGCCTAATTTGCAGGGACATACATAGTAATCCTCTACTACTATGAAAAACCTCTAGTTAATCCTACGATCGTGACCTAACACATATACAGGCTGTCTACTTAAGACTAGCCACTACATCACAAATCTATTACAAATAACTTTATTCACAATACATAATTAAAATACCTTTAGAATATAAAATAAAAATATTAAATGAAACCACCCATTATCATGAAACTGAATGAGAGACCCATAATCCACCCTGGTCTCCCCATCCTGTACATTGCCCAGCTCTATATTAAAGAGTAACTCCTATACTAAAAGCTCAAGATTATACGAATATAAAAAATGTTCAAAAATAATAAACTCAGCCCATCTCTCTACGTAACATATAGTCAATACACTAAGATGTGAGTAGATACAAGTGCTTAATATAATAAAAACATCTTAAGAATTATAAAAATATATAAAATCTATATAAAAATGATATTAGTGCACAATATACTCTTCTCACTAAACAGCTAATCAAACATAAACAGACTACCTGAGTATGCAGTTTCCCCATAAATTACAATAAAAAGTATATAAAAATAAATAAAAGTAACAGTCATGCCTAAAAACCGCCAATCTAGTCAATTTAATAATCATTAATAAAGGAATTAAGATCAAACTCAACATTTAGGCCTCTCGGGACTAACGTTCTCATGTCATGTATCCAGCGTGACTCAGCTTGGCTGAGTTGTTTTATCTTGTTACTGCCTCTCCAGTGCTTTTTATATTTCTCTATACCCCAAAACTGCATTTTGGTGGGGTCCTTATTATGATACTTAGAGAAATGTTTTGAGACATTATGCTTTGGGAATCCCTTTACAATATTTCTAACATGTTCTCCTATCCTCTTCCAAAGCGGTCTTTTTGTCCTCCCAATATATTGGTAACCGCACTCGCACTGTAAGCAGTACACCACTCCCATAGTTTTACACGTGATGAAATCTTTAATGTTGTGTTCCTGTCCAGTAGTGTTTACTAAGAACTTTTTTCGTCTACCGCTTTTCGTGGTCCTACATCCAACACACTTTTTACATGGGAAAAAACCTTCTTCACTCAAAAAGGTTACTTTATTCATTTGTGGGGGGTCCAATATACTTTTTACCACTCTAGATTTAATAGTAGAGGCTTTTCGATAGATGAACCTAGGATATTCTGATAATGCCGTTGTTAGCATAGGGTCCAATTTCAGGATATTCCAATGTTTATTGAATATTGACTCAATTTTTTTGTGATGGACATTATAGTCCATAATAATAGGTATGTTATCCTCCTGGGTTGTTTCTCTCTTTTTTTCCTCCAGAAGTATATCTCTATCCATATTACCCACCTCTATGATTTTTTGTGTTATCATACTTTCTGGATAACCCTTTTCTACAAATCTAGTTGCCAATCCTCCTGCTTGTTCCAAATAATCCTCATATTTTGTACAATTTCTCCTAACTCTTACCATCTGCCCTTTTGGTATATTGTACAACCAGGGTGGGTAATGGCAACTTCCAATTGGTATATATCCATTCCTATCGACGTTTTTAAAAAATGTTTTCTTAATAAATTTGCCTTCTACTATTGCTATATTGACATCCAAAAAGTTAATCTGATCCTTGCTGTGTTCCCATGTAAACTTTATATTTTTATTATTCACATTAAGTTTATCCAGAAACCTTATTAGTGATTTTTCCTCTCCTTCCCATATCACTATAACGTCATCAATGAACCTTTTGTAAACTTTCAGTTCTTCTGGACAATTATTAAACACTTCCATTTCTTCCCAACATGACATGAAAATATTCGCCACACTTGGTGCGTACCGTGCCCCCATAGCCACACCCCTTATTTGTTTGTAATATGTATTGTGGAATATATTGACGAATTCCTACAGCCAGTGGTTAAGAATACCAAAGCATATCTGAGGGACACCAAACATTTACTACAAATTTTAGATACATATAAGGGAAATAATAGAACATATATAGCCAGTGCTGATGTTACATCACTATATACTATTATAGGGCATGATGATGCCATGAAAGCAGTGGATTGGGGACTTAGAGAATATAGTGGCTTGACATGGACCCAAAGGAAATATTTACTAGAATGTTTGGATTTTTCCCTCGATCATAACTATTTTTGGTATAGTGGTACATATTACAAACAAATAAGGGGTGTGGCTATGGGGGCACGGTACGCACCAAGTGTGGCGAATATTTTCATGTCATGTTGGGAAGAAATGGAAGTGTTTAATAATTGTCCAGAAGAACTGAAAGTTTACAAAAGGTTCATTGATGACGTTATAGTGATATGGGAAGGAGAGGAAAAATCACTAATAAGGTTTCTGGATAAACTTAATGTGAATAATAAAAATATAAAGTTTACATGGGAACACAGCAAGGATCAGATTAACTTTTTGGATGTCAATATAGCAATAGTAGAAGGCAAATTTATTACGAAAACATTTTTTAAAAACGTCGATAGGAATGGATATATACCAATTGGAAGTTGCCATTACCCACCCTGGTTGTACAATATACCAAAAGGGCAGATGGTAAGAGTTAGGAGAAATTGTACAAAATATGAGGATTATTTGGAACAAGCAGGAGGATTGGCAACTAGATTTGTAGAAAAGGGTTATCCAGAAAGTATGATAACACAAAAAATCATAGAGGTGGGTAATATGGATAGAGATATACTTCTGGAGGAAAAAAAGAGAGAAACAACCCAGGAGGATAACATACCTATTATTATGGACTATAATGTCCATCACAAAAAAATTGAGTCAATATTCAATAAACATTGGAATATCCTGAAATTGGACCCTATGCTAACAACGGCATTATCAGAATATCCTAGGTTCATCTATCGAAAAGCCTCTACTATTAAATCTAGAGTGGTAAAAAGTATATTGGACCCCCCACAAATGAATAAAGTAACCTTTTTGAGTGAAGAAGGTTTTTTCCCATGTAAAAAGTGTGTTGGATGTAGGACCACGAAAAGCGGTAGACGAAAAAAGTTCTTAGTAAACACTACTGGACAGGAACACAACATTAAAGATTTCATCACGTGTAAAACTATGGGAGTGGTGTACTGCTTACAGTGCGAGTGCGGTTACCAATATATTGGGAGGACAAAAAGACCGCTTTGGAAGAGGATAGGAGAACATGTTAGAAATATTGTAAAGGGATTCCCAAAGCATAATGTCTCAAAACATTTCTCTAAGTATCATAATAAGGACCCCACCAAAATGCAGTTTTGGGGTATAGAGAAATATAAAAAGCACTGGAGAGGCAGTAACAAGATAAAACAACTCAGCCAAGCTGAGTCACGCTGGATACATGACATGAGAACGTTAGTCCCGAGAGGCCTAAATGTTGAGTTTGATCTTAATTCCTTTATTAATGATTATTAAATTGACTAGATTGGCGGTTTTTAGGCATGACTGTTACTTTTATTTATTTTTATATACTTTTTATTGTAATTTATGGGGAAACTGCATACTCAGGTAGTCTGTTTATGTTTGATTAGCTGTTTAGTGAGAAGAGTATATTGTGCACTAATATCATTTTTATATAGATTTTATATATTTTTATAATTCTTAAGATGCTTTTATTATATTAAGCACTTGTATCTACTCACATCTTAGTGTATTGACTATATGTTACGTAGAGAGATGGGCTGAGTTTATTATTTTTGAACATTTTTTATATTCGTATAATCTTGAGCTTTTAGTATAGGAGTTACTCTTTAATATAGAGCTGGGCAATGTACAGGATGGGGAGACCAGGGTGGATTATGGGTCTCTCATTCAGTTTCATGATAATGGGTGGTTTCATTTAATATTTTTATTTTATATTCTAAAGGTATTTTAATTATGTATTGTGAATAAAGTTATTTGTAATAGATTTGTGATGTAGTGGCTAGTCTTAAGTAGACAGCCTGTATATGTGTTAGGTCACGATCGTAGGATTAACTAGAGGTTTTTCATAGTAGTAGAGGATTACTATGTATGTCCCTGCAAATTAGGCTCCAAGAAAATGGCGGCCACAGTTAGAATGGGGATTAAAGGGCGGGATAGTTGGTTCCACCGCACTATAAAAGAAGGCAGCGTCTCCATAGCGATACCCAGAAGAAGTCACGAGGTACGTGACGTAACGCGTAGGCAATACGTAGACGCTACTTCCGGTATCCGGAGTGTCGCACTTCCGGTGTGGGACGCCATTTTCCTGGTTATCAGGAAGTCACTATCAGAGGTTGCAGTTTACCCAGAGAGGAACGCACTGAGACTGTACAACCGAATGTAAGTCACCTGTTATTGCGATTTATGAATAAACCCTATTGATTGGAAATACTACACAATGGAGGATCTGTTTTTTCACTCACTGTCTTTGTGAGAGAGAGCTTGCAGACAATCGGTGGTGAGGAGCCTGGGAGGCATAGCAGTGAAGGAGTGGAGGAGACCTGATAGGAGGAATATCAGGAAGGTGCCAATACCAGGAATCTTGAGGATCCAGGGTGATCCTAAAGGCTTGTGGGCCCCTTGGGGTCGCAGGAAGGAGGTGAGCAGGCATTGCAGCCAAAGTGGATAAGGAGTGTGTTGGTTCACGTGTGGCACTATTTATACACACTATGCATGGTTATCAAGAACACTTCGAACAGATGAATGTCAATAGGAATATTGGACATTGAATGAAGTTGGAGTGGCACCGTCACCTGTTATTTATTGATTTATTTATTGTTTTAAGTGACACTATCACTAATTATTAATGATTTATGGTCTTATTTCTTACTCAGTGGTATTAGAGCACTGAGAAGACCACAGCACTTGTCACATTTATTATTATATTCTGATATTGATGGTTTTGTTAATGTCTAAGTGCTATTAGTGGCATAAGAGCACTGTGAAGATTACAGCACTGGTCACATTTATTAATTTTGTTATAGTTTAACAAATATGGTATTTTTTATTTTTTAAGCGCTACACTAATTTATATAAACCGAATTAGCCTGTCTAACAGAATGCATTAAAAACAGGGGTGTTCTGTAGTCCAGCAGGGGAGACCCCAGACAACACCGCTTGGTTATTTCAGTGCAGAAGATTAGACTGGAATTCACACTGGCAGAATCAACTGATACTTCACAGGCTGCATTTCTAAAGAGCCAAACCATGTGGAAATATGCATGTAGTTTTTGTTTTTTAAATTTTGCCAAGCAATACAATTTAAATATAAAAAGGCGGCAGTATGTCCATATACTGTACTGGCCTGTATTGAAAGGTAGACATTACTCCCCTGCCATGCCTCTCCATTGGAAAGGTGGATGGTCATCCAGACCACAGTATGAAGACAGACAGCACCACTCCTATATGAAGCTACACAATTTCTAGCATACAGCACTCCCCCTCCCCCCACACACACAATACACACCTCTTCATACAGCACTCCCCCACCCCCCATATACACCCCTTCATACAGCGCTTCCCCCACCCCCATATACACCCCTTCATACAGCACTCCCCCCCACACACACACAATACACACCTCTTCATACAGCACTCCCCCCCCCCCACACACACACAATACACACCTCTTTATATAGCACCCCCCCCCACACACACAGACACAATACACACCTCTTCATACAGCAGTCCCCCACCCCCCATATACACCCTTTCATATAGTACTCCCCCACCCCTCATATAAACCTCTTCTTACAGCAGTCCCCCTCTATAAACATCCTTTTTTACAGCACCCCCCATACACATGGCTTCATACAGAAGCCATGTATGGGATGAGGAGGGGGCCTCATCCCATACAATCCCTTCATACAACCCCTGTCACATACACATACACACTCCTTTACACAACACGCCTCAGGCACACCCTTTCATAAAGTAGTCCCCATACACACCCCTTCATACAGCCCTCCCATTCCCATACACACCTTTTTATACAGCACTCCCCATACACACCCCTTCATAAAGCCCCCTATACTTATCCCTTCATACAACACTCCCCAGACACACCCTTTCATACAGCCCCCCCATTCCCATACACAACTTTTTGTACAACACTCCCCATACACACCCCTTCATAAAGCCCCCATACTTATCCCTTCATACAACACTCCCCATACACACCCCTTCATTCATCTCCCCCCATATACACCTCTTCATACAGCACTCCTCATACACACTCCTCCATACACCCCCCCCCATACGCACCCATTCATACAGCACCCCCATGCACACTCCTTCATTCAGCCCCCCCCCCCCATATGCACCCCATCATAAACACCCCTTCCCTTCATACAGCACCCCCCCATACATATATCTTCATACAGTCTCCCCCCCACATATACACCCCATCATACAGCACTCCCCCCTTATACATCATTTCATACAGAACCCCCCCTTACACACACCCCCCTTCATGCAGCATTCCCTGTATGCACCCATTCATACTGTCCCCCCCATATACACCTCTTCGTACTGCACTCCCCATGCGCACCCCTTAATACAGCACTCCCCATATACACCCCATCATAAAGCCCCAACATATGCACCCCTTCATACAGTACTCCCCATACGCACCCCTTCATTCAGCCCACCCCTCCATACAGCACTCCTCATACACACCCCTCCATAAAGACTCCCCCCTTGTGTGCACCTATTCATACAGTACCCCCATACACGTATCTTCATACAGCCCACCCCCTCCCCATGCGCATGCATTCATACAGCTTCGCCATACACACTCCTTCATTCAGCACCCCCCCATACTCACCTCTTCATACAGCCCCCCCAAACATGCTCTTTCATACAGCACTCCCCCCCACACACCCCTTCATTCCGCACCCCTCTCCAGGCACCACACAGGGAGTAATGTGGCAGTGGGGGTACAGGAACATGGTCCCACCCAGAGGCAGACTGACAACTCATGGGGCCGCCGGGCACTAGGGGATCATGGGGCCCCTGTGTCCTTGCCCAAACTCAACAAAGCCTATGAAAAAGGTACCAGGGGCATCTCATGGGGCCCCCTACTGACCTCGTGCCCTCGGGCAGTGCCCGAGTTTCCAAATGGTCAGTCCGCCCCTGCCTGGTTGCCTTGCTGATGCTGATAGAAATCTAGTGAGCTCCTAACTTCCTGTAGTGGGCTGACAACGCTGCCTCTGCTGCACAATAATCCCGAGCATTGTTGTCAGCCTTGCCCTGCTGGACTACAGAACACCTCCCTTGGGCAGTGCCTGAGTTTCCAAATAGTCAGTCCGCCCCTGGTCCCACCTACTCCTGGGAATGGAAAAGCAGTGTCCACCATGACTCAGGGAACTTTTTTACCCCCAGAGGAAATGGTGGTGTTTCTAGAAGGGGAGGGCTAATACCCGTTGTCCCCCATGAACACCCAAAGCACAGGCAGCCTGCATACGGCCAGCCGGGCTGCTCAATAAAGTCATCAGCAGGAGCGCAATAATGGCGATTATGTTAAACCGTTGATTTGTACTTTTGTCCGTAACGATTTGAACACCTACGTAAAATTTAGCCGGGGCTGAAACCATTGATTTTCCTGCTATGAGTCACACATTAGGGGAGAGGGAGCGCAGTGCTTTGTTAGGCAACGTGTCTATTTACACTGCAATACAATGTTTGGGCCATATCAGTGCTGGGAGTATAAATAATGAGTCATGGAATAGAAATATCTCCTAATAGTGCGCTCGTCTTTTCTGGATTACCAGATCTGCACAGCTGTGTCACCCGAACAGATAAACACCACAATGTGGATCTTTGTCTCCCGTCTTCTGTCATCTGATGAGTTTACTTTAGAGGATGGTAAAGTTATGTTTCATGAGCACAATGATCATCAGATTGTCAGCCGGGGAACACACACCAGCTTTGAAGATCCAGGTCTACAGGTCTACCTGACCGACAAGCTGTACTACAGCCTAGCAAGCAAAACATGAGTCCAAAAGAATGACAGAGATAGAAGCAGTTCGAAGACTCTAAAACCACCATACCAATCGAAGATTCCTTATTGCTTTAAAAAAAGTGACAGTTATTTTCAGCCGATGTATGCGATGCATGCTAGCACATTGTGACATTACCTTGCAGGAGTTTTTTTTCTTTTTAGGTGCAGTTTACTACCGCTTTAACCTTTATGCTCACTGTAACATGCATTACTGCAACTCACCCCACTGCACCACAACACCAGGCTGTGGATAAGGGGTACCACCAGTCCTCCTGTATGGGGCCCAGGCTAGCAGGGGGGCCCAAGCAGCTGGGTTAATAGGATGTGGACAGGGAGGGTAATCAGCATGGTGGTGGTGGGGCAATTACTGGAACCAATCCCCTGTATGGCTTTCTCTGCAGCATCTGAAAGCTGCCTTCTTCTATTCTCCCTCCCGCTGGCTTTCAGATGCTGCAGAGAGAGACAATCAGGGGATCAGTTCCAGTAATTGCCCCTCATCACCACCCTCCCTGAACACCATACTTTGGCCCCTGCTGCCCAGGCCCCTTGTATGCCCCCACCCCTGCAGTGCTGCTGGGTTTCCTCCTCTTCTTCTCACCAACAGCTTCAAGCACACAATAGGATCCCTCAGCACGGAGAGTGGGGGAAGGGTCCGGCAACAATGTCACATTTACCAGCCCCTTTCTTTCCTGAATGAACACAATGAGTCATCGATACCGTTCACTCACTGTGTTCATTCAAAAAAATGAAGCCTAGTAAACTGTTTTTTTTTTGGTAGGAGGACTAATTTATCACAGGGCAACTTGATGCATAGAAGCACATTGTCCTCCTGTACGGGGCCCAGGCCATCAGGGGGGCCCAAGCAGCTGGGTTAATAAGATGTGGGCAAGGAGGGTAATCAGCATGGTGGTGGTGGAGCAATTACTGGAACCAATCCCCTGTACGGCTTTGTCTGCAGCATCTGAAAGCTGCCTTCTTCTCCTCTCCCTCCCCCTGGCTTTCAGCTGCTGAAGAGAGGGCCATACAGGGGATCAGTTCCAATAATTGCCCCTCATCACCACCCTCCCTGTACAGCATACTTTGGCCCCTGCTGCCCAGGCCCCTTGTATGCCCCCACCCCTGAAGTGCTGCCGGGTTCCCTCTTCTTCTTCCCACCAGCAGCTTCAAGCACACAATAGGATCCTTCAGCACGGAGAGTGGGAGAAGGGTCCGGTAATAATGTCACATTTACCAGCCCTTTCCTTTCCTGAATTAACACAATGAGTGATCGATACAGATCACTCGATGTGTTCATTCATAAATGAAGCATAGTAAACTGTTTTTTTTTTTTTTGGTGGAGGGACTAATTTATCACAGGGCAACTTGATGCACAGAAGCACATTAAATTGACACAGAGGGGTTGATTTACTAAAACTGCAAACATGGTGCAGCGCTGCATAGAAACCAATCAGCTTTAGGTTTTTTGTCAAATCTCAATTGAAAAAGCTGAAGTTAGAAGCTGATTAGCTATCATGCACAGCTGCACCAGATTTTGCACTCTCCAGTTTTAGTAAATAAAGTCCATAATGTGAATGGATAATAAAAACAATCCCACTTACTGACCTACAGTATATACACTCAGCAGCCACTTTATTAGGCACACCTTGCTGGTATCGGGTTGGACCCCCTTTTGTCTTCAGAACTGCCTTAATTCTTCATGGTATAGATTCAACAAGGTGTTGGGAATTTTGTTCCATATTAACATGACAGCATCACGCAGTTAAGGCAGATTTGCCTGATGAATGGGCTACCGTGCCCAAACAAATGCAAGCTGCGTGGCCCACACTAGTGTGAACAGGGCCTCATTTATTAACTTCATGATAAATCACTCCAGGTCAGGGGTTCCCAGATTTTTCAGTATGAGGACCACATCGTAATTTTACAAATATTCATGGACCCCCCCCCAAAAAAAAAATCAGTTTTATAAGAAAATTAATACAGTTGAAATCAATAAAATCAATAAATGATTCAAAACAAAAAAGAAAGAACTTCAGTAAAACAAAGCAGGGAAATTCAAAATAAGTTACAGAAGAACCTCATTACGGGGGAACCTCATACTAGCATCGCCACCAACCAGACAGCAAGGCAATAGAACTTAGCAACCTTTACATCAGGAGCTGCCGTTCAGATCAGAGTCTGCACTTACATCAAAATCTCCATCAGTGCCCCCTACCCCCTTACATCAAAGTTCACCCTTACCTTACAGCGTGGCAGTAGTCGGGGGGAACAGAGCAGGTCTGGATGGCGGAAGTTCCATTCTATTTTGAAACCTGTGAAAAGCATGTCATTGGTTGCTAGGGCGCTGGTGGTCCTAACAACCAGCTATGAGAGTGTTACACTGAAGCAGGGGAAGACTGTAGGAAGGGTGGAGAAGCAGAGACCATAGACAGCCTCTGCAATTTAATTATGCAAATATATATTTAAATTGTGAAATTTAGTGCAACTAATCCACTGCTTTCATTTCATTTCTTAGTATCTTAGTTAATATGGATGACAACATCATTGAGCATTACTCCAATGAGGACACCTTCATACTGAATGTGGAAAGCATGGTGGAACAAGGCTTCAAGATCACACTGACGGAAATCTAACTAAAGTCACAACTATGCCTGATGGGAAGGAAGGTTCAAGCATGGAACAGAGATGACCAGACGTTCTCTTGTAACCCCAACCTTATCAGAGACATTATTCTAAGACTTGTTAATAGTCATCTGGACAAAGAATTTCCCACTTACTTCATTTTCCATACAAAGAAGAAAATGCAAGACAAAAGACTGATTATCATTTATTTATTTTGTCTCTCCACATTGTGGAATATTAATAAGCTGACATACTGTATTCTGGTTGGATTCATTGGTCATCTTGTTCCCATTCTGTAATATGTGCTCCATGGGGATGCTTTTTTCCTGCTTAGGTGTCCGTATTTCCTGTGGTCAGATTGGGTGTTTCAAGGGGAGGCTTCAGAACAATGTAGAGGTATGGCTGGGCAGACTGTGAATGTGGTCTATTCTGTGTCTCCCTTCTGGAATCCTGGCACATCAAAGTATAATGGGTCATCTTTGACTATAGAACCAAACTTTGCCAAGTCTACTGGAACCATAATCATTATATATTTGTAAAATTAACGACACGGTACAATAACGAGAATGTGTACAGACTTGCCAAATTTGTGCTATTTAAAGTGTATGTAAACCCCAACAATGAACTTCTCGTATTTGCTCCCTTTGGTCTGTGAAATAGACCGTTGAATGTGTTTTGTTAAATCTGTTCAATAAGTGCAAAAAATACCTGTCTATCCTGCCAAAAATGCAGTGAGCTGAAAACACCCTGTGCTCCCTGCCTCTGCTGACGGTTATCAGATAGCATTGTTCCCAGCTATCTCTTTGGGCTACAAAACCCCTCCCCCTTTGTTATGGATGAGAGAGAGGTTTTTGTAGTCCTGTTCTAAGGTGGCAACACTGCAGCTCCATAGATAAGGTACAGTGAGTGAGCATTGTCATCCTAGGACAGGGAGTTTGTTACTAGCAGGATCATCAAGTAGAAATAAAAGGAAGAAAGCAAAAAAAGAAATGTAATGCGACTACCAAATCTAAGGATAGGTTCACATCTTCTGTGTTTCTGGAATGCATCCAAAATTGCACACTTTCCCAACATGCACAGAAACGCACCGCCCTTTAGCAGACACACGGCCGTGTCAACAAATGTTAATGGCACCCCCCCTCATGTATCTGCTAACACACATATTTTCACAAGTTCCAGACAGCATGGTGCAGCAGCACTATGTGGTTTGGTGCGGCACAGTAGTGAAAAAGGGTCAGGGACTTCTTTTTGTGCATAGAGCAGCCCTTTGAAATCAATGGACTACCCCACACATGACGCGTGGAAACACACGCTTGCTACATCACACTGGCATGGTGTGAACAGTCTAAAGACAAACCAACTGCAACATATTATACCGTTGGGGTATTGGTATGCTTTAATACATAGATAGACTTTAATAGAAAGATCAAATAGGAAGCAGCCCACAACTGCCCATAGCAATCCATGTGTCCTCCCAAACACACAAGTCTTCTGGCTAATGTCAGATTTGCCAAAGTGCCAGTCCAGGCATACCAATATAACATATATTAAGCACTCCATACTGGAAATAAACATTAAAAGGAGATCTATGCAGCTTCCATGAGGTCTAAATTTTGTACAGAATTTATGTGTAGCCAAACTTGTGTTTTTTAACATGGTCAGTCATCTCTTCTAAAAACTGAATGTACAAAGAAAAATGATCACTTTTAAAGTATTTTGTAAGTAATCTTTAGAAAAGAAAAAAAAACAATGTACAAATTTTTTTTGTAAAGTGCAATATATTATGTCTATTTTTTATTTCCTTCATCTTGCCTTGTTTACTGCCGCTTTGGCGATTACTTGCTTTTTGTATCAGCTTTTTAAATATTTAAAATATGGTCATGCACTGTTAATCAGCAATATAGTGCAAGGAGCAATATGATGTGCAAATGTAGTAATCCCCCCCCCTCCCATTTACAATATTGCGGTGCATTAGCACACATGCATTACCGTTCAATGCTGCAAGTCAATATTCATTATGCCACACTGGTGGGCTGCCTAATGGACCCAAAATACACCAAAAAATAGGTGCATGTGCTATTTCTGGCAGCACAACACACATTATTGCATTACTGAGCATTCTGCTGTGCTGCAACGCATGTCCGCTGGCAACGCACATAAGGGTGCTAATCAGAATACTCTGCTGTATGTTACTGCAACACAATAGTGTGAATGGGCCCTTGCCATCAGAAATCATCACCACGGAACTGAAAGCAGGTTGGTCACTATGGGTAGCTTCACTTATTGCATCTTCATTGCTGTTTGCAATATCTGTTATTAATGAGCCCAAAAACGATATATTGTTATCTCTTTACAGGTACTTATTTCCTAAGAAAACCACAACTCCCATATGGTGGCCAAAATGTGGTATTTTCCCAAACCACTCTATTGTTTGTCATTGAATAGCATTTGACCTGTAAAGGAAAAAGGAGAACATTCAATTTTGCCCTATTCGCACAGAATGAACGTAGGAGCAGTTTCACTGGATAAATAGCTATGCCATTTTATTTTTATGTATACACCTTTTTTAGTGTTCCAATACTTACTCTCATTCCAGATTAAAAAAACAAACATACTTCAGTAGGAAGTAACCATTACTGAGCAATATTTCCAAGTGACAAGTTTTTTGAAAGTGAAACATTCCTTTAAACGTTAATACAGTGGCAAGCATGCAAATAGATATGTAGTAATCAACTGGAAGTACTTTGATTTTTTTTTTCTTACTGTGGTGGCAAGTATGTAAATAGATATGTAGTAATAAACTGGAAGTACTTTGATTTTTTTTTTCTTACTGTGGTGGTAAGTATGTAAATAGATATGTAGTAATGAACTGGAAGTACTTTAATTTTTTCATACTGTTTTATTTGTATTTTTGTTTTAAATGTGAAATATTTGGTCAGGTGTATACTATTTTTCAATATATACATATGCTAACTTTTGCTAACTTTGTCATCTGTGCTTCCCATAAAAAACGCTGTCCTACTCTGTACATTGTCAGAGTACATTTCATATTTTTTAGTAAGGAACATAATCTACAAATTAACTTTTTATAAAGAAACACATAAAATCAACTTGCAAACGTAGTCTTGGTCTGGTGACCATCCTGATGGTATAACCCTGGATTTGGTTTCATATTATGTACCTGTATAATATTTCTTTTATAAAACACTCCTACAATTAAGAGGTTTTTTTATTTAATAGAAAGATCATTGCTCTCAAGCAACCATCAATATTGTATAATTATAACATCCTGTTTTCCGTTACAAATAAAGCTAATTTTTCTTTTATTTGTGTTAATATTCTTATTTTCAGTACAACTTTTTCATGAGTTGTTTCTGACCTTGATATAGTCAGGTGCCGGCTATATCATTATGCCACTCCGGGACATTTACAGATGAGACTATGGTTAATCCTTTTCCCCCTAGTGCCCAGTACTGGGACTGCTACATCACTGACTGTTAGCAGAGTGGATTCAGCTTTTCTGACAGCAGAGGATCTTGGGACCTGTAGTCCTATAGCCAATATATCCTGTATTCCTGAGTGCTGATTGAACTACAACTACCAGAGAGCTGGTGAATGAGGAGGATGTTGGGAGAGCAGATATATTACACAGCAAGGGACTGGCTCGCTCTCTTAGCATGGGGTTCAGAGCTGAACACATGGGCACTGTTGTACTCCTTGAGAGACAGATTGCTGGCCTACTGCTGTGGGACTCTGCACATCAGTTCAGCACCGATTGCCACCCCCGGATCGCACCAGCTTCTCTGCATTGGGACTATCACTGTCTGGTCACACAGACATCTCTACCCGCCGCCCTGACAGGCTGTCAGGCAGTAACTCTGCACATCCCTGCAACTAGCCAATAGCCTGAGCAAGAACCCTGTTCCTAGCAGACCATTCTATCCATAGGATTGGTGAGCGGATGGATGCCCAACCTCTTTTTGTCATCACTCATGAAGACACCTTTACACTTCAGTACCAGGAGATCGTTACTTTGAGGAGTACCACAGTCTATCCCTTTAACTTCATTGAATTACCGGTATTCACTAATGTTTATGGGTTCCACCATTGCTAGCAGGAGACAGAGATACCACTATATCAGGAACTTTAATCACTTGCTGACCTCCTCACATGGGATTATGGCAGCAAAGTGGCTCTCCTGCATTGGATCACGTATCTAATACATGATCCAGCTCTTCCGGGTAGGGGGCACTCATGCGCCGCCTCGGCTGTGCTGTGATTCACAGCACAAGTCGATCAGCGGGTCCTGACCAATGATTTACAGCCAGGACCCGCTGATGGGCGAACAGGAAGACAGGACAGACCTCTGTGAATGTAAGCAACACAGAGCTCTGTCCTGTCAGTAAATCAGGGTATAAAAGTCAGCACATCCCTTAGTAAAAACACAGTTACACTTAGGCACACCCTAGATGATAATCCCTTCCCAGTCAGTGTCATTAGTGCAGTGTCAGTGTATATCATTAGCACTGATCACTGTATTGGTGTCACTGGTTCCCACAAAGTGTCAGTTACTGTCTGATTATCCGCTATACTATCACAGTCCTGCTATAAGTTTCTGATCACCACCATTACTAGTATAAAATAAATAAAAATTCTAGTAAATATATCATAGTTTGTGGACACTATAACTTTCATGAAAATCAATCAAAACACACTTATTGGAATTTTTTTTACCAAAAATATGTAGCAGAGTACATTTTGGTCTAAACTTATGAAGAAATTTGACTTTTTAATTTGTTATTGGATATGTTTTATGCATTTATATAATTTTAAAAAACTCAATGGGGATCAAATACCACTAAAAGAAAGCTCTGTTTGTGTGGAAAAAAAATACATTTCATTGGGTACAGTGTTGCATGACTGCCCAACTGTCAGTTAAAGTAATACAGTGTCAAACAGCAAAAAATGGCCTGGTCATGAAGGGAGTAAAATCTTCCACAGGGCAAGTGGTTAAACATCACAGGACTCAAGTTGCAATCTCTAGTTAAAGGGACCTCTTCTTTTTTTAAGGCCATTGCTATTCAAATTGGGGTACCTATATCTATTCCTAGTGGAGTACATATTTACAGAATTCTTTGTATTTCCCATTGGAGCGCCGGTGGTGCAGTGGGAGCTAATAAGTCAATAAGCCTTTTCTTTCCCCTCTTGTTACTGGTGTTGCAATTAAATGGTGGAAGCGTACTACTCATGACTATATAATTTGTTCAACGCTGCTATTTGATTATTCCTATTTTACCAGTGTTCTGCTTTTATGTGTTAACTGGAGTTTCATATCCTAAACCCATTATTCCTGTGACCTACTCTTTTGAACAATTTTAATATGTTACTAAAGAATTGTGTCTCTTGCATCCTTATTCTATACTGTTGAAATATGTCTGAACCCAGAGTGTCAGACGTGCTGGAAGGCTTGCAAGGTCATGGCAACCACTGGGGACAAGTATTATTAAGTGGCCCCTGTGGGGGTAGCAACACATTTGGGGGCTTATCCTGGATGTCTCCCATTGTTAGCCCAAGCAAGTGGAGTCATGAGCCAAAGGGTGAAGAAATGATGGACTCAGCTGCCGCGGTTGAGTGGCACCGAGAGCAAGGCAGCCATCTGAAACTGTCTACGGTAGTTGAGATATCAGGCATTGAATGGACTGGGAGAGAAGTCTGTCAGCTGGTAAAGAATCTGCTGCCAGACCAGGGGGCCTGTCTCATTGACGAGGATGGAATTTGCTATGGATTGCACTCGCGTATTACTAGAGTGGAAGGAAGTTATACCTGCCTGTTTACCGAAGAACAGCATAAGTTTGGCAGAAGGGGTTAAGGCCCAGGTATTGCTGTCCAAGGTGAATCGCTGGGGATTACCCATGAGCAAGAGCAGACAGTCCAGTGTCAGTGGATACAGACCCACCCCCAATTGAGTTTCCCCCTGCCTTGTTCTACACAGACATGAACCAGCTAGTTGAAAACTTATAGCTCTGCTTCTGTCAGTCAAGGATATCGGAAGCTTCACCTTTTTCTTGGGATGGATTCCGACCCCTGCGGGAGAGGAAGAGTTTGAAACCTGGATGGATCAGGCAACTCAAGCTGTGGAAGAATGGAATGTCCTAGAATTAGTCAAGAGACAGGGACTAAGTGAAAGTCTTAGAGGGCCCGCAGCTGAAGTGATTTATTGTCTGAGGATGGAAAAGCAGGATTGTGTAACAACAGACTATATTGATGCCTTATATGTTGTGTTCAGTCGAGTGGAGAAACTTTCAGACTGTTTGTATAAGTTCAGGCACACTCTTCTGCAGAATTTCTTAACACATTATTCAAAAGGATAAAATTCTACATTATTCTAATGTAGCCAGGTGCCGGCTATATCAATATACCATTTAGGGACATTTACAGATGAGACTATGGTTAATTCTTTTTCCCCCTAGTGCCCAGTACTGGGACTGCTTGATCAATTCCTGTTAGCAGAGTGGATCCAGTTCTTCTGACAGCAGAGGATCCTGGGATCTGTAGTCATATAGCCAATACACACTGTATTTCTGAGTGCTGATTGAACTACACCTACCAGAGAGCTGGGGAACCAAAAGGTAGCTAGGAGAGATATTTTACACAGCAAGGAACTTGCTGGCTCTTTTGGTGCAGGATTCAGAAATGAACACAAGGGGACTGCCACTCTCCTTCAGAAACAGATTGCTGGCCACTGCTGCGCGACTCTGCACACCAGTTCAGCACAATGGTGATGCCGATTGCTACACCAGGATCGCATCAGCTTCTCTACATTGGGACTGTCACTATCCAGTCTTCAGCCAGTCACCTCTGCTTGCCATGCTCACAGGCGGTAACTCTGCACTTCTCTGCGAACAGCCAAGAAGCCTATTCCTAAGAGGCTGTGCTTTCCATGGGATTGGTGAGAGGGTGGATGCCCATCTTCTTTCTGACAACACTTCATGTGGACACCTGTACACCTCAGTACCAGCAGATCTTTACTTTGAGCAGTATCACAGTCTATATGTTATCTTCATTGAATTACCATTACTCACTACTGTAAATGGACCCCACCATTGCTAGCAGAAGACCACGGCTACTATCACATCAGGACTTTAAGCATCTAAGGACTCAAGTTGCTACTTCTAGTTAAAGTGACCTGTTTAAGCCATTGTTATTTTAATTAGGGTGTCTGTACCCATATATATATATATATATATATATATATCTTTGCATTCATTATTGTGACACTGGTGGTCCAGAGGGAGCTGATAAGTCAACAAGCTTTTTTTTCCCTCCTGCTGCTGGTGTTGCAGTTACATAATTACAACGTACCATTTGTGACCATAAAATCTGTTAAATGTTGCTATTTGGTAATTTCCATTTTATCAGTGTTTTGCTTTTATGCATTAACTGGGGATGTACCTCCTAAATACTTCATTCTGCGGCCTGCTCTTCTGAATGAGCCTAATATAGAGGTGTTACTAAAGAATCGCGCCTCTTGCATTATTATTTCATACTGTTGAAATATGTCTGAACCCAGAGTGTCAGAGGTGTCGGAAGGCTTGCAAGGTCAGGGCAACCATTGGGGACAAGCATTATCAAGTGGCCCCTGTGTGGATAGTGCTACACTAAAGAAAGGATTGATCCCTGGGATGCTGACAAAGTACACTTGGAGCAGATTCTACAAGGTTCACAACCTAATCTCCCAATTGTGCTGAAACTATTACTCAAGGGATCACAACCAACCCCCACTTGAATTAGTGATAGAAGTGAGAGAGGAGGAAGCTTTATTAGAGGAGAAGAATCAAGAAACGAGAGAGCTGCCAAAATCTGCTTTCATGAATGAAAAAGTATGGACAGGTAGTGGTACAGGTAAATTAGTATTTCACCAATGAAGGTAGTGATAGGGAGAGAGAAGCACATGAACGCTCAAGCTCTCCAATCATCAGAACCGTCAGTGATGCAGCCCCAGACAACCTGCTGACTCAAGTTGCTCAAGTTCAGAATCAGATACAGCAAAGCTTGCTGCAGGTAATGGAGACACAAGTGAAAATGTAGGCAGCCAAACCAGATCAGAGGGGAGCCCATGCTTCAGCCTATGAAGAGTGAAAGTGCTTCTGGTGAGCATTTTAGGGCTCAGTGCCTCAGGAAAAAGACTGAGCTAGACCTAACAGCTGAAGTGCTAAGGGCAATACAGAAGCTTCTCCTCGCTAAGAAAGGGGGGAACTTCAGGGGAGCTCAGTGAAGGAGCTGAGGGCCCCAAGAAAAGCCAGTGCTCCAAAAGACAGAAGAGTCTGAAATCCAAGCAAAAATGTAGGAAGAAATCTCCTAGCAGTTCATCAGAATCCTCAATGAAGCCCAATCAAAAGCCACCAGAGCCAGGGGGAAAAGCGCAGACAGGCAATGCACCGCCTCAATCTAAAATCACTGTCAGATCATTCCAACAACTTGCATGGAGAACAACGGGCCAAGCCAACCATGTAACGTTAGTTGATTTACATGAGAAGCTTGTAGGCATCTCTCCTATAGTGTCAGTTCATGTGAAGGGAGTGTACACAAAGGCACTTTTTTGCTGCCCTAGGAAACACAAAAATCAGATGCCCCAGCAGAGATAGCCTGACACCAACCAACACCCTCTACCCCCCCCCCCACCCAAGAGAGCCTTCCACCAACACCCCCCCACCCAAGAGAGCCTTCCACCAACACCCCCCCTTCCCGGCAACAGGGAGAAAGACACTCGCCTTCACAGCTCCGGATATGCCAGGGAATGAAAGTCGGGTTCTGCATACACCATCAAGCGGCCCGCAGCCTCCTTCAGATCCCACCTGGTCCCCATGCCGCATATGTCCTTACTTCCTGGAGGGGTGATGCCCCCCTGAAAAATGCTGCCCTAGGCAAATCAAATGCCTTGTTTGCCTTGTGGTAAATACGCCTCCTGCTCCTGGCCCCCTACACTGTGCCATCTTGACCCCCTGTACTGCACGTTACTGACCCACCCGCACCGTCTCCTCCTAACCCCCTACACTGTGCATTCCTGACCTCCTGCATTGTGATGATATGTTACCACGTCACCACCTGATTTAACCATGGAAATGTCACACCACCACCCTGTAACATCATGCAGTGCACAAGATTGCGGTGCAGTGGTGTAGAATTTACAAGGTGGTGCGATGTGACCCCATAGACATTGGTCACGTTTGGCAGCGGTAACACCATCCAAATGTGACACATTGTTTTAAGGGGCTGGGGCATGCGTGCAGTCCTGAGTGGCTGCATTCCCTGGTTCAGGCAGCTGGTTGGGGGGTGGTAAAGCTGCAGTTCAACTGCCTAGTTTTACTGCTTACCTAGCCGCACGCATGAACAAAGCCTAAGGAATAGATTTACTTCAGGCCATTTTCACATGGGCCGTGTCCGTTTCGATCAGAAGGGGATCCGTAAACAGATCTGCTGAATGGTGCCACTTGTCACTTGAGTTGTGTCCAGTGTACATGGAATAGAAGGCTGTGACCAGGCAGGTAAGGGTGTCTTATGGCAGAACAGGCATAGCATGTCTCTTCTGCCATAAAGGCCCGCTTGCATCTTTTTTAATTCCAAGTTTGGTTCCACTCTAAGTAAGAGTGGACCTTGAAGAACTAAATATATGTATATTATATACAAATGCGTTTTAAACTGAGCAACTTAGTTATACCTGTGCCTCTGAGAAAGGGATACTAGCAGCCGTTTGCAAAACCAGGAGAACTAGCTTTTCTTTCTTTCTACAGCTTGGGGAATGTAGCTTTAAAACGGTTGCCATGGGAACGGGAAACAGTACGCAAAAGAAAAATGGCTTTTCCTGAAATAACAAAGAGAAATAAGATCTTTCCCCATGCAGGTCACATACGCGGGTGCTTCATAAGGAAACAAGAGCTAAAAATATTAGTCATTGTTTCGTGTCTGCGCGTATGCTGAAGGCTTTCATATTTATGAAAAACACATTATCTCTCCCTTAACCCGTCTCTGGGAATTTGCGGCAAGTGATTCAGTGCTATGTATGGCTGCAATAACCACTCCAGGCACACCGCTCGACGAGAATATATCATTTCAATTACTGGAGCAATGACTAATAATTGGAGGGATGGTGCAGCCTCCGCCATCCTGGTAAAGCCATTAATAGAAGTGTGCCATGTACCCGGTGAACACACTCGTGTATAGAATGGATCCACTTTACAGCCCCCATTATACAGACATCTCTACAGATGGCTTTCAGTTTGTTGCAGATAAAAATAATTTATTTTATGATATCAGGTAGCCGCTTGAACAGCAAGGTGCTTTAAAAATAGGCAGTTTTCTTGGCCTTCTCCCGATGGTTTATGAGGTTCTGCAATGTTTCTTCCCATCTAGGCTGTAACTATAGCTTACCTGAAAATGGCCATACTTCCTATTATTTGTTAGTTGTGTGCTATTATTGTACTCTTTTACTTTTGAGTATTGTTTGTTACAAAAGGGTGCACATGGGTGGCCAGGGCAGCCGTCGGTGGAAAAGACTACAGATTCTTGCTTGGTTCCAAGCACCGCATGCGCAAACTACTCAGGTGAGTGCTTCAAGAAAATGGTGTACGTTGTATGTGCTGATCTGATACAGGTTTGCGGGGCATCTGAACGGTACTGTTCTTATTGTTTGGTTTACACTCAGGTGAGTGGTTACATGTGAATAGAGCTTCTGACCGACCTTGTATGCAAACAGCGTGCATCCAGGGACATGCATACAAATTGCCCGCAGTTCATTGGACAGTTGGTATGTGGTCACAGCACAGCTTGCAGCTGTGTTCAGGGGTGGCTTATGGACCTACCTCTGATCAGATTAAGGTGTCTGCCCCCCCAAGGCTGATCTATTGGAGTTGCAGTGGTAATAGAAGCACAGGTCTAGTCTACATGGTCTACATGGCCATATGTCACTTCCAAATTCTTACCACCAGAAGAACTAAGTTCAGTATCTACCCCCTATCCCTTCAAACACTTTAATCTGACAAACTAGATACAGTACACCATAGCTGATGAATGGTGTTTTAGAGGCAGTGGTATTTGCAAGATGCTTTGCTGAGGTTTGGATGGAACACACAAGAGAATTCCGAGCTGAACTCCAGAAAAATATCAAAGGTACCCCTGTAGTGGAGCTGGGGTGGACTGACAACTCATGGGGCCCCCGGGCAATAGGGGATCATGGGGCCCCTGTGTCCTTGCACAAACTCAAAAAAGCCTATGAAAAAGGTACCAGGGGCATCTCATGGGGCCCCCTACTGACCCCGGGCCCTCGGGCAGTGCCCAAGTTTCCAAATGGTCAGTCCACCCCTGAGTACAAGTGTTGAATGTTTTTAGTTCTTGGTTCCTTCTGTTGCTTTGTGGCCTTCAGCTGTGTCAATGCGGCTCCTTAGACACAAAGGTCAGGAGCGTGTATGCTGCGTGTGTCCCTATAGCAAACAGCTTGCTATAGGGGACACACAAAGAAGAAGAGGAGCGGAGATCACCAGCGGGTGAGGATCTTGGCCAGTCTGTGCAATGCCACAGCACAGAGCAGGTGAGTATAACAAGTTTGTTGTTTTCATTGAAAAAAAAATTCAGAATTTTGTAAAACTTAAGACCCCGGTCGCACTGGGTGCTTCTTAGCATGTGATTTGCATGCCACATGACGCGCAAATCGCATGCCAAGTCGCACCCTATTGTCTGCAATTACATCGGTCATATCGGTGCGGTTCTGACTTGCACCGATTTCTAAAGTAGTACATGCAATACTTTTGGTGCGATTTGCATAGACATCTGTGGCAGATGTCTTGCAAATCGCACCTGAAATTGGCATGTCCACCGACTTTGTTTCAAAGTCGGCTTGATGTGACCTTGGTGTTAATCTGGGTACACTTTATGAGAAAACTGGATGATCGGTTGTCCGATTTTCCATAAAGGTGTGTATCATGATGTAACCAATAATGGTATTAACTTGAACAAAAATTCTCGAATGACAAAGGCAAACGTTCTTTCTTGTGTATGATTTCTACAATTATTGCCACCTTCCTCTAGATTGTTGTAATCATTTTTCCCTATTCAATTTATTCTGTACATATTGAGTGAAAATCATACATTGTGTTCATGTACAAGAAGCATTTTGGAGCTTGTCCTGTCAGAAATTTTTGTTTGGAAAGTCTGATTGGATGTAGAAAGTTGTGTACACACTTTATACAAATTGAATGATCGCTCCTCGTACTGTCCCTATGGAATTTGTTACTGATAACAAGAAAAGCAGTAAAATCGATCCACTGTAACCAGAAACAATAGACACCCTATGAACAAAACACCATCAGCAACAAGAGATCCCTCACAACAAAATAGATCCTCCCACAGCATCAATAGATCCACTAAACAAAATACTCAATTCCCCCAGCAACAATAGATCCCTCACAGAAAAATAACTTATTTCCCACAGCAACAAATAGATCCCATGCTACAAAATACCCCCTCCCCCCAGAAAAAATAGAACCACCCTAGCAAAAAAAGACCCCACCAGCAACAATAGATCTCCCAGCATCAAAACACCCTCCAGCAGCCATCAAAAAGAGACCCCCCTAAAAATAGATTCTAGCAACATAAGACCCCCTGGTGACAATAGATCCCCAGCAGCCAGCATTAATAGACCCTCCAGCACACCCCAGCAGCTCAGTTGTCAATCACAGCCAGTGAGCCAATCAGAAGAGAGAGGGGGCAGGGCCAAGCCGTGGCTGTGTGTGTGAATGGACACACAGAGCAGCGGGTGCCCCCAAAGCAAGCTGCTTGCTGTGGGGGCACCCAACAGGAGGGAGGGGCCAAGAGAGCCTGTGAGGGACCCGAGAAGAGGATCACAGCAGGTAACTATAGATGTGTTATTTTTAGAAAATTTAATTCAAGAAAAAAAATTTAGGGCCAATGCACACCACAAAAATGCACTCCGGATGCATTCTGGATACATTTTTGCTTACAGTTCTCTCCACACTCCGTTCCGGTGCAGTTTTTGTGCAGTTTGCTATGTTCCAGTGCAGTTCTGTGCAGAAAAAAATGCAGCATGTTCGACTTTATTTCCTGCACCGGAAATAGACTGGAACTGACTGCACTGGTGTGAACTAGAACCATTGGCATACATGGGAAACACCGTGCATGCATTTTTGATGCAGAAAAAAGTGCATGGTACTGCATCTAATGTGAACTAGCCCTTAAGCCTTTAGCATGCATGTTTTTGATGTGTTCCGGTGCATTTTTGACATGTTCCAGTTCATTTTTACCCCTCTCTTTTTATTCAATTTAAATAGGGACCTGTGCGTTCCAGTGGGTTTTGGTGCATTCCAGTGCATTTTTGATACGTTTTACCATGTTCCACTACAGTTCTGTGCAGAAAAAATGCAGCAAGTTCTACTTTTTTTTTCTGCAACCGGAAAGCAGTGGAACTACAAGCACTGATGTGAACTATGACATTGAGAACCATATAACCTACTTTCTGTGCATTTTGGATGCAGAAAAAAAGCAACTGAAACCCATGTAGTGTGAACTGGCCCTAAAAATTGTTTTAACTTTTATTAAATCTACAGCTTTTATTAAACGTACCTGGCTCTGTCTCCCAGTTTCTCTTTTGTGATGTCATGTTGTATGTGCTTCTATCAGAAACTATGGGGTCTAGTTATAAAAAAAATAGTGGGACTCTTTCAGCATTCACACAGCTATCATGAATAATCCCTGTAATGTGTCTAACACAAGGGCGGACTGACAACTCATGGAGCCCCCGGGCAATAGGGGATCATGGGGCCCCTGTGTCCTTGCCCAAACTCAAAAAAGCCTATGAAAAAGGTACCAGGGACATCTCATGGGGCCCTCTACTGACCCCGGGCCCTCGGGCAGTACCAGTTTCCAAATGGTCAGTCCACCCCTGGTCTAATGTTTACTTCCTATGATTATTATTCCATCTAGTAAGCTCCAAGGAGCAGGGCCCTCGAATCCCTCTTGTATTGAACTGTATTGTTACTGTACTGTCTCCCTCCATAATGTAAAGCGCTGAGCAAACTGTTGGCGCTATATAAATCCTGTATAATAATAATAATAATAGTGTGAACTGGCCCCAAATGTACAGTGTATTGATGACCCAGGGTTCATGCAGTGTTTACTGAACAGAAAATATGTAGTAGAGGAGTATGTAAAAAAATATTTAAAACAGGTCATTTTTTCACACCTTTGACAGTCCTATGCTAGGTTAGCAACTGAATTCAAACCCCCAGATTGGTACATACTGTACAGCACACATACTGCACACATAAAAGTATATTATTCTTTATTATTAAATCATTATCAGCTATCTCACACTCTTTGTTGTTAGCCCAAAAGAAGCTGGAGTAAACTAGGTGAAAAAGGAATTCAATAAAGCCTTAAATCTAGTGGAAAGGGAGTGTGGAGTCAAAGAGTTAAATTGTGGAGGTGTTAAATTATAGCTGTGTCCCTATTACCCCAATGGCAAAGACAACAGGAAGTGAGGGTAAATCTCTCAAGCAGGATGCAGAAAGTTATAAAAAGGAAAATGCTACTCAAAGCAAAAAAAAAGTTTAGGACAGTAAAGCCATTAACTTTATAATCACACTATGCTCACATAAACACCACCTAGTACAGGGGTCTGCAAACTTTCTAGACAAAGGGCCAGTTTACTGTCCTTCAGACTGTAGGAGGACCGGACTGTGGCCATTGGGAGCAGAAAAGGTCCCGATGACAGTGTGGAAAAAATATTGCCCCATCTTTGGTGTCAGTGGGAGGAATTGTGCCCCATCAGTGGGGTTATTGGGCCCCATTGTTGGTGTCAGTGGGAGGAATCGTGCCCCATCATTGCTTTCAGTGGAAGGAATTGTGCCCAATCAGGTGGTCACTGGGCCCCATTGTTGTGTCATGGGGAGGAATTGTACCCCATCATTGGTGTCAGTGGGGGGAATTATGCCCCATTGTTGGTATCGGTGGATGAAATAGTGCCCCAAGGGCTGGATAAAAGCAAGCAAAGGGCAGCATCTGGCCCTCGAGCTGCAGTTTGGAGACCACTGACCTAGTGCATAATGCATAGTCCATAACGCATGCTACCTGGGGTGGGAAGTGGACACTTTGTCAATGAACTGCAATGAGCTGTTACAATGCATTGCAGGGCTGCCATTTTTTAATTTTTTTTTTACATTCTATACCAATCCTATGTGCTCTAGCCTGGTTCCAATGCCTTACAGCACAAGAATAGAAGATGTGCACATCAATGCGGCAGGTTGATGTGAACTGAATCTATAGGAGAAAAGGTCAACTGCCTTGTGCTTGCCTTAGGATCAGGTTGGACAATGCTGCCCAGTGGGGCTGGTGTGAAGGAGCACTTTGTGTTTTCTTACGTTTGTAGAGACTATTGGTATATCCTCCTAACCAGATAGAGAATTTAAATATGCAACATATCTTTTTAAAGCCTATAGTACTTCTGGGAATTGTATAAAATTGATTTTAGATTTTAAGTTGGAGTATATTGCAGACAGAAGAGTGACAAATTACGTAAAATGTATAAGCAAACTACAACCTCAGAAAGCTAAAAAAGACTGATAAAAAATCAATAACATATAATAAGTAAAAAAGCAAAAACATGGATAAAAGGAAAAAATTACAGTCTCCTACATAAGTCTTCCAAAGGAAATATTGCTAAATGTATGCTTCCACAGCTTTGAAATGATTACTTATTATGACGGACACTTGCTGCTAGCTCCCAGAAACAGTGTGACCTTCTTGGCTTGATCCATATGAACAAACAGCTGCCATTGCAGTCATACTGCATTGTCTGGCACTTCTTGGTTGTGGGTGGCCCACTTAATTAAAGAAGATGTGGCCAATCACTCATATGGGCCAATACCACTGGTCTTATGGTGTAATAATAAGGAATAGAAGAGTGTGCATGACTTCTCCTCTGAGAAGGAGAGTGCTGTATAATTACATTTAAAGAAGTATCACATCTTTAAAATCTTTATAAAATCCTTCTTGGTCTACAGGAGACCACGTTTCCTGTAATAGGTGGTCCTGTTTCGATACGCGGTGGTCCTGTTTCGATACTGTGGTTGCTGAGTAGATTCGCCCCCTTCTCCCACTGCTGTCCACCAACGCTACTAGCAAGGAGACATTTACTTAATTAGAGCTGATGGCAGCAGGTACACGCTGAAGATGAGCGCAGTTATTCAGCACAACAGGAGAGGGGTCACCCATTCATACTACGAGACACTAGTAAATTAGTTAGTGCTGCAGGGCTGTAATCTGCCTAAACCTGAATTGATATTTTTGCTTTCTGTTGGTTTTCCCCTTTGCTCTAGTTATTGTTTGCTTTTGCCTGTTGCTGGGGTGTAGGAGGATCCAACTATCAAAGTCATGAATATTTATATCTCCATGACCAACCACTAGGAGGTTTATTACCAACGGTGCATACTGGGCGTGGGGTGAAGGTGCTCTCCTGACCCCCCAGGCTTGCTGACTTGGGAAGATACATGTACCTGAGATAGGTATGCCCAAGCATGGGGTCTAAGCTTGCTCTGCCTGGCCAGAGGTGTTGCCTTAGGGAAGTGAAGCTGGTGTAATGCCCTGCTGCAATGTCCATTGTAGGATGTTGAAACACACAAGATGGTGTCCTGCAACTCAGTGACACACACTCCAGTAAAAACTTTATGAATCTGATAGACTGAACTGCAAGACTTTGTTAGAAGGCTGCTAATTGGGGGACTACATTTTTCCCAGAAGAGCTGGCGTGTGGGCGGAGGCATATAAATGTGGAAGAGCAGGACGAGGAACAGGAAGTGAGAGGGGAGAGAGCTGGAGAGGAGAAGCAGAGAGAGAGATTTGTGCTGACTGCTGCAGAACCGGACTAGGCCGCAGAACTAGAGAGAGGAGAGGCAAGGAGGAGTCACTGACCGCTGGCCTTGCCATCCAGTTTAGCAAGACAGTCTGCCAGCAGGTGACCCGGAGCGCAGTGACCGGATGAAACGCTGCAAGTGAGGAGACCTCCATCCGCTGACAGAGAAAGGCAGCCAAGACCTGCTTGAAGCCACCGATCGGGTGAAAGAGTCCCATACACCAGTTAAACAAGAGAACACTAATATTTTCCTCCTATCTGCTACTTTTCCTGCACACAGTTGCGGACATTGCATCCAGTTAGAACATGTTGCAGCCTAGTTTCAACAGCTGCTACTGTTGAACACATTTGCAGCACAGTCCAATCATCAGAGCTAGCCGCAGTGTATACTTTCTGGGGACCATATTACATCAGTGCTCCCTTGACCATTGGCTTACCCTCTTAAAGAGACATCTATTACCATTGTCATTGGTTACTGCAGCTCAGAGTGGAGTTGTCCTTTGCCATCAAGCCCTACTACCTGTTTGACACATATACTCGTCTAAAGCTGCCTTTCTTTCCTGAGTGAATAAAAGGGGACAACACCCAAGACAAGTGCCACTTAAAGGGAGGGTACTTGTCCTTTTTTCTTCCTCTATTTGTGTTAATACTTTAAGGAACGGTCACCTACATCACTTTCTACTTGTGCACCAATTGGGCCCCAGTGAGTGCGCAGAAGAATCCTTACTGCATTTAAAGAGCTCTTTCTATCTCAGATTCAAGCAGTGCCATCAGATTCTGAGGACCAAAAGTGAGCTAGTTCTACTATTTGCTAGTTTTCATTGCTCACTGGGGTTGACAACGCCTCAGGTTGAAGGCATTGGGCTAACTTCTGGAAAGCAGGCCTGCTAACATTGGTTGAGATTCTGCTGTGTTGTTCCTTTGCTTAGAGTTGATAAGAGTAATAATTGCCACGTACCAATACCATTTTCTACTGTCTAACCAAGCTTACACTTACGTTCAATATAACCTCATATCAGTTTACTAATTTGTGTGTGAGTCTACTTTCTGGTAGTAGTTTACTCTGGTCAAGAGAGTTCTGTGGTGTCAACATGGGTTGGGCTTTCAGAAAGGGGTCCAGAATGACAGGGAGTCTGAAAATAACTCAGCAACTCCTAAGGGGGTAGTCCTACACTAGATTCAGGACTGGAGCACCAAGAAGGAATATTGTCTTTCAGAGAGTGTTCCAAAGAGCAAGGTGAATACTCGAACACAGTTTAAAGTCTGGTGGCTTGGCCAGTGAGTAAAATGCTTTAACTGCTACAGCTGGAAGAATACAAAGGCCTGACTTGAAGGTTTTTATCCTGTATGGCTGTAAGTAGGGCTTGTGTGGAATCTGTTCATTTTTCTTTTGGGTATCCTGTGATCTAACCCTCTCTCTCTGGAGCGTATTGACCTTTAATAAACGCTATAAATTGTCCAAAACTGACCTGCGCCCATCTGTTTATGTCAAGATTTCTACCCCTGTTTGCCACCCTGACTTACTGGGGGTCCCTAATAGCCTCCAGGGGACCTGCTACACATTCATGCACTCCAGTGATGGCTGCACATCATTTCTTTAGTGACAACAGTGAATCATGCCTACATAATGTGGGTTTACATATAATTTAAAGCTGACTACAATTTGTCAGACTTGTTTGTCAAGGGAATGATGGCACACCAGACATAAACAGTATCATTGTGCAGTGCTATCCCTGCAGGCGTCGCTTGATAATGCTTGTCTTCAGTGGTTGCCCTTACTTTGCAAGCCTCCCAACACCTGTGGGTTCAGACATATTTCAACAGTATGAAATAATAATGCAAGAGGCACGATTCTTTGGTAACACCTCTATATTAGTCTCTCTCAAAAAAGAGTAGGCCACAGAATAAAGTATTCAGAAGGTAAATCCCCAGCTAATGCATAAAAGCAAAACACAGATAAAATGCAAATAAACGAATAGCAACATTTAACAGATTTTATGGTCACAAACGGTATGTTGTAACTAGGTAACTGAAACAGCAGCAGCAGGAGGGGAAAAAAAGGCTTGTTGACTTATCAGCTCCCTCTGGACTACCGCATTTGAATGAAAATAATTATGTAAATATATATATATATATATATATATATATAGGGGTATAGACACCGTAATTCGAATAACAATGGCTTAGATGTGAAGAGGTCACTTTAACTAGAAATAGCAACTTGAGTCCTTAGATGCTCTCTTACTACTTGTTTTAAAGAGTAGGCTACAGGAATAATGGGTTTAATGCCGGGACAAGGTCATCTAGTGACCAGGACGAAGATGCCAAATGAAGCCTCCAACCAAGATTTATGAGCATTGTGTTAGGAAAAATTCCCTCTAAACTCCCCCTCCCCCCTTAAAATTGAGCACCAATTTGCACGCTAACCCCTAAGCACAAACTCCTTTTGAAATACAAAATGCTCCCCAAACTAAAATTTCCCCTCTTGCCCACAAATCCTCTACCCCTCAAATGAGCAATCTGCTAGCACCCCCCCCAAATTTCCCCTTCTAGCACAAATCGTCCTCAGTCATCCCTACTAGCATACATCCTCTCCCCCAATTCCCCCCTAACGCAAATCTCCCTCCTAGCACAAATCCCCCTCCCAGTCTGTGTCAGGTGAAAATTTCAACAAAAGGAGGGGCAGAGAAAATAGGATCAAACAGCCGATTTACACAATGCACAGGATTAACCCCTTAGGTTCCACAGTGAGTATAACAAGCATGCTTTACTGCATATTCAGACTGATTTTACTGTTGTGGGTTTAGTAACACTTTAACACATAAAAGCAGAACACTGGTAAAATAGGAATAATCAATTTGCAACATTTAACAGGTTATACAGTCATGAATAGTAATCTTCAACGATTTCATTGCAACACCAGCAGCAAGAGGGGGAAGAAAAGGCTTGTTGACTTATCAGCTCCCTCCATGCCATCTATGCTGAAACAGGGCATGCAGAGTATTATGTAAATGTATACTCTGGCATCAATAGATATAAATACCCAAAACTGAATAACAATGGCTGTAGAAGAGAAAAGCTCCTTTTAACTAGAGATTGCAACTTGAGTCCTGCTATGTTTAACCACCTCAATACCGGGCACTTTCACCTCCTTCCTGCCCAGGTCAATTTTCAGCTTTCAGCTCTCTCACACTTTGAATGACAATTACTCTGTACCCTTATGAAATTTTTATCATTTTTTTCACACAAATAGAGCTTTCGTTTGGTGGCATTTAATCACCACTGGGTTTTTTTATTTAATTGCGCTATAAATGAAAAAATACCGAAAAGTTTGCAAAAAAAATTTTTTTCTTGGTTTCTGTTATAAAATTTTGCAAATAAGTAACTTTTCTTCATTAATTTTGACCATAATTTATACTGCTACATTTCTTTGGTAAAAATAACCCAAATCAGTGTATATCATGTGATCTGTGTAAAAGTTATAGAGTCTACAAGTTATGGTACCAATCATTGAAAATTGATCACAACTGATATACTGATGACCTATCTCATTTCTTGAGACACTAACAAGTCAGGATAGTACAAATACCCCCCAAATGACCCTTTTTTGTAAAATAAACATTCCAAGGTATTTAGTAAGAGGCATGTTTAATTTTTTTCCCTACAATTCTTTGTAAAATAAAGAAAGTAAATATTTTTTTTTCACATATTAACCTCCCTAGCAGTCTGTTTATGTCCATATTTCTGTGCTCAAAGCGGTACATTTTTTTGCATGGAAATATCTATTTTTTTTATTGTAGGCCTGTAATTTTTAGGAATAACTCACTGAAATCTGTCCGAACAAGAGTCTAGTAAACATCCCGGGTATGATAAAATTTTAAACATGAAATCATACATCATAAATTATAATTTAATAAATAATCATAAAAATAATAATATAATAATAATAAATTTAATTCAATAATAAAATCAAACCAAAAACACTAAAATTTGAAATATAGCGCCAAGTTCGCACATCACTGAGTTTTCAGTGTCTGATGACAAATTTCCCCACGAATCATTATCACTCAATTCTACAAGTGGTTCTAATTTACTATCGCTGTTCTCTAGCTGGTCTAAAACTGATTTTCACGTAAAGGGACGCTTTTTGGACGCCATGGACATTTCTCAGTTTCCAGGCAGAAAGAACAGTAAAAATGCAGGCAGGGCACAGGACCAAGCACTCGGGACAAAATGTATGTGAAATGGTTTGATACAGTAATGTTTTACTATGCAATTTTAGTGTATTTAGTGAATGTCACTTTTTGTAATTTTCAAATTTCCCGCTGTTCCGTCCCCCGTACGTCACGACGCTCGCAGGGGACGGAACCCAGAAGACAGATGCCGGCATCCGCCGGAGTACATTGCAGGGGACACTGCAGGAGGGACATCGTGGGAGCGCAGGACAAGGTAAGTGACCGAGGGATCCCGGAGCAGAGCTGCATGGTATTCCTGAGTGTAGCTCGGGGTTACAGCTTTTGGTACTGAAACTTTACCCCGAGCTACACTCGGGAATACTGCCAGGGGGGTTAACAAGTTATGTTTCACACATGGCATAGGCGTAGTTGCAACTACACCTGAAAACACATTTTTCTACTGTTCCTGAGTATGGTGATACCACATGTGTGAGACTTTTTCTCGTTCAGGCACCTTCAGGTATTATCCACTTTAAGATCAGGCCTTCTTCTCACACTTTTTGTTTACAAGTAAAAAATTAGTATTTTTTATTAAAAAATTACTTAGAACCCCCAAACATTATATATGTTCTAGCAGAGGCCCTATAGAATAAAATTGTGGGTTTTGCAATTTTTTATGTCACGCGGTATTTGCACAGCAGTTTTTCGGATGCAATTTTTTTGGAACAAAATACACTTTAAGGAATTTTAATGCACACAAAAACAATATAATAGCCATATTTTTTGTAAAATATATGTTACAATGAGTAAATAGATACCAAACATGTCACACTTTAAAATTGCACACGCTTATAGAATGGTGCCAAACTACGGTATTTAAATATCTCCATAGGCGATGCTTTATAAGCCTTTACAGGTTAGAGTTACAGAGGAGGTCTGGTGCTAGAATTATTGCTCTTGCTGTGATGTTCGCTGCGATACCTTACATGTGTGGCGTGATCGCTGTTTATGTATGTGTATGAGACCAATGTGTGCATATGTCTTTACACGCAAGTAAGTGAGGACAGGTGCTTTACATTTTTTTAAATTATTATTTATTTGTTTTTGCACTGAACACTGACATGTTTTTGTACTCTGCACACTGACAAATGTTGACAGATGTTTGTGGGACACTGTGACAGATGTTGGCAAGGACAAATGGTGCTTGGTGCACTGGTGTGGGATTGCTGCAGATCTGTGCAACTGGTCTATAAAATCATCAGCTACACAGATCCACTGTCACAGTTTGCAGCATTCCCCACTTCCCCAGCATCCCCCCCCCCCTTACACACACACACACACAAACACACACTGAGCACTCACAGAGCTTAGCAGATGGAAACTGCTACAGAGACACATGTCTCTGTTGACATTAAGAGATGGCTGTGATTGGACACAGCCATAACGTGATCAGGAGGGCCAATCAGAGGGCCCATATCCCGATCTGTGATGTGCTGTGTCCAAGGGACACAGCCATCACAGAATGGCGCTGTGGGAAGCTCCCACCTGGTCGTTTATGTACATTGGCCAGGTGGGAGGTGTTTAAAGTTCCTGAAATGGTGGCATCTGCTTACTTCTGCTAGCAACAGTGGGGCCCATAAGCATAAGTGAATACTAGTAATCCATTGAAGTTAAACAGATAATAGTACTGCTCAAAGCAAGGGTATCCTGGTAACTGAGGTGTAAAGTTGTCTGCATGCAGTGTCTCTGAGTGATGACAGAAAGAGGTTGGGTATCCTCTCGCTCACCAATCCCTAGATAACACAATCTCATAGGAACAAGTGTTCTTGCCCAAGCTCTTGAATGTTTGCAAGGAAGTGCAGAGTAACCACCTTACAGCCTGTCAGCGTGGTGATCAGAGACATCTGTGTGAAGACTAGACAGTGACAGTCCCGATGCAGAGATATGATGTGAACCCAGTTCTGCGTCACTGCTGTGCTGAACTGATGCGCGGAGTCCCACAGCAGTAGGCCAGCTGAAGGAGAACATTAGTCCCCCTGTGTTGAGCTCTGAATCCCCCACCAAGAGAACGAGCCAGTCCCTTGCTGTAGAATATATCTGCTTTCCCACCATCATCCTCGTTCTCCATCTCTCTGGTAGTTGTAGCTCAATCAACAGTCAGGAATACAGGATGTATTGGCTATAGAACTACAGGTCCCAGGATCCTCTGCTGTCAGAAAAACTGAATCCAATCTGCTAACTGATGTAGCAGTCCCAGTACTAGGCACTAGGAGAAAAAGGATTAACCATAGTCTCATCTGTATATGTCACTAAATGGCATAATAATCTAGTCATTACCTGGCTACATCAGGATACAACATAACTGTTGACCCACTCCATTATCTTCCAAACCAGGGGCGTACTGACCATTTGGAAACTCGGGCACTGCCCGAGGGCCCGGGGTCAGTAGGGGGCCCCATAAGATGCCGCTGGTACATTTTTCATAGGCTTTTTTGAGTTTGGGCAAGGACATAGGGGCCCCATGAGTTGTCAGTCCGCCCCTGTTCCAAACCATACAGAAAATATTAATAGATTTTTCTGCTACCTTCCAAGAGAGCTTGTTTCTTTACAAAGAAAGAACCTTGATAAATTAACATTGGCTATAAGGTTTATAATGAGTTTAAAATATGTAGCTTTGTTAAATAGGTTCAATTAACTGCCATGTTTTTGGTAAATGTAAATTTACATGTTTTTGTAAATTTTTTGTGTGTTAGTGGGTCTTAATTACACTTTAAAATTCTGCGTAGCACAGATGTTTTTTCACTCTTTACTTGGGAGCTAGGCTTTGGACCTGGAGTTAATAAATACAGCGGGCCTTGTAGATCTCAACCAGTAGCGATTTTCCTGAGTTTACTTGTTGCCTGGACTTGCTCTTTAAAGTGCCGTTAAAATAAAACTAGTTCAGTGATACAGATTCAGATCAAGAACTTCTATAAATGATTTCTTTGATATCTTGTCATATTCCAATAGATATGAAGAAGACTAATGATTCCATCTTAAGGATAAATGGCACAATGAGGACACTTCTCTGCTTGCAATAAACACGGTGGGTAGTTGTCCATGGAACAACAGATAAAAGAAATACATAATTTTAAATGACATCCAAGATAGCTGGGCTCCCGGGATGACAGACATCAAGTAAAGCCTCACTTAGAGAGTTGTCAGATAAATCAATACAGACGTATACTGTGATCTCTGGCCTCATTGCTCCGATGTCTCTTTGATAAGCCTACAATAGCAGAGCAGGAGGTCACAGCAGTTCTTGATCCATAAGAGCATCTGAGTAGCCAATGAAGGAAAGTTTACTGCTGATGATGTGAGGATGATGAAAATAAAAATATGTTTATATGGGAATATTACCAGGGCGCAGAAATATGGTTTAGCTATTATATAACACTGAGACGCTCTGAAGCTTTATTAGGCTTTAAACATTGTATGAAAATGCTTGTCCTTCAATAATAGATGTTTGGGGTTCAAAACACAACCATGTTAACATTTTTCCTTAATGTGCATGTGAATATGATCAATAGAAATGACCAAAATAAAAAAACCTACTCTGAGCCATTTGCTAATCAGATCCTGTTATCCAAGTGTGGGTTTGGATTCACATTATTGTTCATAATTCCGATCCAACACAAGGATGTACAAAACCCCCTTCTGGCTGTTTCTACCAGCAGGGCTTGCTGGTCAAATATGAGGACTTGTCCAGTTTTCCTTATACTGTTTTCTTCTCAATGTGAAGATATAGCTTGTAAGTCCAGTGTTTTATTAACTTTATTAATTCAACTGGTAGTAGGAATCCTTTTGATGTTTTACTTTATACTAGGACTGAAACCTGAACTCCAGCTACAATCTGGAATTGTTACCTTCAGTAATCCCTTTTTGACACTAGAAGGCCTCAGTCTTGCAGACAGCATAATTCATTCCATTTCCTCTGAGCCTAGATTGTCATGGGTCCACTTTCTAGGGGCAGCATCATCACCTGTCTTGGGCTCAGGGTATATGTACAGTAAACATCACTCACATGTCATTACAAGTCATGTGCAGCAGTAAAGACTGCTTAGCACTGCCACTAGATGGGCAGAGGAAGGACCCCTGACATCACTGGACCAGCCAGAAGATACTTTCAAAAAAGATGCTGTACATTCACATTGTGATGGGATCCCCTTTGTTATAGGGTATGTGTATCAGGAACAAAGTCAGCTGCTGTCAAATTGACAGTGAGGGTCTGCAGAACCTATCGGAAAAGCAATTCGTCCAGTTATCTGTGAGGTTTCACTGTTATTTTGATAGCCTTGGGAGCAGGGGCGGACTGACAACTCATGGGACCCCCGGGCAATAGGAGATCATGGGGCCCCTGTGTCCTTGGCCAAACTCAAAAAAGCCTATGAAAAAGGTACCAGGGGCATCTCATGGGGCCCCCTACTGACCCCGGGCCCTCGGGCAGTGCCCGAGTTTCCAAATGGTCAGTCCGCCCCTGCTTGAGAGGGTTGAGTGCATACCCAGATGCCCCACTATACGTTCACAGTGACCCAAGTGAAAGTCTCTCCCACCTCTGTGTTAACCCAGTCCTTCTGTTAGCCAGCAAATCGCCAATTGCTTGTCTTTGGATATGCAGAGTGATATTGTACATTCAACATAAACCTTTATGGCAAATCTTTTCCATATTTCCATTGTTGCTTATATCTCCACTGAGAACATACACTATATTGCCAAAAGTATTGGGACACCAGCCGTTACATGCACATGAACTTTAATAGCATCCCAGTTTTAGTCCGTAGGGTTCAATATTGAGTTGGCCCACCCTTTGCAGTTATAACAGCTTCAGGTCTTCTGGGAAGGCTGTCCACAAGGTTTAGGAGTGTGTCTATGGGAATGTTTGACCATTCTCCCAGAAGCACATTTGTGAGGTCAGGCACTGATGTCAGATGAGAAGGCCTGGCTCGCAGTCTCTGCTCTAATTCATCCCAAAGGTGTTCTCTCAGGTTGGGGTCAGGACTCCTGTCAAGTTCCTCCACACCAAATGCACTGATCCATGTCTTTATGGACCTTGCTTTGTGCCCTGGTGCGCAGTAGCGTTGGAACAGGTAGGGCCATCCCCAAACTATTCCCACAAAGTTGGCAGCATGAAATTGTCCAAACTGTCTTGGTATATTGACACCTTAAGAATTCCCTTCACTGGAACTAAGGGGCCAAGCCCAACCCCTGAAAAACAACCCCACACCATAATCCCCCCTCCACCAAACTTTACACACACTTGGTACAATGCAGTCAGGCAAGTACCGTTCTCCTCGCAACCGCAAAACCCAGACACGTCCATAGGATTGCCAGACAGAGAAGCATGGTGCACCACTCCAGAGAACATGTCTCCACTGCTCTAGAGTCCAGTGGTGGCGTACTTTACACCACTGCATCCAACGCTTTGCATTGCACTTGGTGATGTAAGGCTTGGATGCAGCTGCTCGGCAATGGAAACCCATTCCATTGAGCTCTCTACACACTGTTGTTGTGCTATCCTGAAGGCTACACGAAGTTTGGAGGTCTTTAGCTATTGACTCTACAGACAGCTGGCGACTTTTGCGCACTGTGCAATTCAGCATGCGTTGACCCCGCTCTGTCATTTTATGTGGCCTACCACTTCGTGACTGAGTTGCTGTTGTTCCCAGTTGCTTCCACTTTGTTATAGTACCACTAACACTAATATACACACTAATATTTAGTAACAAGGAAATTTCACAGATGGACACATTGCACAGGTGGCAAACTATCACGCTTGAATTCACTGAGCTCCTGAGAGCGACCCATTCTTTCACAAATGTTTGTAGAAGAAGTCTGTATGTCTAGGTGCTTGATTTTATACACCTGTGGCCATGGAGGTGATTGGAACACCTGAATCCAATGATTTGGAGGGCTGGCCCAATACTTTTGGCAATATAGTGTATCTGCTTGCTTAATGGTCTGCCTTATCGCAATGCATGAAAATGTGTGTGTTAGCATGCACATGTTGAGGGGGGAAAGAACCCCTGTAGGTATACCCAGTCAAAAATTGTTTCCTTTCCATTTAGAGGTTTAATTATGCATGTTTATGCTTGGTCACCATAGTGTTGCTCTCTGAAGAGCAATCTGCAGTGAGAACACTCTTCAGAAAACATTTGACAGGCAGTGAGGAGGTATTGTATCACCTCAACATTGCAAGGCCTGCTGCAGCCACAAGGCACAGATTCGTGTTCTTGGCATGTATACCCCTTCAGCCATGGCCTGTTCAGCTAAAGGGGGAGTGGTTGGGGGGTGGTAAAGACACAGCTCAAACACCCCTCCCCAAGTGGTAGTGTGAATGAGTGTTTCGGGTTCAAACTTACAGACAATTTAAAAAAATCCTTGTTAAAGATTTAGGAAGCTTCTACAGACATGTTTGAGCTTTTCTAACAGCATGGGAAAGCCAAAGCAAATGGCTTGGAATATCATAAATAAGACCAAAGAAGAGGGTGTTTTCTGGGTGTTAATTCAGTGTGCTCATTGACTACAGTACAATCAATACCTACGCAGCCAGAAAGCAAAAAAAAATGTCAGTGGATGTTTTAATCAATGTGAATCGATGCTTCGCCATGACTAAGGACTGATTGTCTAATACATGTTGGCTCTTTTTAGCCATTATAAATAAAGAAGTATACAGTTGGATATTATCCTGGGTGGCAACCTTTCCTGTCTTCTTTTTTTACTGAACGGGAAATCGTCAGCTTCCAGGTCTGAGCACTGGGTGGAGTGGTAATTGAGGGAGGTGGCAGCATCCTTACACCTGTTTTTCACTGAATCGATGCTGGCGCTCTGGTAATTGTGTGTACTTACATGCCCACTTATATTAGTCCCCATTTCCACCTGAGCATTTTGTAGCATGAAAAATAAAGCGGCTTTATTTCAAGGGGATTTGGGCTTTTTGGCCCTTTTTAGACTTCAATGATAGTGCCTGAAAAACACACAAAAACATGTTACGCTCATTTTTCAGGCACTCCCATAAAAGTCTAAATGGCCCAAAATGCGCAATTCTGCCCTAAAGAATCTTCTGTACAGCAAACCATGTGAAAAAAACATGCAAAAAAAAAACCATGCAAAAAAGCAAGTGTGAATGTAGCCCTAAAAATATCAACATAATTAACAAAAATACAATGAAAGGATGTCTGTATGTATGAGCCCTTAGTTCCTTTTACATTTTTAAAAGCTCATTATGCTCCATGCTAATTTTATTACTAATATTATAAATTTTTTTATATTTATTGTAGCTTTTCGCACCATAGTGAGGCATGGCCAGGGGCGGACTGACCATTTGGAAACTCGGGCACTGCCCGAGGGCCCGGGGTCAGTAGGGGGCCCCATGAGATGCCCCTGGTACCTTTTTCATAGGCTTTTTTGAGTTTGGGCAAGGACACAGGGGCCCCATGATCCCCTATTGCCCGGGGGCCCCATGAGTTGTCAGTCCGCCCCTGGGCATGTCAACTAAGTCACGTGATGACTGTACTAATACATTACCCCATAAAAAAAGGAAAAGATAACAGCATACAAAAATCTGTTTCCCATACAACTGAACTGTTTCCTGCATATCATTCTTCAGTACCAGATATAAATAATATATGCTTAAAAAGCCTTGCAGAAGACTGTCACTGTAAGTGGATTTTCCTGCACACACATATATAAGATTGAGTTGTGGCAGAAAGCTTTCAGCAAAGGTTTGATCCAGAATATCGGACGTTCCTCTCAGCTCAGCCACTGTCCATCATGGGGGGGGGGGGGTAGCAATGCTCTGCAGAGTCAGATTGTGATGAATGGTGACAACCAAGGGAAACAATTCCTTGTATCAGGCCAGCTGATTTGCTGTGCACACTCCAGAAAACACCACTAGCAGTAAATATGATATAAATGATCCCTATAATTGCCCTCATTAATATTACACAGTGGTGAGGACTAAGCAGCTAACATTTTTTTGATTCTTTGATGTCACAAAGAGCTGGCTGTACAAAGAAACATGCATCCTGCTTTGACGCTGTTGATCTTTATTAGCAATCATAAAAACTGCCAGCGCACAAGGAATGGTGACCCTGTATATCACTCTCCAGCCTTGTACTTTCCCAGAAATGAGTTTGTGAATTCCAGTTATTTATTTTACAGAGCTACAAATACATTTCAGAAGGGCAGCAACCGGGTAATTGATTCAGTTGCAGCTTTCTCTTTTTCTATTTCATAGGCAAGGGCCGCTGGTAATAGCTGGATCTTCCCAAACAGCCTGGAGGCTGCCCATCACCACGGCTCCAATAATTTATTGCTTGAAGAACTGTAAATTTGAGAAGAGTTAGGATATAGGAAATTCCAAAACAATGCTTGGTAACACTGGTGTATTAATTAAAAAAAGAACATGCTAAAATGAATACAAATAAAATAGTTCATAAAGTCCTTCCACAATTAAGTGACCATAGGTGTATGAAGGTCTTCCTCCTTATAAAGGTGACTGGTATCGGATAGAAAAAATGCGCACTCACCGACCGCACATTTTAAATGCGCCTTTGTGCACTCTTATGCAGATGACCAGCCAGACATGCAGATCCTAAGGACACATGGACCATCCCTCTCAAATACTGACATCGGCCTTGGGTGCAGTACCTCCAGGTATATAGAGCCCTTTCGTTCCAAAAGATAGGCAGGCAGGGGTCCCCCTCCTGCTTCCAGGTACCCCAGAAATGGTAGAGGTAACCTGGAAGTCCCCGCCCCTCCCGTTGTGCTCTGTCACGTGGTTTACAGGCGCCGACGATCTGCATCTACCATTTCTGGGGTACCTGGAAGCAGGAGGGGGACCCCTGCCTGCCTATCTTTTGGAACGAAAGGGCTCTATATACCTGGAGGTACTGCACCCAAGGCCGATGTCAGTATTTGAGAGGGATGGTCCATGTGTCCTTAGGATCTGCATGTCTGGCTGGTCATCTGCATAAGAGTGCACAAAGGCGCATTTAAAATGTGCGGTCGGTGAGTGCGCATTTTTTCTATCCGATACCAGTCACCTTTATAAGGAGGAAGACCTTCATACACCTATGGTCACTTAATTGTGGAAGGACTTTATGAACTATTTTATTTGTATTCATTTTAGCATGTTCTTTTTTTAATTAATACACCAGCGCTGCACTATATATTATTATTCTTGCTTAAAGGTCCAGTGATTCCTTAGAGTGTTCCAGCAGCTGAACTATGAGCGCTCGCTTTACCCTTATGCCACAATGCTTGGTAACAGGAGGACATTCTTCTCTAGGCTTACACCAGGATTCTGCTGAAGACAGGGGAATGGCCAGTATTCTGAGACCCTATGAGAGTTCCCCTCAGTCGGTACCTCTGGAACTTACATCCCAAATGCATACAGTCACCAGGAATCAATTCAGGGTCATTATTCATAAGTCCCCTGGACAGCTTCCTCTGGACACAGTCTTGTGAGGGAGACAATCCTTCTACAGACTAAATCCCTTGTGGTGAAGTCCTATAGCTCCTCAGAAAGATAATTCAGGCCCCCAGGTCCCCAGCCTTGCCATAGCTGAGACCCTAAGGAACAGCAACTCAGTCCACGGGCTGCTTCCTAGGGCAGCAGTCCTAGAGGAATTCAAAATCCTCCCTGCTGAGGAAAGAACAATCTTTCCAGGACTTCAGACTATTTATTACCTCCCCAGCCACCTTTTGGACACTCCTCTCCAGGGATTAGCTAGAGCATGATAAATATTCAGGCTGATCATTTGAATCTCCCTTCCTATGTTCTGGAAGCTTCTTCCAGAGGTAGAGAGAAGCAATTAAACTCCCAACTTCTGAAACCCTGACCAGGCAAAAACAAACAATCACTGCTCCCTTGACTGAAGAAGGAGCCAAAAACTAAATCTGCCTACCATCCTACGCTAGGAGGGTGCTACATCCATATCTTAGGAGATGAAAAGGGGGGTATGGATTTTCAAAGATGAGAAATGTACAAATAATAGAAAATGAATATTTTTCAGCATTGAATAATTTGTGTTTTCACTAAACAGATAGTATAGGTAGTGTGCTGTCTTGTATTACACAAGGCATTCTTTAGCATTCAGCAGTGTCTGTCCCTTTAAGGCTAGGGACGTCCTGTTTGCTAACTTGGGAGGAAGTGACCTCATCTCTTCAGACTGAAGAAATTCTACAATGCAAGTACATGTGGGATGCTGTTCCCTCTTCATATATGGGCTTGATTAGACCCCCAAAGTCTTTTTACCGCATTTATTCACATTCATCCGCACATTCATTCATTCTCATTATGATCACATGTTATCAGTAAAAGATCATCGGTTATCAATCATCGACTCTTTACTGTGTGGACAACAAAGGTTATACTGCCTGTAATCCTCTGTGACCCTTTCATAACTGCAGAGAAGGCAGGACAGTAAAAAGACTTACACGGTTACTTCAGAGCACATTGTGTGAAAAATCTACAGCAAGCCCCACAACACAGAAAAGACTCTTAACTGGTAATACAGCAGCACGTGTGTGTGAAATCCCCACAGCACAGCCAGTCTAGGCATAGCAAAGTGAAACTAACTCAGCTTCGTGTACACGCTGTGTACTCCACTCAAGCACAATGCAGCACGCAGACACAGAGAAAGATATGAAAGATATCACTAAATCAACCCTTCCTAAAATCTCGTGCAAACAGGAAGAAAATATGCACAGTACACTGGAAACTAGGTCACAATGCAGCACGCCGAGAACTTATAACAAATCGGATCTGTCATCATCCAAAGCAGAAACCGCCAGATCTAAGCGTTCAAGTTCCAGGCATTCAAACGTCACAGACCTATCGTCAGTCAGTGCTGGGGCAGCCAGGAGTAAGCATACAAGTTCCAGACATTCTAGCGTCACAAACTTGTCTTCAGTCAGCGCTATCGCCGCCAGGGCACAAGCCAAGGCCGAGGCCGCATGCGCCATGGCCTCCTATGCCATACGGGAAGCAGAGCTTATGAAAGAGCAAGGCTACCTAGATGAAGAGCAGCAGAAGAGTAAAGCAGAAACGCTTAGGAGAAAGGCAGAAGTGCAAGCCTCTTTACACATACTTCAGCAACAGAAAATAGCTGCAGCAGCCATAGCTGAAGCCGAAGTTCTCGCGAGAGCTGCAGATATTCAGTTTGTAGAGAGCGATGTACTGGAAACCCCGATAACACCTCTCAGTACATTCCAACGCACCCGTGAGTACGTGCAATCACAAGCAACCCTGTACCCTGATAAACAGCCTAGTGACGCACCGAAACCATCAAGGACCCAGTTGGGAGCAGACAGCTTTGATGTTACGCATCACTACAAGACTGAACCTGAACCGCCACGTGATAAGTCAACCAATCACGTGCTCAGATACCAAACCGCCAACACGCTAAGAAACCAAGTAGATGGCGATATAACCTCTCCTCGTGCAAAACCAGATCTAGACTACAATAGAGGAGAGCAACCATCTGACCAAAATAGACTTAGTCAAATACCACAACGAACCCATCAGTCACTATCAGCCAGTTGTCCCGCGTTTGTACCCAGAACAAACGCACCTGACACAGCAAGGGTTACAGACGTGTCGAAATACCTGATGCGCCGTGAGATGGTGAGCACTGGTCTCTTGAAGTTCGACGATCGTCCTGAAAACTACTGGGCCTGGAGGTCATCCTTCCTAAGCAGCACCCAAAACTTAGAGCTGACAGACAGAGAGAAGCTCGACCTACTCGCCAAATACCTAGGACCAGAGTCCTCAGAGCAGGCCAAAAGAATCAGGTCAGTGCATGTCCATGATGCAACAGCAGGACTTGCGATGGTCTGGCAGAGAATGGAAGACTGCTATGGGTCACCTGAAGTAATAGAAGAAGCACTTTTAAAGAAAATTGAAACTTGCCCAAAAATGACAAACAAAGACAATCAGAAGCTGAGAGAGCTTGGAGACCTACTCCTAGAGATAGAAGCAGCAAAGACTAGTGGAACTCTGCCAGGTCTCTTATACTTAGACACAGCACGTGGAGTAGAGCCCATAATCGAGAAGCTCCCTTTCAACCTGCAAGAAAGGTGGGTCTCTCAAGCATCCAGATACAAGAAAGACTATCGAGTTGCATTTCCACCGTTTGTCTTCCTCGCTGAATTCGTTGTAGACCAAGCTAAGACACGCAATGACCCAAGCTTCGCCTTCCTGAACAAGAGAGTTGCAAGCTCCCCAAGGACAGAGAAGCAGCCGCCAGTACACTACAAAGAACGCAGAGCAACAGTGTCTGTGCGGAAGACAGAAGTTCCGCCTGAGGCTGCAGCCAATCAGGAAGACAACACAAGCAAGGAAGTTGAGGATCCAGACAAACAGTGCCCAATACACAACAAGCCTCATCCACTAAGAAAATGTCGCAGTTTCAGAAGTAAGACATTAGAGGAGCGCAAGACTTACCTTAAAGACAATCACATTTGTTTCAGATGCTGCGCCTCAATGCAACATCTTGCAAAAGACTGTAAGAGAGAAATACGGTGCACAGAATGCAACAATGACCGACATCTGTCAGCACTGCACCCAGGACCACCACCATGGAGATCAGAAGTTCCAGCAACTCAAGAAGATCATGGTGGGGAGCAAAAAGAAAGTGCAACACCAGCGATAACTTCAAAGTGCACTGAGATCTGTACAGAACCAGGACTCTCTAGATCATGCTCCAAGATATGCTTAGTCAAAGTGTATCCCAACGGTCTCAGAGAAAAGGCAGTGAAGATGTATACAGTCCTAGACGAACAAAGCAACAGGTCTCTAGCAAAGACAGAGTTCTTCGACCTCTTCGGTGACAAAGGAAGTCCAACTCCATACACCTTGAAGACATGTTCTGGAGTTATAGAGACATCAGGGAGAAGAGCAAACAACTACACCATCGAGTCATTAGATGGAAAGACGCAGCTGACTCTTCCTACCCTCATAGAATGTGACATGATACCAGATGACAGGTCAGAGATTCCCACACCTGAAGTGGCACGTCACTACCCTCATCTCATTCGAATAGCAAACAAGATCCCAACACTCAACCCAGATGCTGCAATCGTCCTTCTACTAGGAAGAGACATACTGAGAGTGCACAAGGTCAGAGAACAATACAATGGGCCGCACAATGCACCATTTGCTCAACGTCTTGATCTTGGATGGGTTATCGTTGGAAATGTATGTCTGGACGGACTTCACAAACCCGCAAAGGTTAATGTCTACAGAACAAATCTGCTGCAGAACGGTCGCACATCATGTCTTTGCCCATGTAACAAAAGCATGCAGATTAAAGAGAAACTATCTAACCCAACGCATCCCCAGAACATCCAGAGGTTCCTGGAAGATACAGCCTCAGCTGAAGATTCAGATCAGCTAGGCCACAAAGTGTTTGAGAGAACTCAAGATGATGACAAACTAGCACCATCTGTTGAAGATAACCTCTTCCTTGAGATCATGGACAGAGAAGTCTTCAAAGACAAAGCAGGCAGTTGGGTAGCCCCACTACCATTCCGTACACCACGGCATCGTCTTCCCAACAACAGAGTGCAAGCAGAGAAACGCCTTGCGCTATTGCAGCGCACTCTTGAAAGAAAGCCAGACATGAAAGAACACTTCCAAGAATTCATGCGGAAAATCTTTGACAAAGATCAAGCTGAAAAAGCACCAGAACTGCATGAGAAACAAGAACGCTGGTACTTGCCAATATTCGGAGTGTACCATCCTCAAAAACCAGGTCAGATACGTGTAGTATTTGATTCCAGTGCAAAGCATGAAGGTATTTCCCTTAATGATGTACTTCTCAGCGGACCAGACCTGAACAACACACTTCTTGGAGTCCTTATCAGATTCCGAAGAGAACTTGTTGCAGTAACAGCAGATGTACAGCAGATGTTCTACTGCTTCCTTGTCCGTGAAGACCACAGAGACTACCTGAGGTTCCTATGGTATGAAGACAACGACCTCAACAAAGGTATCATAGAGTATAGGATGAAAGTACATGTGTTTGGGAACAGTCCCTCACCAGCTGTCGCTATCTACAACTTGAGACGAGCAGCGCAGCAAGGTGACAGACACAACCCTGAAGCCAAACAATTTGTTATGAAAAACTTTTATGTAGATGATGGACTTGCTTCCTTCTCCAGTAGTGGAGAAGCCATTGACATTTTGAAAAGCACTAGAGACTTGCTAGCAGACTCTAACATAAGACTGCACAAAGTGGCTTCCAACAACAGCAAAGTAATGGAAGCATTCCCAGCAGAAGATCGTGCAAAAGACCTCAAAGACCTAGATCTAGGTACAGATTCACCACCCCTTCAAAGAAGCTTAGGGCTTAGTTGGGACTTGAAAACTGACAGCTTCACCTTCCGAGTATCCAGGGAAGAGAAGCCTTTCACAAAGCGAGGTGTCTTGTCTACGGTCAACAGTCTTTACGATCCCTTGGGGTTCGTAGCACCCATCACCATGCAAGGCAAAGCTCTTTTGAGAGAGATTACAACTGAGCTAGAACAAAGTGATTGGGACACACCTCTACCTGAAAAGAAAGAAATGCAGTGGAAGTTGTGGAAAGACTCTTTGCTGGAGCTTGAGCGATTTAGCATCCAAAGACCATACGTCTCTGTTTCTTTGTCTGTTACAAAACGAAGAGAGATACACGTGTTTTCAGATGCATCCACCGTGGCTATAGCAGCTGTAGCCTACCTTAGAGTCATAGACACTCAGGGACAAAGCCATGCAGGATTCATCTTGGGAAAGTCCAAACTGGCTCCAAGACCTGCTCACACGGTCCCACGCTTAGAACTTTGTGCTGCTGTCCTAGCTGTGGAGATAGCAGACTTACTCATTGCGGAACTGGACATCGAGATCCATGCAGTGAACTTCTACACAGACAGCAAGATTGTTTTAGGTTATATCCACAACGCTTCAAGAAGATTCTACACATACGTGTCAAACAGAGTAACACGTATCAGAAAGTGTACAAGTCCAGAACAGTGGCATCACATCAGTACAGACAAGAACCCTGCTGATCATGGGACTAGACTGGTACCAGCTGCTGTCCTCAAACAGGCTAACTGGTTCACAGGTCCATCCTTCTTGACTGGACCAGAAACTGAAGAGACTGATCAGAAAGGAACTTTTCAGCTTGTAGAACCAGACCAAGACAAAGAGGTAAGACCTCTAGTTGCAGTTTACAAGACTCTAACCACCAGAGAAGGTCTTGGCTCATGTAGGTTCGAAAGGTTTTCCAGCTGGAAGTCACTCATCCGTGCCATAGGGAAACTCATCTGCTTGGCCAGATCCTTCAGCAAAACAGCCAGTGTTGACCAGGGTAACAATGACTATCTTGAGCGAGCCAATGTCACCATTATCAGATGTGTTCAGCAGGAAGCCTTCAAGGAAGAAATTCAAGGTCTTCTCAAGAAAGAAGAACTTTCTAAACACAGCCCACTCAAAAAGTTGAACCCTGTCCTTGATGAAGATGGACTGATGAGACTTGGAGGTCGTCTACCCGCAGCTGATACGACTATTCTAGAAAAACATCCCATTGTCATACCCAAGAATCATCATGTTGCCGTTCTTCTGACAAGACACCACCACGAGCAAGTTGCACATCAAGGTCGCCACCTCACTGAAGGAGCAGTCCGCTCAGCTGGATTGTGGATCCTAGGAGGCAAAAGACTAGTCTCCAGTGTGATTAACAAATGTGTAACTTGCAAGAAAATCAGAGGAAAACTTGAAGTCCAGAAGATGTCAGACTTACCTCCAGACAGGCTGGCTTCAGATCCTCCATTCACAAATGTAGGCCTAGACGTTTTTGGTCCTTGGAACATTTCTTCTCGCAAGACCAGAGGAGGCAGTGCAGAGAGCAAACGCTGGGCTGTTCTTTTCTCGTGTATGAGTACCAGAGCAGTTCACATTGAGGTAATTGAGTCTCTATCTACCTCAAGCTTCATCAATGCCTTGAGAAGATTTTTCTCCATTCGAGGACCAGCAAAACAGATTCGTTCTGATTGTGGCACAAACTTTATTGGAGCCTGCAAGGAATTGAAGATCATTGCAACAGACTCAGAGACAAGTAACTATCTTCAAAACCAAAGATGCACTTGGATCTTCAATCCTCCTCATGCCTCACATATGGGAGGAGCTTGGGAGAGGATGATTGGAGTAGCTCGCCGCATTCTAGATGCAATGCTTCTAAAGATTGGATCTACTCATCTCACACACGAAGTCTTAACCACGCTGATGGCTGAAGTCATGGCTATCATGAACGCCAGACCTTTGGTCCCAGTGTCTACTGACCCAGAGATGCCAACCGTCTTGACACCGGCAACGTTGCTGACCCAGAAGATGGAGATGGTGACAGCTCCCAACGGGGACTTTGATCTTAAAGACTTGTACACCAAGCAATGGAAACAAGTTCAAAGCCTTGCCGATATCTTCTGGAAGAGATGGAGGCAGGAGTACCTGACGACCCTCCAACCACGTAACAAATGGCAAGCCGACAAGCCCAACTTACAAATTGGAGATGTTGTTCTACTAAAAGACTCTCAGGCCCACAGGAACGAGTGGCCAATTGGACTCATTGTGGGGACTGATGCTAGTAGTGATAGCAGAGTCAGGAAAGTAGAGGTCAGAGTAGTAAAACAGGGCACCCCTAAGGTGTACCTTAGACCCATCACGGAAGTCGTTTTACTCCTTCCAGGAGTTTAATAGTGGCATATCATTATTATGCCAGGTGGGGAGTGTGCTGCCTTGTATTACACAAGGCATTCTTTAGCATTCAGCAGTGTCTGTCCCTTTAAGGCTAGGGACGTCCTGTTTGCTAACTTGGGAGGAAGTGACCTCATCTCTTCAGACTGAAGAAATTCTACAATGAAAGTACATGTGGGATGCTGTTCCCTCTTCATATATGGGCTTGATTAGACCCCCAAAGTCTGTAAGTACCCCTCCTATGTACTGAGGAATGTTGTGCATATTGCTAGGTAGTTAGATATGTACTCATGTCTGTTTATTCTGTTTGTATTTCAGTTTTACCGCATTTATTCACATTCATCCGCACATTCATTCATTCTCATTATGATCACATGTTATCAGTAAAAGATCATCGGTTATCAATCATCGACTCTTTACTGTGTGGACATCAAAAGTTATACTGCCTGTAATCCTCTGTAACCCTTTCATAACTGCAGAGAAGGCAGGACAGGTAGCCATTGTAAACATCGCACTTCTATACAAAAGTTTTCACCTTTTTACAATGCTGACCACTGCACCTATTTGCTCATGTGATGGAAACTCATAGATGGTGTTCAGGACAGCTACACCAGGTTCTTATATTAAATTAGACTTCCAGTAAAAAAATGAATAGCCCATTAATAGGTTATTCACTCTAAGTTGCCCCCCCCCCCACCTGCGACTGGACAGTGAAAGGAAAAGCAGCACAGTGATGAGCTTATCTCTCTTCTCACTCTGCTTTTCATCCTCTATAAATCCAGCACTACCTCTAGGCTAGAGTCTCTTGGCTCCAGGTGGAAAAGTAATTGAAGGAAAAAGGGGATCAGTAGATTTAAACTTCATATAGGTGGTTCTGCTGAGCACAAATGCACTATTAGGGGTCTATTATTGAAAAAAATAGCTCTACCATGAAAACGGAGCTAGCACAAGGGATGTGAAGGAGTGGCAGCACACATAGGTTCAGCACTGTCAAAAAGGATGCAGGCGTCAAGCAGAGAGCTACGCTACCCTCACCGCAGACATGCTCCAGATTAGTGGTTGGCAACCAGCGGGCTGATGTGTGCTCTGGCAGCTACTGCTGTCACACTGAGCTCCTATGCTCCCACTCTGCACTGCAGCCAACATGAAAAATATAGTGCATGCCCAACTACCTCCTAGCTGTTAGAAAGCAAGTAATTGGCAGTGCATAAGCATTGCACCTGGGGCGGACTGACAACTCATGGGGCCCCCGGGCAATAGAGGATCATGGGGCCCCTGTGTCCTTGCCCAAACTCAAAAAATCCTATGAAAAAGGTACTAGGGGCATCTCATGGGGCCCCCTACTGACCCCGGGCCCTCGGGCAGTGCCCAAGTTTCCAAATGGTCAGTCCGCCCCTGCATTGCACAGTCCATGCCAACCATGGATATCTGGACCAACGTGATAGAAAATGGGCACAAGGTAGTATGCCCATTCAATGTTAACCTTTAGTCTACTATTGTTTTTTTTATAAAACTCTGACTCTGTGCCTTATAGAGGACATTGATCTGTTCATTCTGGTCTCTGGTCCTTACAATCAGACACAGAAATCAATTGTGTAGCACTACCCCGTAGGGGCCACTCAATGATGAATGATGAATTTCAGTAGAGAGTAGCAATACAAGAGACACAATTCTTTAGTAACTCCTCTTTATTAGACTTGCTCACCTGCAGTTAATGCATAAAAGCAGAAATGCTGGTGGAATAAAAACAGTTAATTAGCATCGTTTAACAGATTATACTGTCATGAGAGGTAAGCTTCTACTATATAAATGCAACACTGGCAGTAAGAGGGGGAAGAGAAGACTTGTTGACTTATCAGCTCTAGTGCTACAAGCGGTATGAAGAAAAGTATGTAAATGTACATTCCAGCAAAAATATATGTAGATACCCTGGTTTGAGTAACAATGATCTTAGAAATGAAGAGGTCCCTTTAACTAGAGATTGCAGTAGAGTCCTGTAATATTACAAGTTCCTAATATGGTGGTATCCACTGTCTTCTGCTAGCAATGGTCGGGCTCACAAACATTACTTGTAATTCAATTAAACAGGCTGTGGTACTGCTCAAAGCAAAGGTCTCCTGGTGACTGAGGTGTTAAGGTGCAGTGTCACTAAAATCATGACAGAAAGAGATTGGACTTCCGCCCATTCACCAGTCCTGTGGATAGCATAGCCTCCTAGGAACAAGGATTCTTGAACAGGCTCTTGAATGTTTGCAGAGATGTGTAGAGTTACTGCCTTACAGCCTGTCGGCGTCGTGAGCAGCAATGTCTGTGTGGGGGCCAGGCAGTGACAGTCCCCATGCAGAGAAAGACTAATACAATCTCAGTGTGGCAATTGGCTTTACAGCTATGCTGAACTGCTGCCCAGAATCCTACAGCTTCAGGCCCGTAATCTCTCTCTTGAGAATGGTAGTCTCCCTGCTTCCAACTCTGAAACCTGTGCTAAGAAGAGATAGCCCACCCCTTGCAGAGGAATATATTTCCTCTCTCAGAATCCTTCTGGTTCCCGAGCTCTTTGGTAGGTGTAGTTCAGTCAGCACCCAGGAATACAATATGCATTGACTATAGGACTATAGGTCCCAAGATCCTCTGCTGTAGGAGAACTGGATCCACTCTGCTAACAGGAACTGATGTAGCAGTCCCAGTACTGGGCACTAGGGGGAAAAGGTGTAATTATAATCCAATCTGTAAGTGTCCCTGAATTTCATAGTGACATAGCCAGCACTTGGCTACAATTTAGTTTTGGATAGTGGGAAGACATCACAAACTCTACCGCTAGCGGGGGCGGACTGACCATTTGGAAACTCGGGCACTGCCCAAGGGCCTGGGGTCAGTAGGGGGCCCCATGAGATGCCCCTGGTACCTTTTTCATAGGCTTTTTTGAGTTTGGGCAAGGACACAGGGGCCCCATGATCCCCTATTGCCTGGGGGCCCCATGAGTTGTCAGTCTGCCCCTGACCGCTAGTAAATATAAAATGAAGCCTCTTTTCTAGGTCTTCTGAACTATCATATGACAATTACCAATAGACACATGACATAGTGGCATGCCTCTGCTTTGCAACCTAAGAGTGTCACATCCTCTTAGATGTACACAGCTCATTTCTCTGCTGCAGAGGTGGAAAGCTATGTGCAAGAATATGTTTAGACCAGGTAAATCTGAGAGATCTGCTCTTGTCACGCACACACGCACACACACACACACACACTTTAATATTTTTCAGCACACCCCTTAGAAAAAAAAAATCAATCATTTCCTGTAACAATTACTTTCTTATACCTCTACTGGAATTTTGGACTACTTCTTTTGCCAACTGCTCCAGGTCTACCAGATTGGAAGGGTTCCTTTTTCCAACTGTCATTTTGAGATCTCTCCACAGGTGCTCTATGGGACTGAGATCTGGACTCATTGCTGGCCAGTTCGGTACTCTCCAGCACTTTTGGGTGTTTTTGATGTGTGCTCTGGGTCATTGTCCTGCTGTAAGACCCATGACCTCTGATGGAGACCTATCTTTCTGACACTGGGCCCTACATTGCACCCCAGAATTCTTTGGTAGTGTTCAGATTTCATAATGCCATGCACATGGTCCAGACATCGAGTGCCTGAAGCAGCAAAGCAACCCAAAATATCAGTGAACCTCCACCATATTTGACTGTAGAGACTGTATTCTTTTCTTTAAATGCCTTGTTTCTTTTTGTAAAAACAGTAGAATGATGGGCTTTACCAAAAAGCTGTAATTTTGTTTTGTCTGTCCACAGCACATTCTCCCAAGAGGATTTTGGCTTCCTCAGGTAAGTTTTGGCAAACTCCAATCTGGCTTCTTTATGTTTCTGTGTCAGCAGTGGGGTCCTCCTGGGTCTCCTACCATAGAGTCACTTTTCATTCAGATGGTGACGTATAGTGCAAGCTGACACAGTTGTACTCTGTGCCTGAAGGTCAGCTTGAATATGTCTGGAAGTTGATGAAGGTTCTTTAGCCACCATTCAAACAATCCTTCGTTGCAATCTTTGATCAATTTTTCTCTTTCGCCCATGTCCAGGGAGATTAGTTACAGTGCCATGGGCTATAAACTTGAGATTGTCCATGCTTTTTCACAATTCTTTCAAGTCCTGAGACAATTTTTTGCTGCTCTTTCTCTTCTCCATGCTCCATGTTGCACACAGACACACAACAGAAAACGGAAAATTGAATGGCAGATACTGTCATTTTCCTTTCCTGACTGAATTCATGTCAGCACAACTGAGTAAGACCCCCCCATGCGTCCAGGACCTAACTCATACATTTGAGTCCACCTGCAGCCTCAGTGTTCTGTAACTAGTATTACCAAGCTGGATGGGAATTGTGCTGACATGGAGCCAGCTTGAAGGACAGTATAACTGAATGTTGTATGCCCATTGTATACCGGTGAAGGCAGAGATAGCTGAAATATGGTCCCATAGTTTACTTACGCATAAAGCTAAATCAAGCCCCATCTACAGAAACTTAAGAATGTCACAGACTTGTGAAGAGCCCAGTGTAAAACCTTGACCAGCAGCAATCCTGTGAATTTATGTCATTCCACTATAGGTACTGTTAGTGCTGTTCTTTGCTTTCACAACCTTTACAAAGCCCCTGAGATCTATTAACCACTGCCTCTCAAGCCATGAGCTCGAGCCTGTCAGGTGTTGGATGAATGGGACTTTGGAGAATCGGATGAATGGGACTTTGGAGAATCCAATCTTACCAGCAGAGGGAGTAGATCATTGGCACTCATTAGGAGGGGGGCAGAGGATACCAAGGCCCCTTCAACCAATCTGGGATCACCATCAGAACTCTCCCCTGCCCCAGCCTCAGCAGGAAGCTGAGAATCAGAGGGAGAGGCAGAGGCAGAAAGACATAAGCTGTCCTGGAGATCCACTCTGTGATCAGCACCTCCACCCCAATTGCTTGTGAATGCTGGACCCTGAAATAAAAAACAATATGGTGTTGACTGAGGATATGAAATGGTATACCTCTGGAAGAGATTACCAAGCCTGTTAGTTCTCAAAAGACTTGCTGCAGTCTGGGCCATTCATTGTTGTCTAGGATTGTCCTGGACAAATTGTTTGCCTAAAGATTCCTCCGACCAAACACATAGGCAGCAGGTAGCTGAATGGTATTGACTTGGACCAACCCTAGAATCAGAGAAACCTCCTTCATGGGGGAAGACACTAAATGCCCCTTTATTTTGCTGTCTAACTTCACCAGGACAGGTCCACCCTGGATGAGATCACTGAAGGCTAGGAAAGCCTGAAATTCAGTTCTTAATTCCTACTTTGCTGGTGTCTTACTGCACCACCAGCCACTAGGTCGTAAGATAGGAATGATATTGCAGAAAATTCTACTTCTCCAACTAGGCCCTCTTATGACATAGGCCCTCTGACTGCTACCAGCCCAGAAATCCAACTTGATAGGGGGTGAGAGTTCAACTGAGTGTACCTGACCTGCTGGATCTGAGACATGAAGGATGAAAGATCTCCCAAATATGTCCTGAAATGCTAGCCTTGAGTGACTCTGTCCGTCACCAAAGCTGTACCTAGGTCCAAATAGCAACCACCAAGTGCCTATAAGACATGTATGGATGTCACTATTCCCAAAATACCCAAAAGCATCCTGACATGAAGATCTTCACTGATTTCTTGGATTATGTGCTGGGTTTTTCTTTGACTCCCAGCCAGAAATGCAGAAGCTACCCTCTCTGGAGTGAGCATGGAAACGGACTCTTGAACTTCAGTCTCCATTAACTCAACAGATGTTCATCTTGAAGCAGGAAGCCAAACTGACCACTATTAATTCAGACTTCACCTTCCAAGATCAATAACAATGCAGTTCTTGAGTACGTACTTGAAGGCCACAGCATCTTCTAATGGTAGAGTCATGTATCTGGCTAATCCCATAAGGGACACACTGACCAAAGTTGTGATTCAAAACCCTTGACATCCTGCTGTGACAACATACTCCATTCTTGTAGAACAGGCACTTGATTCAGTCACCATGAGGGAATTGTCAAACCATCCTCTGGATGCACTTGAAATACTTCTACAGCTTTGATCTATTTAAAGGAATGTCATCAACCTTACAAAAGGAGGAATCAACAACCTGGACAAAGGTCATCCTCATCTTCTTGTTCAGAAGGGACTGATGGATTGATTGGCTTGAGAAGGCTGCTACCAGTTATAATGGCCCTAAAAGGAAGACTGGACATTTCCAGAATAGATGGCCCTTGCAGAAGGTGAATTCAGCAATTCCTTTAGAGTGGCTTTATCCCTGGTTGCTTGAACCAGCAGGGCTCATATAGTCATGCTCACCTGAATCTTCTTTTGGAAGATTCTGAGAAGGATTGTTTGCCTGGAAGGCTAGGAGACTGCTCATTATTAAAACAGATAACCCTTTCACAGTGTGAGTGGAAACATTCCTTCAGGGCCAGTTCACACTACATGCATTTCAGTTGTTTTTTCTCTGCATCCAAAATGCACAGAAAGTAGGTTATATGGCTGACAATGTCATAGTTCACATCAGTGCTTGCAGTTCCAGTTGCAGAAAAAAAAAAAAAAAGTAGAACATGCTGATTTTTTTCTGTACCGGAATGCACTGGAACACACCAAAAACGCACATGTCCCTATTTACATTGAAGAAAAAGAGGGGAAAAAAATGAACTGGAATGTGTCAAAAACGCATAAAAAACCTGCATGCAGAAATGCATCTGGAATGCATCTGGACTGCATTTCTATAGTGTGAACCGGCCCTCAGAGTATATTAGCCTCATGTGACAACCTGTTAGGTGTCATCTTTATCCATGGTTGTTTGAACAAAGCAGTATTTATTCAGTAATGTCCATCCACATCGTCCTCTGTGGAAAGTCTGAAGAGGGATGCTTCGCCTATGAAGACTAGGCAGCTTCTCATTGCTAAAGCAGATAACCCCTTTCAAAGAGTAAGTGGAAACCATTCCTTTAGTGTATTGACAATGTGTTTATTGAATGTGACATTCTGTTAGGTGTCATCATCTCTATCCCTGGCTGCTTAAATCAGCAGGATTGTCATGCTCGTCCGCATCTTCCTTTTTATAGAGTCTAAAGAGCCTGGTACGGCTATGAGACTTCTAATTGCCAGAATATATAAACCCTTTCACAGGGTGAGTGGAAACAACTCCCTTTGAGTGCACTGGACACTTAATGAATGTGACAGCATGTTGGGTGTCATCATCCTCATTTGTGGTTGCTTGAACAGAGCAAGGTTCACATTGTCATGTTCATCTGTCTTTTTTGAAAAGTCTGAAGAGGGTTATTTTGTTTGAGAAAACTCTGAGACTGCTCATTGCCAGACTAAATAATCCTTTACAGAGTTGTGCCTGCTGCTTAAGGCTCTATGCACACGGGGCGTTTTAATAATGCTGGTAACGTTAGCTGTGTAAAGTCACGCTAAAAACTTGAGTTTTTCAGCTGTTTTTAGCTTTTTTGCATTTACGTTTAGTTATGTTTTTCCGTGTTTGTGTTTTTTAGCGTTTTTTTTTTGCTCAAAAAAAATCCAAAAAAGCTGATTTGCCACGATTTACCGTGTTTTACTGCATTTGCCAGCATTAGAGTCCACCAATTGGTTCTTCAAACTCCTCAAGAAATAGCCACCACGTGAAATAAGAAAGAAGCCTTCCCCCTCTCACTTGAGAAGTTTGAAGAACCATTTGGTGGATAAGCATTATTCTTTGGAATTTTTTGGGGACTATACACTTAATCTCATTTTTTTTTTTTTAATGTTTATATGTCTTTTATTTTTTCACGTATAAAAGTTATGCACTACTTGATCACTTTTTGAGTGTTTATTCATGTGTTATTTTCAATATATGGAAGTGTTTTGTTTATATATTTATGTGTTTACACACATTCATGTATATATTTGTTTATTAGTGGTATATATCACTTTTCACACATTTAGAGCAGTTTTTTCACTATTAATATTTATTTCTTAGGTTTTTGATGTAACCACAGGGAAAACTTGTTTTGCGGGTATGCATGCTTTTATTTTCGTTTGCTATTTCACATGGATTGCAGGAATAACGTGAAAAGTATAGCTCTGCTTTAAGGATTAGTACACCTTGCACTTAAAGTGGTACTTTACCCATAACAATCTGATGAAAAATAATGTTTTTTAGCAAGGAACCAACATTCCACATTAATAATTATTTTACCAAAATTAGTGTGTGCTGTAAATTACCTCCAGCATTTTTCCTGTTTCTTCTTGGAGGCTGCCATTTTGCTGAAGCCCAGAGCCCCAGAGCAGCAGTAAATCTTTATGCTGTCAGCAGGTCAGCCTCTATAAATTGTGCTGAAAAATAGAGAGCAACTGATCATGTGCAGATCAGGGTCAATTACTGGATTTTAAATAGCATAGGTACTTATTTTTAATGTTTTACATAGCTATACCTGCAAAAGGGGAAAGCATGAAGTGATCTTGCAGGACTTAATTTTCTTACTAAAGTTCAACTTCAAGTGGAAGTTCAGCATTTTACAGTAAATGAAAAGGTAAATGAACATCCTACACCCTCCCCACCCCACTCCACTCCCCACTGTACTTACTGTTGTGGATGATTAGCTATCACTGTCCACACAACCAATGCATCATTCCATGCACTTCTTCCCTTTCTTTCCATGGGGCTTCCAAGAAGCATCCGATCAATTCCAATTTGTCAAATTCAGAATCGCTCTGATCCGTCCCATAGTCCAACATCCCATAGTTCATCTCAGGAGTGAGCTAGAGAGGGGGTGTCTGTGTTCCTACATACAGTGGGACCTTGGAGAATGAACATAGGCACCCTCTAACAGGAAGACAGATCACATCAGCAAAAAAAAAAGGACTTTGGAGATTTGGAGGAGGCTGAGAGCAAGAATAAAGACTTGAATAGAATTTTGTTAAGTGTCACTTAAAGCATAAGTGTTAAGGATGTATTAGCGATAATAAACAATCTAGTACACATTCTAATTTTCATGCTATTGTAGAGGTCCTTGAACTAAAAACTGATATCATACTATTTTCAATGTATTACCTTTTTTTCTGATGTAAATGCAGCTCCTTTCCTGTCACTCAAACTTCCACATTCTTGCAGAAATTAGCCTGAGGCTTTTCTAAGCAGCAGCAACAGCTGACTACTGTGTTCACCCCACTCACACAGCTCCGCTCATTGGAAATTTGGCATCTCATCCAAACCCCTGGGCATACAGTAAGAACAGTTGTAAGATCGGCACTCGGCAGTCATTGCAGTAGATATAAATAACAGGGGAAAAGGTTAACTGAAAGATCTTCAGGTTTCAAATGTCATCTTTATAGATTTCAATGGTATGCTGATTTTAAGGGATGTGCTTTTTTCAATAAATTCAATATTGAGGATTTTTCAGCTCTGTCAGAAGAGAGGCATGATTCCCTTCTCAGTGTATAAGTTTCACTCTCATTTATTTCTAAATAATGAGGCAAGCATGTTGTTCCCACTTTTAAATGTATAGTATGTCCTCTTATTACTTACCTTACAAAATGCAAAAGAATGCATTAAAAATGTAAAGTGGCACTATCCCTTCTCTTCTGGAAGTCACACACCCCCTCTCCCCTTCCTCTGTTCCCTTTCTTGGTCTCCTTTATTCTTTCCTTCCTCTTTCCAACCTGCTCCCATTTTTGTTTTCTTCCTTCGCTTATCATGGAACCTATAGGTAGTTCTGAGGTGCAGTACACCCTAGTTCAAGGGCGGACTGACCATTTGGGAACTCAGGCACTGCCCGAGGGCCTAGGGTCAGTAGAGGGCCCCATGAGATGCACCTGGTACCTTTCACTGGCTTTTTTGGGTGTGGATTGAGTGTGGGCAAGGACACAGGGGCCCCATGATCCCCTATTGCCTGGGGGCCCCATGAGTTGTCAGTCCGCCCCTGCCCTAGTTAAACCATAACCATGCTTTACCCCCCTTTGTATTGCATTTTTCCCAAATGTTTCATTGTGGTTCTCAGTTGTATGTTTTCACATGACATTTCTCTCCTTGCCTTTGGGCAACATGTTTTCCAGTACTTCTATCTCTGTATTTACATGTCCTAAGCTTGTTTCTAGCATGGAAAATCAATAACATGTTTGAACAAGAAAAATGTAGAGTGGTGGTAGGCCCCTTTTATGAGCCCTGATTAATATTAGGCTTTGGATATGGGAGTCCAACTTGGGCGCTGATTAGTGGGGTGGAGTTGAGCCTGCAGATAGACATGTATTTTCGAAAGTAATGCAGTGTGTGCTAATGACAAGTGTTGGTGGTCTGGGCTCATTGCAATGGTTCCTTTCTAAGGTAATAGAGCCTTGAGATGACTAAACAGTTGACTGACGTTCACCCCAAGGAGGTTGGACCATCATAAGATAAACAGATGCGTACTGGTGCTCCCTTGAAAAACTTACCTTTAGCAGGAAAAGGTCAAACAAGGTGAGTTCTTCCAAGGTGGGTCAAATGACTTGCATGTAACGTGTAAACTGCTTGGAGTCACTAGCTGTGCCATTGACTCTGACCACAGGATATTCTTCCAAAGCAGCAGAGATAGAGAGAGATTTACAAAATACATTGTTTAGTAAGAGTTCTGTGGTTGAACTTTGGTAAATTGCTGCATTAAAGCAGGTAACAATTCAAGTAGGAACTGACTTGTAAGTACACAAACACAGCCATTTCTATGGACTACCATCCTAACTAGAGGAATTTGTGGGACTATATTATGTGGTCTGTTCTGGTTAGATTTTAGGCTTTCAGTCACCCTGTTACATAATGCTTCTCGTAAAGTACTCCATTACTAAGACCAAAGGGTATTGTTGCTCATACATTTCCGTCAGCTAGCGCCAAATGTTGGGACCGTATAATTGGTGACATCTTCTTAGTTGCACCTCCCTTATATATTACAGGAACACATGTAAATATTAACACTATGTTCATAAGTGCAAAATAGGGGTATAAACCTATTGGGAACGAATCTTTCAGGACTTATCTAGTAACAGTGCAAAAATAAATGTATATAATTATCCTGAATGGTCAATTAGAAATCAACTTTCTTTGAAGGGCAGATCAAATCAGTCCACTCCTCCAAGCCATCTAACCTAAAGTGTATCCAAAGCTAAAACTTTTTAAACTTTGCATAGGGTGAAAAATGATGAATGATTAAAACCCCTGTCAAGCTTTTTGCCATCTGTGTTGTATTGGGAAGATTTCCTTCCTGTCCTGTAAACCCAACAAGAATTGAGAGGAAATCTCACAGAAGTAAGAAGTGCCCTCTTAGACAGCTGTCACCAAAATAAGTGCCCATGTTTGAACAATTCCCCTCTATTCATGTTCTGATGACAACTCAAAATGTTTCCCTCACTGTTAGTCCTGCTGGCAAAGGTCATTCAGACAAATTATGAAAGTAAATCTCACTAATGAGGACAGCTAAAGAAAAACAAATGGGGTTCACCACCCTATCCAAAACTATTTAAGAATTGCTTTGAATACACTCAGTCTAAGCTGGAGTTTCCTTCTTTCCAGGTGCTTACTTACACAGACCACCACTATCTACAGACTCTATGATAACATTTTCTTTTGGACCCCCAATGCTTGTCAATGCAGTAAACAGCACACCTGCCTCTTCAACACACCACAACTCAGCAGTGTTACCAACCTACCAGATTGAAATTCACTGACACATCACCCTAATTTTACTGGCACAGCCAAGTTGTTACTGGCATTTCCACATTACAGTTTTAAGTGTAAATTTCAGTATTTAGGCTATAAACCAGTACAATATGCATGAAGGTAAAAAACCTTCTGTGTGTAGCAGCCCCCCAACCTGATCCCCATCCCAATCAAACGATGTCCACAAGAGCTTTGGTTCTCTGGGAACTCTCACTCCTGATTGGCTGAGGTAGCAAGCAGCTTGCTGTGGGAGCACCCGACAGAAGGGAGGGGCCAGAAGTGCCAGCGGGGACCCCGAGAAGTGGAGGATCAGGGCTACTCTGTGCAAAACCACTGCAAAGAGCAGGTAAGCATGACATGTTTGTTATTAAAAAAAAAACCCCAAGACTTTAAGTTGGTTTTAGGGCACAAAACTTATTTCTTATTTTATTTTCAATATAGAAAGTAACTTGGGGACAGGATTCACGAGGGCCAAAAAATAGAATGGGCAGGCACACACATATGAAATTGATTCAGGCACTTCCTTTGCCAGCCCCCCCCCCCCTTCCTGTTGGCACTGCCCAAATACTCTTTAGCAGGCACTCGAACGGTCTTGGCTGGCTTAGGTCCGGAACCACGCATGCACATGTCTGAGCCAAGCACCACAGCCATATTGTTAACTGGCAAACTTTTCCTGTCACTGCCATTTACTGGCAGGAGAAAAGTGCCTGGTTTTTACTGGCAACCAGTAAAAATACTGATGGTTGGCAACACTGCAACTCAGAGATGTGACTACCATTGTGGTGTGCAGTGTCTTCCAAAGATGGAACAAGTATTTGGTGTCTTGAATCTTGTTAAGGACCCATAGTAAAAGAATGGGCTTTTCAGTGTGTAGATGGGACCTAATCCATGTATTTGAAGATTGAGAGAAATTACCAAAGGGAGTTATTTGAACGTTGTTTAAATTGTAGAAATTGAACAGGCACAAACAAGACAGTTATAGCAATGGCATTACATGTATTTATTTATCTTTATTTTATTAGAGGTACTTATATAGCGCTGTCAATTTACGCAGCGCTTTACATATATATTGTACATTCACATCAGTCCCTAACCTTCAAAGGGTGTACAATCTAAGGTCTCTACATTTATACATACACATACTAGGGCCAATTTTAGACAGGATCCAATTAATCTACCAGCATGTCTTTGAAGTGTGGAAGGAAACTGGAGTACCCAGAGGAAACCCACGCAGGCACAGGGAAAACATATAGACTCCAGGCAGGTGGTGCTCTGGTTGGGATTTGAACCAATTAGTACTAACCACTTAGCCACTGTTGCAGACCATACAGCTCTTCAAGCAGAGGAAGTAATGTTCATCAGTAAGGCAGTTTTTGAGGAGTGTCATGAAATACATTTACAGATCACAGAATGCCAGAGGAGCACTTCCCTTGGAGATATTACGGTATGACGGTGTCAATGAAATCCCTAAAAAGTCCCTACAGATTTCTGGCTGCCAGTGGAGGACTGTTCTGAGAAGCTGACAGAGGAGATGCTTTGTAATGGAAAACCTATCCTTTCCCTCCTTGCTTTTATTGTTACTTCTATGTCCTCTCCCTATCCAGCAGGACTCTATCCCTATCTTACTCCCACACTACAGGCACACTGGACCATGCAGAATCCTCTTCTGTGTCAAGATGGCAGCTCATATCGCACAGGATTTCAGCATCTAATGTGATATGCTGTCCTCAATGGTCTGCTGACCTTCAGGTTGACAGATATACTGCAGTCCAACACCTGCCTACAAGTAGGCATTAAACTAAGATACTGTATATTAGGATAATGCCTACAGCTACTAACACAAATGTTAGAAAACTTGGCATCCCATCCAAACCTTTGAGTGTACAGAAAGATCAGCTGTGCTTGGCACTGTGCACACTTGTGCATTAACTCCACATCAACTTTAAGTGATTGTAATGGCATTTTTTTAACTAAAATAAAAAAGACTTACCTACTCTGTGCAATGGTGTCACACAAAGTGGGCTTTTATCTTCTCTTCTGGAGTCCCTTGTCAGCATTGCCTGCTCATCTTTTCCATGTGCTAATGGGGTACCCAAGTGGATCTTCTACCGAGCCGTGTTGTGTGTGTCTATAGACACACACAGGTCTGCTCAACCACACCATTCCCCCCTGCTCCCTCCTCAGATGATTTGATTGATAACAGCAGGAGCCTATGGTTCTCGCTGCTGTCTGTGTCTCTTATGAGACCAGGAAGAGAGAGAAGAGGTGCTGCAGCTGGAACAGCACTGGATCACGAGAGGAGGCAGGTACAGTAGTACAGAGTTTTTTTCCATTAATGGAGAGCGTGTAATTAGGTTAAGGGGGTTAGGGATGGGGGGCTGAGTTTTTCTTGTGGCTAAGCTTGTACTTTTATCAGCCCATTCTGCTGAAGACAGAGTTCAATTGCCATCAATGACCTGTTTAACTATGTTATTAGATAAGCCCACTCAATGTTTTTGGTTCTGCATTCTGAGATGTCATACTTGAAAAATATTTCAGCTCTGGAAATAAGATATATGCTGTCCTCATATTAATGTCAGCTTAAAGAACAGTTTACCAAATCCTTTTCACAGGCAAAAAAGTGTATCTGTGCATATTTATATTATGTGAGTTATTGAATGTGACAAATGGATGTCCTCCCTTCTCCGTGCTTTACATCTGGAAACACATGCCGCTAAGTATAAATGGCACTTCCATTTGTTCACTTGTACAGGTCAGGAAATTGGATTTTAACATTGTTCCCACAGATTTAACAATATTAGATACAAGTACAATATTAGGAGAGATGGACACAGAGTGCCATCATGTTGTTCACTATGGAAAAGAACATGAAGAAGAAGGGATTGTTGACAAATAACCATGAAGACGCCCATGTCAAATTCCATTTTATACTAAACTTATTGTGCTGTGAGGAAAGTGCCAAGAACAAGGCATGTAAAAAATAATATATGTTATTTAAATGACATATACAGTAAAAACATCCAGTACATTTCAATGGTTTAGAAGGTTCCAAGCTAATTGTGTATTCTGGATGATAAAGCCAGAACAACCCTAATGCAGGCCATACATGTGTCAAATTTAGAAAGAATTTTCTTTTGAAAATCATAACTAAGAATTTTAGTTCCGATTTCACACCATCAGTGGACTGCAGCATCAGCCGAATTTTGGAGCGGCCATTGAATGAGTGATCGGGCATGTTGGAAATGTTTAGAAAAATGAATGAATTTCTAATCAATGATGGAAAAATCGTGCAAGAAATATAATCGAAAAAGAAATGAGCGTGAGCTGTGACCTGGAAAGACAAAAAGATTCCCAGCCACAAAATTTCTTTTCTTTAGCAATATTAGGTGTAGTTGAAGACTTGGTTGGTTGAATTTTGAAATCAATGGTGGCACCATCGGATTACAAATGCATGAAAGTTTCGTTTTTTAAAGAAAATTTGTTCAGAATTCGACCCATTGCCTGCATTAGAGAACGTGTTGTTGGGTGTAACACTGGGGAAAGAGTCTGCTCCAAGTGCTAGTCATTAGCAACCACTGGCTTTTTTACTATATACAGCTTCTAAATAAAATTATTTTGGACATTTACACATCTTATGCTACTTTTCTTCATGAACTTTTGGACAGCAATTAAGATATAATCTTCTTGCCAGCATGTGGTGAGCATCAAACAAAAGCATCAGCTTTCTCCAGATATGTTTTGTAATAGACCTGAATAGCATGGAGACCAGATTACATAGATTACAGAGTAAGTCACAATAGACCTGCTATAACCTATTATTTAAACTAGCCTTTTTCTACCCTTTTACCACAGAGAAACCATTGAAATAATTTGTAGGTATCAGGAAACCCTTCTAAAATGAATTCATTAGTGGTCAGTGGGAAGAATGCCCCCCTTACAGTGCTGGTCAGATTGCCACTTTTACAGATAGCAAAAAAAGATTGTTGGTGTTATGACACTGGCTTTACCAAGTGGTACTGGACCCAAAACATTGTAGACTCCATCGGACGGGAGGTCAATTAGTCACAGCTGCAGAAACCCCTAGCAACCTCTGGAGGAACCTTGGTTGGAAATGGCTGACTTAAACCATGCAAACAGCCCAAATATATACCTTGCTAGCTTTTTCATACATGTGGAGCAGAGCTAAGAAACTTGTAGAGTTAAAACATTTTTTATTTAATGTTTCACATCTGAATAGATCGGAGGCAGAGAGACACAATGCAAGCCCTCAATGCCTCCTATATTAGCTGGTGTGGTATAGAGAAGGGGTGGACACAGGCACCAGAGTTTATAGGGCATAAGACACAAGGCTGCAAATGAGCTGTACCTCAGTTGTAAAGGAATGGGCCAGTGGCCAGCTAAGTGGTTATAGGAATTGCAGGTTATCTTCTACAGCAAGATTCGACAGAGCTCCCAGTATGTTTGATGGGAGTGTACTTCCAGGAGGTTTGTGCTGTGTAACGTCTGCTCACTCTCTGTCTCTTTTCCTGATGTATTACCAATTAGATTCAAACATCCAGGGCTAGCTTGGATCAGATTGGTAGTGGTGAGGAACATTTTAGTACTCTAAACCTGTGTGGGAGAGAGGGAGTTGCCTACAGTGGATGTGTCTGGGAATAAATTACCTGCGTTGCAGGGTGGAATGTAAAAAGTCTTCCTAGATTATCAGATTACTGACAAAACGAGGTGGAATAGATTGGTGCAATACAGCTACTGTATACATCAAGCAGTACATTGGGACAGAAGATTGTAGTCACAAAACCCAACACCCAAACACTAGGCAAATACTTGCTATATGCAGTTCAATGTAGTGAGGAAAGCAAAGCCCCATGCATTGGGGAGATGAAGCAATATTTCAACAAACAAATAGTTTAACATTGGGGAAAATTCTACAGAACAAGACTTTCGAGGATAGTGAGGTGCACATTTTGAACAAAGAGATAACTGGTTTCCAAGAGGTGTGAAAGTGGCCATCTATGTCAAACTGGGACAACCATCTCTGACCAAGAGTGAGCATTCAGCATGGTCTGTCTTCCATATAAAGGCATTTTAACATCTTTTCACTGGCATTTTGACAAAGCACATCTTCAGTCATGTAAATGGAGGAAAGAACACCTATGAAGCCTTCCTGACCCCAAACAAGGGATTATGTAACTAGAACAGGGTGGTTCTGCAACTTTCATAACTCCCATCCTGTTTTTCAACAATTGCATCTGCCCTTCCATGTTAATTGGATCAAGGTGTTGGTTCCCCCTGTGTGGATATACAGTAAATGCTGAGGAATCTTCCTGACACTCATTAGAACTGTAGGAGTAGTGTAGATAAACTAAAAAACATCTCTAGCTTTAGCCTTGGTTCACACTTTTGCATTTTTTACTGTGTTTTGCATTTTGCAGAAATGCACTACAGTCCATTTAAAGCGGAGCTCCACCCAATAGGGGAAATTCCGCTCTAAGACTTTTTCCCCGCTCCCTGTTAAGGATTGGCACCTTTGGGAAGCGGTACCCAAATTTGACAGGAACTTTCTCCCACTTCCGCTGCGATTGCCTAGGCAATTGGAAGCGGTCATTCCTCTCTCCCTGTAGTTTTGTGGGACACATGACAGGTCCCAGAAGACTACAGGACCATTCACAAAGCGCGGCTCTACTCGCACATATGCAGTGGGCACCCGGCTGTGAAGCTGCAAGCTCTCACAGCCGGGTGTCCACACTGAAGATGCCAGCGCCGAGGAGAAAGAACAGTCATTCAACACACCCAGTGTGTGGGGACCGAGGGACAGGTGAATGTGCATTTTTTAAAAGTCAGCAGCTACAGTTTTTGTAGCTACTGACTTTTATTGTTTTTTAATTCCGACTGGACCTCCACTATAACATGGTTTCCTCTAGTTCACATCTTTGTGCATTTTTCACAAAAGGCCAGGGACTTTTTTCCAGCAGCAGATTGCATTTTGCGTGTAATAGAGTTCAATGGACCCGCACCAAAAACAAGTGTTGCATTTTTTATGCATTTCGCATTTCTTTGCTAATAGGGAAGTATGACAGTTCTGTTCATGTAGTGAGACTTTGATGCGACTTTACACTTTCTGGCACTCAAGTAGCATCAATGTCTCATCAAAGTACTGCAGGAACCTTTATGTGTCCAAAGTCGCATTGTTTTTGGCTAATAGGGAAGTATGACAGTTCTGTTCATCTATTGCGACTTTAATGCGACTTTACACTCTCTGGCACTCAAGTAACATCAAAGTCGCATAAAAGTGTATCCAAAGTCACATGTTAGAGTTAACGTTAAGTGCTAGGGTTAATTGTTAGGGTTAGAGTTATGGCTAGCGGTAATTGTTAGGGTTAGCTGTAACTCTAACCCTAACAATTGCTGCTGAACCATAGCCTAATGATTGCCGTTAACCCCAATGTTTACTGCTAACCCCAACCCTAAGATTCTTAACACTCTTACCCTAGCCCTTAACCCTAACACTAAGATTTAAAGTGTTACTAAGTCCATAACAGTCAAATCAGTCTGTATATGCAGTAAAGTTATACTCACTGTGGAACCTAAGGAGTTAATCCTCCGCATTGTGGAAAACGGCTGTTTGATCCTGACTTCTCTGATCCTCCCCTTCTTCCAGTGCCCCCTCTTATCTCCTGATAAGACATATCGTGTGGAGTCACTCTGCACATGCTCAGTTTGGTGAGTATTACTAGATAGTTTTTTTTTTCCTTGGGAGAGTGTGATCAGCACAGGGCCAATCAGCACTATGCAGACAGAGGTCAGGGGTCCTGCATCCTCATAGAGCAAAATGGAAACTCCTCCCACAAGCTTGTGCTCTGCTGGGCACTGATAGAAGTCACAAGACTGCTATATACTGCTGATGAGAAAAAGTATTTAGCAGTTTATATTTACTAAAATAATTGCACTTCTATGTTCTGCGTACTGCAGGAGACCAGATATAGTGAAAGCAGGGTCCGGGGTTTAGTAACACTTTAAGTCTAACCCTAACCCCTAATCATAACCCTTTACCCTATCCCTTAACCCAGACTCTAGCTTGTTACCCTAGCACCTAACCCTAACACTAACATTTAACCCTAGCCCTTAACTCTAACATGCGACTTTGGACACATAAAGGTTCCTGCACTACTTTTATGTGACTTTTGTGCTACTTGAGTGCCAGAGAGTCACATCAAAGTCACAGTACATGAACTGAACTGTCATACTTTCCTTTTAGCCCAAAATATACGACTTTGGAAGGTTCCTGCACAACTTTGAGGCTACTTTGAGGCTACTTGAGTGCCAGACAGTGTAAAGTCACATCAAAGTTAAACCAAAGTCACACTACATGAGCAAAACAATCATACTTTCCTATACACCCCCCCCAAAAAAAATATAACAAATGGGCCAAAAATGCAAAAAAGCACCACAGAATGCACCGGAAAAACGCATCAACCACAAGTTGCATAGATGTGAACCTAGCCTTATATAGAATGAGAGCCTTATATAGAATGAGTCCAGTTGCATGTGACCACCTATTACTAGATATGCCTAAATGGAAAACTGAACCCGTGATGTAACTGGGAGTTCGTTAGTTGCCTGGACTACGTATGTCTTTAAAAATAAATCCTAAAATACAATACAACTTTTATAAAGTAAAAAAAAAAATCAAAGCTATCTACTACAATAACAGATGCATTGAAGGAACTAGTACTGGGAAAAAATGAAATGTGACATTGCTTATTTCTCCTTCACGTAACATACATCCATAACTTCCCAGGTTGTCATGCTAAGCCTCAGGCTTCCATAAATTCTGAACTACTGACCTACTGACCCAAAACAACAATCAGATCAAATGTTCTGACTTCAATGTCTGCAAACGTGTTCCAGTTTAGTGAAAGCATTGAGTTCAGAGACAGCCCATTCAGTTTAAAATAGAAATGAAAGGCAAAACACTTGTGTGTTTCCCCCTTTTTTTTATAAGTGATCACTTACCCTCTGTTTTCAGCTGCATGGTGAGGGTGGAGAAACAGCAGGACACTGGTCTTCCCAGTAAATGGTTGTGCTGGGGGTGGAGGGGGGATGGCATGTCAGCACAAGTCTAATCATTGGAGGAGAGTAGACTGAGTTCCCAGTACAGCCAGCAAACTGACCACACTGTGCTTTCCTGCCTAGTGTGGTCAATTTTTAATAGAAAAGCAGGTACATATCAGGAATATGAAAAGCTAGGTTTACATATTGAATTACATTTACTTTCATATAGCAACATGCTTCATAAACAATTGCTATGTTTTTTTTCTTTTAGAAAATATCTGTTTCCAGTTTTTATTGCATCCTTTTTTTTGCATCTCAGTGCTGTTGCTCTCCTGCAGTGTTTAGCTGCACATGATCGCTCAGGGTGGGCTTCATGGTGGTGACAACAGTGGACAATGCCTGTGAAATGTGTGTCTACATGATCAGTTATAGGGGATTATTATACAAAAAATGTGCTGTGCGAACATCTCTTACAGGCATAAATCCCTGTAATGCAGCCCTTCTCATTACAAACGCACTGGAATGCACATGACCCTATTTAAACTGAAGAAAAAGAGAGGGGAAAAAATTAACTGGAATGCATAAAAAAATGCACCTGAATGCACCCAAGACGCTTCAAAAACACGCGTGCAGAAATGCATCTGGAACGCATCTGGACTGTGTTTCTATAGTGTGAACCGACCCTTAAAGCTACATGATATGAGGTTATAATAACTGGGTTTAAATCTACTTTACAGTGGATATAAAAAGTCTACACACCCCTGTTAAAATGTCAGATTTTTGTGATGTAAAAAAAAGAGACAAAGATAAATCATTTCAGAACTTTTTCCACCTTTAATGTGACCTATAAACTGTACAACTCAGTTGAACAACAAACTGAAATCTTTTAGGTAGAAGGAAGTAAAAATAAAAAACTAAAATAGTATGGTTGCATAAGTGTGCACACCGTTAACCAGTTCCCAACCGTGCTATAGCCGAAGGACGGCTACAGTGTAGTTGTATGGTTCTGGGATGACGTCCATGTACATCATTTCAGAACACACCCCCTGCGCGCACCCAGTGATCGCTGTGTCCTAAGGACCTAGCTGATCACATCATATGGTAAACGGCCAATCACGGCCGCCTTTTACCACATGATCAGCTGTGTCCAATGACACATCAGATCACCGGGTAAATACAGTTGCTGTCATAGCATGAGGAAAGTACTGCCGAGAATCGGCAATTGTCAGTAAAGAGATCAGCAATGATCATCAGGGCCCTGATGATCAGTGCCCAGCAGTGCCGCTCACTTGTGCCACCCACCTCTGCCGCCCACCTGTGCGCATCAGTGCCACCCACCTGTGCCCAGCAGTGCCACCCACCTGTGCTCAGCAGTGCCACCCACCTGTGCCCTGCAGTACCACCTACCTGTGCCCAGCAGTGCCACCCACCTGTGCCCTGCAGTACCACCCACCTGTGCCCTGCAGTGCCACTCATCAGTGCTGCCCATCAGTGCCACCCATCAGTGGCACCCATCAGTGCCGCCTATCAGTGCAACATCATCAGTGTTGCCTATCAGTGCTGCCTATTAGTGCAGCCTCATCAACGCACATCAGTGAAGGAGAAAAATGACCTGTTTGCAAAATTTTATAATAGAAACAAAGAAAAAAAATTTTTTTGTGCTCTTTTTTTTGTTTATAGCACAGAAATTAAAGCAGTAGCAATTAAATACCACCAAAAGAAAGCTCTATTTGTGTGAAAAAAAAATATAAAAATATCATATGCATACAATGTTGCATGACCGCGCAATTGTCATTCAAAGTGCGCCAGCACTGAAAGCTGAAAATTGGCCTAGGCACGAAGGCGGTAGAAGTGCCCGGTAGAAGTGGTTAAACTAATACTTTGTTGAAGCACCTTTTGATGTGATCCCAGCACTCAGTCTGTTTGGGTATGAGTCTATCAGCATGACACATCTTGACTTGGCAATATTTGCCCACTCTTCCTTGCAAAAACACTCCAAATCTGTCAGATTTCGAAGGCATCTCCTGTGCACAGCACTCTTCACATCACCACACAGATTTTCCATCTGATTCAGGTCTGGGCTCTGGCTGGGCCATTCCAAAACTTTCATATTCTTCTGGTGAAGTCATTCCTTTGTTGATTTGGATGTATGCTTTGGGTCGTTGTTATGCTGAAAGATGAAGTTCCTCTTCATGTTCAGATTTCTAGCAGAAGCCTGAAGGTTTTGTGCCATTATTGACTGGTATTTGGAACTGTTCATAATCTCCTTTACCTTGACTAAGGCCCCAGTTCCAGCTGAAGAAAAACAGCCCCAAAGCATGATGCTGCCACCACCATGCTTCACTGTGGGTATGGTGTTCTTTTGGTGATGTGCAGTGTTGTTTTTTCACCAAACATATCTTTTGGAATTATGGCTAAAAAGTTCAACCTTGGTTTCATCAGACCACAACACATTTTCCCACATGATTTTGGGAGACTTCAGATGTGTTTTTGTAACATTTAGCTGGGCTTGGATGTTTTTCTTTGTAAGAAAAGGCTTCTGTCTTGCCACTCTACCCCATAGCCCAGACATATGGAGAATACAGGAGATTGTTGTCACAGTACTTGCCAGATATTCCTGCAGCTCCTTTAATGTTGCTGTAGGTCTCTTGGCAGCCTCCCAGACCAGTTTTCTTCTCGTCTTTTCATCAACTTTGGAGAGACGTCCAGTTCTTGGTAATGTCACTGTTGCGCCATATTTTCTCCATTTATTGATGTCTGTCTATACTGTGTTCCATGGTATATCTAATGCCTTGGAAATTCTTTTGTACCCTTCTCCTGACTGATCCGTCTGATGCTTTGGAAGCTCTCTGCAAATCATGGCTTTTGCTGTAGGATGCGACTGAGAAAATGTCAGGAAAGATCTACTAGAACAACTTTATTTGGGTTAATCAGAGGCATGGTAAATGATGGCAGGTGTGTACTGACTCCTATATAACATGATTTTGAATGTGATTGCTTATTTCTAAACACAGCTACATCCCCAGTTATAAGAGGGTGTGCACACTTATGCAACCACATTATTTTACTTTTTTATGTTTACTCCCTCCCCCCTCCAAAAAGATTTCAGTTTGTTTTTCAATTGAGTTGCACAGTTTATAGGTCACATTAAAGGTGGAATACGTTGTGAAATGATTTATCCTTGTCTCATTTACCGCTCTTCCTGACCAGGCCATTTTTTGCGTTACGGCGCTGAGTTACTTTAACTGACAATTGCTCGGTCATGCATATGCACCCAAAATTAAATTTACATCCTTTTTTTCCCCACGAATTGAGCTTTCTTTCGGTGGTATTTTATCACCTGTGCATTTTTAATATTTTTTGCTATAAAAACAAAAGACTGACAATTTTGAGAAAAAAACATAATTTTTTACTTTTTGCTATTAAACATGTCCAGTAAAAAATTTTTAAAAAATCACATTATGTCTTAAATGTAGGCCAAAAATGTATACTGCAACATGTCTTTGCTGAAAAAAAAATCCCAATACGTGTAAATGAATTGGTTTACGTGAAAGTTGTAGCGTCTACAACTGGTGGTATATGTACAGGAATTTTTTTTACTAGTAATGGCGGTGATCGGTGACTTATAGCGGGACTGTGGCGGGCATTCTGACACTGAAAGAAACTGACTTGGTGTCACTGACATCCCCAGTGACACCAATACAGTGATGAGTGCTAAAAAAAACCCACTGACACTGTACTAATGGCACTGGGCAGGAAGTGATTAACATGTGAGGTGATCAAAGGGTTAACTCTGTGCTGGGTGTGTTTTACTATGGGGCCATGTGTGTGTGCTTCACTGTAAGCACACTGCTTTGTATGGCTGTGCTGTGCACAGCCATGCAAAGCAATGTGCACGAGCTGACAGGGAGAACTGTTTTGTTCACAAACATTTCTCCTCCCTGTCGGAGATTCTCTGCAATCACCGGGCACTGGAGAGTAATCACCGGCCAGGACCCGGTGATTGACAGCCGCGGCTCCTACCCGGAAATGCAAAATCACTTATACGGTTGTGTTCAAAATAATAGCAGTGTGTTAAATATGTGAATAAAGCTCAAAATCCTTCTAATAGCTTTTATTTCCATACACACAAATGCATTAGGAATACTACACATTCTATTCCAAATCAAAACATGAAGAAAAATATATCACATTTGTGTTGTTCCTCTAAACAAATTGAAGAAAAGTGAATATTAGACTGTTCAAAAAAATAGCAGTGTTTGTATTCTTCTTTACAAACTCAAACATTCACTATATAAACTGAAAAATGTTTGAAGATTTTGCTTTCCTTTGAATCACTTAATGAATATTTGGTTGTATAAGCACTGTTTCTGAGAACTGCTGTACATCTGTGTTGCATGGAGTCAACCAACTTCTGGCACCTGTGAACAGGTATTCCAGCCCAGGATGATTGGACTACATTCCACAGTTCTTCTCTATTTCTTGGTTTTGCCTCAGAAACTGCATTTTTGATGTCACCCCACAAGTTTTCTATAGGATTAGGATCCGGGGATTGGGCTGGCCACTCCATAACGTCAGTCTTGTTGGTCTGGAACCAAGATGTTGCACGTTTACTGGTGTGTTTGGGGTCGTTGTCTTGTTGGAACACCCATTTCAAGGGCATTTCCTCTTCAGCATAAGGCAGCATGACCTCTTCAAGTATTCTGATGTATTCAAACTGATCCATGATCCCTGGTATGCGATAAATAGGCCCAACACCGTAGTATGAGAAACATCCCCATATCATGATGCTTGCACCACCATGCTTCACTGTCTTCACAGTGTACTGTGGCTTGAATTCAGTGTTTGGGGGTCATCTGACAAACTGTCTCCGGCCACTAGACCCAAAAAGAACAATCTTACTTTCATCAGTCCACAAAATGTTGCGCCATTTCTCTTTAGGCCAGTCAATGTGCTCTTTGGCAAATTGTAACCTCTTCAGCATGTCTTTTTTTCAACAGTGGGACTTTGCGGGGGCTTCTTGCAGATAGCTTGGCTTCACATAGGCGTCTTCTAATTGTAACAGTACTCACAGGGAACTTTACACCTTCTTTGATCTTCCTGCAGCTGATTGTTGGCTGAGTCCTTGCCATTTTGGCTATTCTTCTATCCATTCGAATGGTAGTTTTTCGCTTTCTTCCACGTCTTTCAGGTTTTGGTTGCCATTTTAAAGCATTTGCGATCATTTTAGCTGAGCAGCCTATCATTTTCTGCACTTCTTTATATGTTTTCCCCTCTCCAATCAACTTTTTAATCAAGGTACGCTGTTCTTCTGAACAATGTCTGGAACGACCCATTTTCCTCAGAATTTCAGAGAGAAATGCACTGTAACCAGCATGTACAACATTTGCTGCCTTCCTTCCTTAAATAAGGGCAATAATTGCCACCTGTTTTTCAAAGAATGAATGACCTCACTACTAGAACTCCACACTGCTATTATTTTGAACATGCCCCTTTCAATTAGTGATTCAATTACACAGAATCAGCAGCATGCATGTCATGACTGTTGGGTCTGTTGGATTTCTATTACTCTACTACACCTGCTAGTAAATTATTTGCCATGTAGAAATATAATTTCTACCAAAAAGTGATTGATCCGGTTAGTGATGTCTGACTGCTATTATTTTGAACATGCCCCTTTCAATTAATGATTCAATTACACAGAATCAGCAGCATGCATGTCATGACTGTTGGGTCTGTTGGATTTCTATTACTCTACTACACCTGCTAGTAAATTATTTGCCATGTAGAAATATCACTTCTACCAAAACAGTGATTGATCAGGTTAGTGATGTCTGACTGCTGTTATTTTGAGCACAACTGTATATACGTGATTTTGCGCACCCATGCCTGTCCTGTAGCAGTATTTCTGGTATAGATTGGATGGGAAGCGGTTAACAGGGGTGTGTAGACTTTTTAGATCCACTGTATATGAGTGTATGACTGCAGGATTGTAGGCAGTTTCACCAAGCCTTTCCAGCATACATTTTATAAGTTTCCTTCAAAAAGAATTTGATGAACAAAACTCATTCCTGGCTGCGCGTCTCCCATCGGCGGCCTGTCATGGGTTGACAAGTATGACAGGCCAATGCGGGAATACACAAAGACAGGCACGGTAATCTATCTTCTCTGAGAGCTGGGGAACAGAACGCACCAATTCTACACAGAGCTCATCCCACTTTGTAACTTGTACAGAAAATCCAACCACAGATGAATTTGTGCGACATATCGGTTAAGCAGTTAATCCCGCTCTGGAAGAGATTATGTCCAAGGTTAATTGGCAGTGAGTTATCTGAAATGATGATAGGACAGGAGATGAAGGCTGCGCTGGGCGCGGAAGGCTTTGCCAGATTACACTGCGCAGAGCAGAAAAATGATCATATGTTTTACTGGATGAGCCGGGTCCCCTGACACCAATACAACCCATTAAGTAACTGATACCTGTAAGAATATTAAAATACTCGAGGTAACAGCATTGTTTCCTGCTTGTGGCTCTGAAATGATCATTGTAACATTTACTGAGTACGTGGTTTGCATGAAACTAAATCCGTCATTTTTTTTTTTGTAATATATACGTGTGAAAGTGAGCAGCTTAAAGGAAATCTAAACCCAATCGCTGAAATCTCATTAAAGGTTTAAAATGTAATTGGCATTTCAAAAGCTGTTGTTAAATCTGCAGCTTTCATTATAAAAATACCTAATATTAAAGTGGTATTAAACCCAAACCCAAAAATGTAATATATTGCAGCTTTCCAATCCTTATATGTGGTGGCTGCATTAGTTTTCTTTCCCCTTTGTTTTTACCTGGTGATCTGCTCAGAAATACACCTGCTGTATTAGAGTGCCTCCACTCTGGATGAAGGAGCACAGGGGGCACCTTTGGACAGCAGCATTGTCAGTCTGGGGGGAGGGGAGTGTTAGCTGCACTAGCAGATTTAGATGCACCAACAAATTGAAGCTGAATTCCAGGTAAGCAGTTAAGCAGTTACAGCAAACTGTTTTTTTTTCCTTTTGGGATAAAGGTTTTGTGTAAATAATAAAAGGTGATCATTGAAAGCACCTCTGTCAGTGGTAAATGATTTGTCTCATCCCTGTAACTGATACATCTGAAAGACAGCTTGTTCTTTTGAAAAAGAACAGACATACTGGCTGGATCACCAGGTGAAAATAAAGAGGAAAATTAATGTAATCATCACATCTAAGAATTGCTATGCTGCAATATGATACATTTTTGCTTTTGGGTTTAATACTGGTTTGATGATAATAATAATAATACCTACATTACCTAAATAATAAAAATATCTGTTAAAAATACCTGTAACTAAAATTTGGTACAATCTTTAGGCATTTCCTGTTATGGGGTGACAACTGTCTCCCAACTGCACTCCCCCCATAGGCAATGCTGATGTAGGCTACAAGCAGCTATGCTAACATATGGCATTGCCCATTTCTGACACTATCAGAAATTCTGGATTGAGCAAGGATGTGTAGCTGATGATGGAACCAGTCCATATAGACTGTAGATGGCTAAGGGAGGCTTAACGTGTTACTAAACCCAGGACCCTGCAGTCACTGTATCTGGTCTCCCACAGTACACAGAACATGGAAATGCAATAATTTTAGTAAATATAAAGTGCTAAGTACCTTTTCTCACCAGCAGTTAGAGCAGTCTTGTGACTTAAGCTGAGCACTGGTTAAAGCTTGTAGGAGTTTTCTTTCTGCTCTAGGAGGATGCAGATCCCCTGACCTCTGTCTGGACAGTGCTGATTGGCCCTGTGCTGATCACATGCACTCTCCCAAGAAAACAAAAACCTCTCTAGCAATACACACTAAACTGAGCATGTGCAGAAGGGCTATGGTTCAGTCTGTCTAATCAGGAGATAAGAGGGGGACATTTGAACAAGAGGAGGAGCAGAGAAGACAGGATCAAATGGCATTTTTACACTATTATTATTATTATACAGTATTTATATAGCGCCAAAAGGTTTGCTCAGCGCTGTACATTATAGTGGGGGACAGAACATGAGACAATACAGTAACAAAACAATAAACGAGGGGTTCGAGGGCCCTGCTCTTCCAAGTTTACAATCTAGGAGATTACAATGCAGAAGATTAACCCCTTAGGTTTCATAATGAGTATAACAAGCATGCTTTACTGCATATACAGACTGATTTTACTGTTGTGGGCTTAGTAACACTTTAAGAAGATCATTGGTGTTAAGACTACATTCACATGGCAGTTTAGCTGTGGATGCTTTGCTGTTTTTAGAAGCAACAAAACAATCAACTTTGGCCAGTTTGTGTGTGGCCAAAACTCCATGCAAGCACCTACCCTGAGCACACACTGTCTGCGTCCAGAGTCAGTCCGAAGCTCTATTTGCATATGAACTCTGATGGGTTGTTACATATAACTGGCAGTGCCAGTCATTGATTTGTACAGAGTACAAATCTGCCAGCCACAGCTGTTTGCACACAAAGATGGATATTTAAAGTGGTTGTACAGGCTCAATGTTTTTTACCTTCATGCATTCTGCTGCTGTCAATCACAGCTAGTGAGTCAATGAGGAGAGAGAGGGGGCAGAGCCGAGCCACAGTTCTGTGAGCGAATGGACACACACAGCAGCAGCTCAGAAGCAAGTCTGCTTTGGTGCCCCCAGAGCAAGCTGCTTGTTCTGGGGGCACCTGGAAGGAGGGAGGGGCCAGGAGCAGAGGAGAAGAGGAGGATCAGGGCTGCTCTGTGCAAAACCACTGCACAGGGAAGATAAGTATAGCATTTTTTGACTCTGAGCTTTGCCAAAATGCACCTTGAAGATTCTGAGGCCACATGGAAAAAGGTGTTCTGGTCAGATGAGACTAAAATGAAATTATTTGGCCTCAAGCCTAAACATTATGGCAGATGGAAATCCAATAGAGCTTACCATCCAAATAACACTATTCCTACAGTAAAGCATGGAGGTGGTAATATCCTATACCCACTTTATACAAGGATATTATGAGATTTTTTTTTTTAATCCTACACCCACAGTTGATCCAGAGGAAGGCAAAAAAAAAACCCCAGCAAAGCATGATCCAATTTGCTCCTGCAGGGGGAAAATTCCTTCCTGATCCCCCCGAGAGGCAATTGGATATTCCCTGGATCAACTTTACCTATAAATGTTAGTATCCAGTTATATTCTGTCTATCTAAGAAAGAATCCAGGCCTCTTTTAAAGCAATCCACTGAGCTGGCAATAACCAACTCTTGAGGGAGTCTATTCTACATATTCACAGCTCTTACTGTGAAGAAACCTTTCCATGTTTGGAGATTAAATTTCTTTTCCTCCAGACGTACGGAGAGTGCCCCCTTGTCCTCTGTGATGACCTCAGGGTGAATAGCTCTACATCGAGTTCACTATATGAACCACTGATGTATTTATACATGTTGATCATATCCCCCCCTTAATCTCCTCTTCTCAAGAGTTCCTCTAATCTTTCCTCATAGCTGAGCTCCTCCATGCCTCTTATCAGTTTGGTTGCCCTTCTCTGTACTTTCTCCAGTTCCCCAATGTTCTTTTTGTGAATTGGTGCCCAAAATTGAACTGCATATCCCAGATGAGGTCTTACTAATGATTTGGGTAATATGATATCTCTCTCTCTCTGGAGTCTATACCTCTTTTAATACAAGAGAGGATTTTGCTCGCTTTAGAAACCGCAGCTTGGCATTGCATGCCATTATTAAGCTTGTGATCTATCAGAACCCCCAGATCCTTCTCCACCATTGATTCCCCCAGTTGTACTCCCCCTAGTATGTATGATGCATGCATATTCTTAGCCCTCAAGTGCAGAACCTTAAATTTATCAACATTAAACCTCATTTGCCACATAGTTGCCCAATTAAACAGTACATTGAGGTCGACTTGAAAGTTGGAGACACCCTGTAAGGATGTTATTCCACAGCACAGCTTGGTGTCATCTGCAAAGACTGAAATGGGATTTATAATCCCAGACCCTATATAATTTTAAAAGGTAAGAGTCCCAACACTGAACCTTGGGGTACACCACTGATGACCCTAGACCATTCAGAGTATGAATCATTAACCACGATTCTCTGAATACCATCTTTTAGTCAATTTTCTATCCATTTACATACAGATTTTTCCACGCCTGTAGACTTTACCTTACACATTACCCATGTGTGGGAAACTGTATCAAACGCTTTTGCAAAATCCAAGTATACCTCGTCCACCACCATCCTTCTGTCCAAGGTTTTGCTCATCTCCTCATAAAAAGAAATCGGATTTGTTTGACAACTTCTGTCTTTCATGAATCCATGCTGTCTGTTGCTTAAAATGTTTTTTGCCAGCAAGAACTCATCTATGTGGTCTTTTATTAAACTCTCCAGTATCTTCCCAACTATAGAAGTTAAACGAACAGGTCTATAATTTCTTTGTAAAGATTTTTTATCATCTTTTACCTTTTATCTTGTACCATTTAAATATTGGCACCACATTGGCCTTACGCCAATCCAGTGGTACTATGCCAGTCATAGTCCCTAAAAATTAGAAACAATGGCTTTGAAATGACAGAGCTCAATTCTTTACGGACCCGTGGGTGTATGCCATCTGGTTCAGGTGCTTTATTCACCTTTATTCTGTCTAAATATTTTTGGATCATATCAATTGTGAGCCAATGTGGATCATCTGGAGCTGTGTCAATACCATGCCCATTATGGACAAGAGCTCCCCCATGCTCCTTTGTATACGCAGAGCTGAAGAAGGTATTCAATACAATTACCTTCTCTTTTTCCCCAGTCACCCACTCTAGATTATTTTGTAAAGGGCCTACATGTTCGGACCGGACCTTTTTACTATTAATATATTTAAAAAATGTTTGGGGGTTTGTCGTGCTATCTTTTGCAATCTGTCATTTGTTTTCAATTTTTACGGCCTTTATTTCCTTTTTGCATATTCTGTTACATGCTTTGTAATGTTATTATCTATTCATATTTATTTTATTGATTAATGCTTTGTTTTTCCAGCAACTTTTCACATTTAGTACTTGATTAATATTACATGAGCAAGAAAGAATCAAAGCAATGAGAATGGTTACTGACCGACATCATACATTCCCATCTATAGCCACATATTATATATCACTTCCACACTTTTTCCCACTCGCATAGGGGATTGCATTAAATAGGCATTTGGCTTTTGTTGTTAAAATGAAATAACAGTGTCTCACATTTCTCTGCATCCATGAGTTGATACAATGCATACTCATCAGTATGAGTTCAGAAAACTAAATTTGTTCCACAGTGATCAAGTAAAGTACTCGGATTCACACTGTAATGGTCATATAATCTTTGTGAATGTGTGAGATTACTAGGGATAGCCAGGGGGTTATGGGGTTGCTAAAAAAATCAGTAAGTGCTCATATGGACAGACATTCATGTCAAACATTGCCCTTTCTATTTGAATACAATGCTACTCAAACAAATGGGTTCAAATGCAAAGCACAGTGTTAGACAAGAAAAGGTTGTGTTTGACCTACTTTGCCTGCAACCCAAATGCACCTCAATGGAATGTGTAGCACCCTCCTAGCGTAGGATGCTAGGTAAATTTAGTTTTTGCTCCTTCTGTCATCAAGAAAGCAGTGATTGCTTGTTCTGGTCTGCTCAGGGTTTCACAGGCTTAGAGTTTGATTGCTTCCCCCTGCCCTGGGAAGAAGCTTCCAGAGCTAGGGAGGGAGATTCAAATGACCGGCCTCAATATTTATCATGCTGTAGACAATCCCTGGAGAGGAGTGTCCAAAAGGTGACTGGGGAGCTGATAGTCTGTAGCCCTGGAGATGTTGTTCTTTCCTTAGCAGGGAGGGTTCCAAAGCCTCTAGAACTACTACCCTAAGAGGCAGACCGTGGTCTAGATAGCTATTCTTTGAGCTGGGGACCTGAAATAATCTTCTGAGGAGCTGGCTGTAGGACTTCCTCTTTAGGGATCTGGTTCTGAAGAAGGAGAGTCTCCCTCATTGGACTGTGTCCAGAGGAAGCAGGAAAGGTGTGCAGCTGTCCGGGGACTTGTGAGGAATGACCCAAAATTGTGATCCCTGGTGACTGTGTGCTTTTGGGACATAAGTGCCGGTGTGTATGGACTGTGCTTATGGGGATGGGCAGTCTCTACTATTTAAGAAGAATCAGCTATTATCAGCCACCCCTATGGTGGGGTAGCGCTACAAATGAAATGCAAAGCCGGTCAAACACAGCTTCTGAACTGTCTACACTACTCTATTGAAGTCAATAGGAATCAACTAATCTGTGCTTGATGTCCATATCAAGCATACAATAAATGCAGAAAAACAATGGGCATGAAGACAAGCCCTAAAGGTTTCCTTTAAGATAATCAAACATAGATCAAAACATATTCAGACAACAAACTTCGCCTTCCTAAACCTCCAAAACTGATTTTTTTTATCACATCCAGACATTGACTTCCAGATGACCAATAGCTACATTAAGAATGCACTAATTACTCCTACATAGCAATATAGTCCTAGGCGTATTAAATATCAGGCTTAGTTCTTTTCTCAGGGCCAGCACCAGTCACTTTAATAAGCTTAGAACAAGGATTGATTTATTGCAGAATGCAATATGGGAAGGTGAGGGATGAATCAAGATATCCCAAATGCATGGATGGTCTCGAACACCAGACTTGACTCTAATTCCTTCTTAGCGTCTCATCTCTGACAGTGTATCTCTGTACCTTCTGAATACAGACAATGCAGACTGCATACCTGAAGGGTTTTGGCTTCTTGAAGATTACAGTTTTAGTGGTATATCTTAATCCTGGTAGGATTCAAGGTACTTCAAGGTAGAACAGCCGAGGAGACCATATTTTGTGGTGGATAATTGCAGTTGTTCCTCATTTACACACTTCTGACATATGATTCACGTTGTTGAAGCACTCTAAATGCCAATCAAAGCAGCAATCCCTAATTACAATGGTTACCTTAGAGTCCTGTACACACTGTTGAGTTTTAGCTGCTTTGCTTCAGAAATTAAACCCCATATCACTTTCTTGGTGCTTTATTGCATCTTCAAAGCCTCCATAAATGTCTATCAAAGCGCTCCCTAGCACGTTCTACAGTGGTGGAGGGGCACTATAGAGTTAGCTTGGCTTTGTATTTATGTATTGGAAAAACAGAAAACCAACACGTACAGGGCATTTGCCAAGCTTCATTAAAGCTGCAAAAAAGCATTACAAAAAAAAATAAAAAATCACAAAATCATCAAAAAACATATAAAAAATGATTGTTAACATGGTAGGCTCTTTAATGTGTTACTATTTAACCCAAATGTAAACAAGCCCTAAGTCAATACTCTTTAGCATCTAGTAGACAGCATCATCAGGAATTCCGCCAAGAAGAGGAGATCGCTGCTTCTTTCCAATCCCTAGGTCCAAAGGCCTGGAGAGTCGGGTTGCCACCTTTTCTTAAAGCTGAACTCTAACACTTTAGTGGCGAATTACAATTTTATTTTAAAAGGAGAAAGCTGTAGTGTATTGGGAAACTCTGATGAAAGGGAGTTTCTGCTCAACAAAGCCTCCATTTACATCAGAGTTCCCAGCATTCCTCCTTAAATCAGGGTTCCAAAGCCCCCCTTACATCTGAGTCCCCCTTACCTTAGTGTACTCACTCATTTGGAGGCAGGAGAAAGAAGGGAGGGAGAGGGAAACTTCAGTCACAGACAATGGATGGAGAATCAGGCATCTGCACCTTTCTTCCACAATGTATCAGGCTTCAAATTTCCTGCCCACACATCCTGAGGCACATCATGCCAGGGATTTGAGTGTGGACAGGAAGACACAGAGGGGTAGGGGCAGGAGGAGGAACATATTGAGCCCGCTCTCCTCTCCCATACATGCAGGTGGGAATGGGGGGGGACTGTGCAGTTTTTTGGGCAGTGTGAGAGAGAGTGTCACAGACACTAGGCTTAGACAGCCCTCTAGATGGCTGTCTAAGCCTAGTGTCTGTGACACTCATATGACCCCTATGCACAATGTGCATAATGCACACATGACCCCTATGCACAATGTGTTCGGGTTTCAGCTGGTCTGAATCCTGGACACATGATTCAAAACCAAGACTTTCTAGGTGAATCCCAGGCAGGTGGCAACCCTACTGGAGAGACACTGGGAAGAAGGAAGGGCCAGAACAGGAATTGTCCCAAATATTTAACAATTCCCCCAGCATGCATCCCTAAGCCCTGAAGATTGATGATTGACTAGATCAGTCTTTCTCAACCTTTTTTCAGTCAAGGCACCCTTTAAAATTCTGCACAATCTCGAGGTACTCCATTCTAAAATGTAAAAAACTGAACTAATAGTTGTACATAACACAGCAACATCCACACATCTAGGACACCCAACGTTAGTACTGATTTATTTGTCCAAAGTAAACACACCTTTGCACACTGTTACTGGTCCAAACATATCTCTTCTCCCTCAGTTTCTCCCCCTCAAACAGTTAACATGACCCCAGTGCTGATGGAGAGGGGCTCAACTTCCTCCTCAATCAATTGTGTTATGGTGCACAATGAAAATCTTTGGCTTTGTATACCTAAAAGGCAGGCTTTATCTACCCACTGGCTTGTATACAGTTTTTGGGCACTTTTTCTGCATTTTACCAAGGCACCCCTGAAGGCACCATGGTTGAAAAAGGCTAGACTAGATTATTAAATATTCATAACCCAGTATGACATCTTGCTAACATATCCTGATGGAACACGCTCAAACAGCAAGTGTCTGAGAAAATACACACACTACAATGATTATAAGTCGTTAAGTCCAGGTGGCAGAGGAAAGGGCTCTAATACTAACCTTATTCCTTACTCCCCAGCCACTGACACTCTTCTCTTCTTTCTGTTACTCAAAGTTTTGGACAGGTCCTTGCTGTCCTTATCTACAATGCAGGACTATGGAGATGAATTTCTCCATGATGCATACAGCTACAGAGGTGAGGTCTTAAAGTATACAGTAAGTGAACGGTCTGCACATTCAGGAAGGGGGAGGAGCCTAACTATGGTGGCATAGGAGAGGACGGAGCAGGTTCTCTCCGATATCCCCACACCGCCCTAGATGCCTGAGGGAATGTAACCAGAGACCTACCTGGGAGTGGAGGAGCCTGGAGCGGAGTTGGTGATCCGGAGAGTGGTGGTGGGAGAGGACGGTCCCATTGAAGTCCGCTGGAAGCCTTGTGGGAGGTGTCCCGACAGAGTGTGCGGGGCTGCTGGGAAGGAGACGCGGCGTGACCATGTGGGTAGCTGCAGAGGAGCACTGGGTAGGGGAAAAGCCGGCTGGCGTCCAAAGTGAGAGGGAAGACGCCGGCTCGCTACCCCCCCTCAGTAAATGTGCAGTCAAAGCGCTCCCCCAGGAGCGACCCGTCCAGGAAGATGAGCGGGCCCTGGAGAGGAAAAGACCCAGAGGAATCCCCCTGAAGAGAGCAATGGAAGCCTGAGGGTTGCCACTGGTGGCCTCTGGCTGTCTCAGCCAAAGGAGAAGCAGCCGAAGGGTGAGTGAGAGCAGCCATAGTTGACCGGTATTGTTCAAACAGTGACTGTTTATATAAAGGAAAAAAACACATTTGATGGGGGGATTCCCTGGGGGTGATAAAAAGACACAAGGAGAAATTAGCAGCCCCAGAAGAAGAAGGAGAATATTGGTAAAAAGTTAATAAATAAGAGTGGAGTGAAATCTGGGTCCCTGACTTGTGCCCTTTTTTACTGTAGTTCCTGTATTTTAAGACACACAGAAGAGATGAAGAATAAAAATGTTAAAAGTAGTGGGCTAAAGGGATCCCAAGCTGGTACGATAAAAAAGTATACATCCCAAGGAAATGTGACTCCAGAAAGATCTCAAGGTATTGGTGAAAAAAGTGAGCTGGAAATGAGTTTGGAAGTCAGCCCTAGACTCTCCCTGGGAACAAAATATAATAGCCAACAAGTAACAGAGAATTTGAAGAGGAGAGAATTGGAAGGTGAATTACAGGTACCAAATAAGAAAGAGATGGCAGATATGTCTAAGAATTTAGAAACAACAATAAAACAAGAACTGACAACTATACGGAGTGATTTCGGGCAGATGCTATTGCGGATGGAGGAGACAGAGGAAAGAATCAAAAATCATGCCCAATTTATCTCCGGTTTAGAAAAAAGGACAAAAGATATTAGGAAAGAGCAAAAAAGACTGCTTTATAGGATGGAGGTACAGGAAAACAGGGAGAGGAGGAAGAATCTTAGGGTAAGAGGCGTTCCGGAGCTTGTAAAGGGAGAGGAAATAAGAGACTTTGTCTGTAAAATCCTAAATTCCATAATGGACAGACCAGAAACAGAATTGGCTAATGTGGAAGGGGTCTTTAGAATTGGAAGGATCCAACAAGGAAGTGGAAAAGAGAAATTGAGAGATATAATTGTCCAATTCCAGAAGATGGGAGATAAAGAAGAGATATGGAGAAAGATTAAGGGAAGATCAATCATTAAGTATGGAGAAATGGATATACAGATATTTGCAGATTTAACATCAGAGACACTATGGAGAAGAAGATCCTTGAAACCCCTGTTAGAGCAGATGAAAAAACAGAATGTACACTATAGATGGGGTATTATGGAGTGTCTAATTGGATGGAAGAATGGAGTTACAGCTTATTTGAGATTCCCGGAGGATTTGAGAGACTTCTGTGATAGACTTGATTTACAAATTATAGGGATTTCTGGTTGGGAGGAAGAGGAAGGAGACTGTGGGGCCAGAGTAATGGAAAATTGGCAGTTAATTGGGAGAGGGAGATAGAGGAGGGAGAGGGTGTGTGGTTCCCCCCCCCCCCTCTCTCTCTCTCTTTGTTTGCTCTCATGAAGTAGCTCTTGGTGGAACCAGGTTGAGTTTATGAAATAGAGATAGGGCATCTGGGGTGGTGGGAGGTGGGGGAGGCCGTTCATGGGTGGAGTTCAATCCCAAGGTAGTAAATCTATGGTGGGTTTTGACCCTCAAAAGATTTATAGGCAAACTACAAGCCTAAAACAGGGAGGGGTGAGGGGAAAAGTAAGATTAAAAGAAGGGGGAGGTGGGAGGGAAAAGGGGGGTAGATGGGAGGGTGGAGGGGTGAGAGAGGGTAGAGGGGAGGATATTAGGGGGACAGCCTAGAGGAAGAAGGGAGAAATAGAGGCGGAGGAAGAGGGAGAGAGGAGAGGGTGGAGAGGAGGGAAAAGACATAAAGAAAATGGAAGATTTACAATTTATAACATATAATATGAAGGGGTTGAGCTGCCCAGGGAAAAGGTTTAAGTTATACAAGGAATTACAACATAGAGCCGCCTCAGTGGTCTTCCTGCAGGAAACGCATCTTGAATTGAAATCAAATGTAAAACTGAATTCTAGATATTATCCATTATGGTATTATGCAGACTCCCCAGTTAAGAGAGCAAAGGGTGTAGCTGTAGGATTTGCAAAGAATATAAGGTTTGAGTTGGAAGATAGAGAGACAGACCCGGAAGGGAGGTTTTTATTTTTGAGAGGTAAAATACAAGATATTGAATGTACAGTTGCTAATATCTATTGCCCAAATAAGAAGCCGGAGCTATTTTTGAAAGGAGTTTTGGGGAGATTGATGGATTTTAGAAAGGGGTTTTTGATAGTAGCTCGGGATTTTAATTTATGTTTTGACCCACAAATGGATACAACTTCTTTAACACAAAGAGAGGGGAGTAAGACCCTAAGAGTATTGAGGTAAGTGATAAGAGAGTATCAGTTGGTGGACAGTTGGAGAATTACACACATGAAAGATAGAGACTATTCCTTCTTCTCAAAGGTTCATGAGATGTATTCTAGGTTGGACTATATATTGATAGATCATCGATTAATAGAGTCATTGGTTAAAGTAACAATAGAGGTAATGGCGCTCTCAGATCATGCCTCGGTTGTAGTGAGAATGGGATGGGGAAGGAGGCCTCCAGGAGGGTCGGGATGGAGGTTGAATGAAGCTCTCCTAATGGATCAAGAGACTGAGTGGAAGATTGGAGAGGAGATTAGGAGATACTTTGAGGAAAATGATACGGGAGATGTTTCGGAGGCTACGGTGTGGTAGGCCCACAAGGTATATATAAGGGGAATCCTTATTGCAATTGGGGCAAGAAAGAAAAGAAAAAGAAGAGAGAAAATTAGTGGGCTCTTAAAAGAATTAGCGGAGTTTGAACAGATGCATAAAAGAACATAACAAAAGAAATAATGCAGGAAGTAAAGAAAAAGAGAGAAGAACTAGAGATTATGATGGAAGAAGAGAGTCTTTAATAAAGTAGCATGTGAAAGATATAGATGGGGGGAAAGAACAGGAAAATATTTCATGAAAGCTTTGAGGAGAAAGAAAAATAGGAATTATATAGATAAAATAAAAAAACCCCAAGGGAAAACTGGTTCACTCAACGAGAGATATCGCAAAAGTGTTTAGGGATTATTATAGTAAACTATATAACATTGCCCCCCAAGATTTAACATCTAAAGATGGGATAGCAAAGGCGAAAAAAAGAAGAATATATTTAAAAAATGCAGGTTTACCAAAATTTAATGAAGATCTCTTGAACTCTCTAGAATCTGAAATTACAAATGAAGAAATAAAGATAGCATTAAAGAACTCTATGGCAGGTAAAAGTCCAGGACCAGATGGGTATACTGTTAGATATTATAAAAAATATAGTGAATTGTTAATACCTAAATTAAAGGCCTATTTTAACACTTTGGGGGGAGAGATGGACATGAGACGAGAATCATTGCAGGCTCAGGTGGTCCTTATTCACAAGGCAGGAAAAGATCCCATCCAGTGCTCAAGTTATAGACCAATATCATTATTGAATACAGACACGAAGTTATATGCAAAGATTCTGGCAAATAGACTTTAAGATTTAATGCCCGAATGGATACATGAAGATCAGGTGGGCTTTGTCCAAGGGAGAGAGGGTAGAGACAATGGGTTGAGATCATTGCTGCTCATTCAGAAAAGTAGAAAGGGAAAGACTCCAGTTGTGGTTCTCTCGGTAGATGCAGAGAAGGCATTTGATAGAGTTAACTGGGGATAAATGATGGATACATTGGAGGTCCTGGGAGTGGGAGCTAGAATGAGAGCATGGATAGGAAAACTGTATAGGAGTGTTATGTTGTTATGGTAAATGGGGAGATGTCGGAGTCATTTGAGATGACAAACGGAACAAGACAGGGCTGCCCGTTGTCCCCATTGTTGTTTGTATTGTCCTTGGAATCACTGTTGGCAACAATAAGGAGAAATTTAGACATAAAAGGAATATGGGTAGGAAATACAGAGCATAAGGTAGCCGCGTTTGCGGATGATTTATTGTTTTATGTCGGTAATCCTAAGATAACGCTCCCTAACTTAATGAGGGCATTGAAGGAATATGGAGAGATGTCAAATCTAAAAATTAACCTGGCTAAAACAGAGATATTAAATATAAATCTTCCAAATAAGGAAAAAAGAGGGATACAAGGGGAACTCCCCTTTTTATGGAAAGAGAGAGAATTAAAATACTTGGGAGTAAAACTCACCTCGGCATATAAAAACCTGTATAAATCAAACTATATAGTAATGCTAAATGAAATTAGAGAGGAACTAAAAAGATTAGGAGGTGAAAAGCAGTCCTGGTTGGGTTGCATAAATTTGATAAAAATGATAGCGGTTCCCAAGATCCTTTATAAATTCCAAATGGTCCCCATTAAGATTCCATAGATATATTTTAGGATGATTAAAAAGATGATGATAAGATACATCTGGAGAAATAAAAAACCTAGAGCATCGTATGAAGTGATAACTAGAAATAAAGAGAAAGGGGGATTGGGAGTTCCAGACTTTAAGAGATATTATAAAGCAGTAATTTTGGCCAGAATATTTGACTGGACACATAATGTAAAAGGGAAAAATTGTGTCACAATAGAAAATTCACTTAGTGGCAATAATTTAAGTAGGTGTATATGGGTGCCATCAGAGTATAGAGGGTTAAAAGAGAGCACGAGTGTGTACACTTTGAATGGGTTAAGAGTGTGGGATAGAATGTACAAACAGTTAAAGTGGGAATTTAACTCATTTTTGATGCCACTGAGAAATTCAAGGTATTTCCCACCAGGAAGGGAGGAAAATTCAGGGAAATGGATTGTTCTGTCCCCACATGAAGGCAAATGAAGGTATATCTGATAATGGCTGTGTAACTTCCTACCTTCGTATCCAAGCAGTGGAGCAGACCGGACTGGCAGATGTTCAGGTTAGATGGATCCAAACGTATACACGGGAATGAAATCAGCGTGGGTTTATTTGGTCCAAAATACAGCGACAAACAGTGATACAATACTGTAAGGTAGTAGAGGTATTGATGCTGTCCTGTGATATCTTTCCTGAGGCTAACTGCTGGTCAAAAACTGATGCCTTCACAAGCCCAGGGTATTGAATGTCCTGTCACACAGCTATATAGCAGATAAAATGGCTGCAGGAAGTGACCAGAACCAAGGCTTGCCTAAAACCACACCCAGCAGAGAAAACACTTACTAGCTATAACAAAGGCATGCAGCATGCAAATTCTGGCCAGCAGATGGCAGCAACAGATCAAGACATAGAAACAAACATGGTGAAATAAGAATTGGTGATACAATGCACAGTTAAATAACAAATATGAGGGGAACAGCACACTCCCCGTCTGAAATTCCATAAGGGATTTCACTATGACGAATGTCCATAAAATATAAAACAACCTGTAACAAAGAACATGTTAGAATGCAATAAACATAACAATATAGTAGATTCCGAGTTGGAATAGAGAAGAACCACAAAGTTCAAGTTCAGTAGAGTTCACCCAGCAGGAATGTTCTCGATGGGTAGTATCAAAATGAGTTCGTTAATTGGCCTTGCGAACATTTTAAGCTCACCCTTCCTGAAGATCCTTAACTCCACTTTACGGACCTTGCCATCCTTGCTAGGAAGAACCTTTGTAATTAGTCCCATAGGCCAGTCAGTCTGTACGATTTGTTGCTCCTTCATCAACACGAGGTCACCTTCTTTTAGGTTTGGTTTGTGGTAGTGTCGGATCAGCAAGACGGTGATATGGTGTTTGCTGGGAATGATGAGAGGATTTTGTTCTGCAACTCCTAGGTGGGCTTGATTCAAACGACCACCAACTCTGAGCAAGCCAAAACTGTCAATAACTGGATTTAAGTTGGCAAGAGGGCTTTTTATTGGAATCTGCTGTTTGTTGTATAAGCACTTCCATTCTACATTGAATTCCTCTTGTTGGACGTGACGTATTATGAGGGACTCACTATGAGAGATGCTCTCCGCAGAGAAGGGTTTATGGCAGACGTGCCAACCGTGACAATCCTTATCTTTGTGAGTATTGTGATAACATTTCGCAATGTGCACTAACCTTGCGATAGTCCTGACGAGTCTCATCCAACTGGAGAAATGTTCAAAGCGCTGGCTACCGAGGCTGGAGATTTGCTTTGTTCCAGTGACCAATACACTGACTTCAGCGCGGATTTCTGGATCATTATCCGGATCCTGGATGCTGAAAACTTCCTGTACACATTCGTCCGCCTGTCTTAGCAGAAACTCCGGACCTGTAAGCCAAGTAGAGTTAGTAAAGGAACCTACAGACATAGGTCTAGTGGCATGATATACTCCGAATGAAGGCAAGTAGCAGCACTTGTCGTTCTTCCTTAAGGATGGAGCTGGTTCTGCATGGTTGTTACGGAATATTTTATCCATAAAGGCAACGATGTGTTCTCTCATTTCAGGCTTGCTGTTCATGGTACACTGAAGAGAGTTAAATCTAGACAGAGCTTGTTCTCGGTTGTTCGGGAGTCTTACCCTGTTAGCTCGGAAGGGTAACGGAGAAACCCAGTGATTGGTTTTGTCTTTAAAGAACTCACTGTCCATTATCTTGACAAATTTTCTGTCCTCTACTGACAAGGCTACTTTATCGTCGTCCTTGGTTGTTTGAAACACTGATCTCCCCAAGTTGTCGGCAAAGAGGGGAGTAATGACGTCAGGTAGTTGTACGAGGCCTAGAGACTTCTCTTTCACCTCATAGTGATGAGGACACGGCTTAATGCAAGTTGTGCGTCCATCTGCACGCACGTACGTTTTGAAGGAGTCAATTCCTGGTTGATCTAAGCATACATTTCCTATGATTACCCATCCCAAGTCCAGTCTCTGGGCATATGGCGCATAGTCAGGACCATTACACTGTTGACGCACCTTGTGTACCCTTAGATTGTCTCTGCCGAGCAGGAGTAGAATCTCGGCGTTGATGTCCATAGGTGGGATAACGTTGGCTAGGTGCCTTAGGTGAGGTTGGTGAAATGCAGCTTCTGGGGTAGGAATCTCATCTCTATGGTTGGGTATTTGATCACATTCGATCAGCGTCGGTAAGGGTATTTCCGTATCCCCACTGACAGGAGAAGCGATGAATCCTTGTGCCCTTCTGCCGCTAGTCTCTATGCGGCCCGAGCAGGTGTTTAAGGTATAGGGTTCGGATGGTCCCTTTATTCCAAAGGCTTCAAAGAATTTAGGACCTGCTAGGGACCGGTTGCTTTGGTCGTCGATGATGGCATACATTTTTACTGCCTTTTCTGGTAGTCCCTCTGGGTAGACCTTGATTAGGCATATTCGGGCACAACATTTCTCACACTGGCCCTCCCCACATACATCCAAGCATGAGCAGGAAACAGCAGTCGCTGCATTAGCGTAATTTTGGGGCTCCCCGCCATGACTTGGAGCAGGACTGGTGGTGACGGCAGTGGGTGAATCTCTGGAGAGTGGGATTGGGTGCATAGCTGAGGCATGTCTTTCACTATGACACTCCTCACACTTGATGACAGATTTACAGTCCTTAGCCATGTGCTCCAATGAAGCGCAGCATCTGAAACATGCCCCGAGCTCGGTGAGGATTTTCTTGCGCTCCAGTATGGTTTTGAATCTAAACCCTCTACATTTGTTCAGAGAGTGTGGTTTTTTATGAATGGGACATTCACGATTGAAGGTCTTATCTCCTGATGAGGTAGTGTACTGTTTACCCGTGGGTACTGCAGGAGATGGTAGGTTAGTCTTTCTAACACTCACGCTGCTCTTAAAGTCTCTGTGTTTATGCGTGATGCTTTCATACCTTGATGATGTTGCTGAAGCTGTAGTGTTGAACTCCAGGAAGTCGAGGCTGGGGTCATTCCTCATCTGGGACTGTTCATCGATAAATCTACAGAAGTGAATAAATGGGGGAAAGGTGATGTCATGCTCTCTTTTGTACCTTGAGACTGATGCCGCCCACTTTTCTTGTAGACTGTATGGTAGCTTCACGACAATTGGGTTCACTCCATGAGCTGTATCCAGGTAGCACAGCCCGGACAGACGAAGGTCACCCTTGGCAAGCTCCAGTTCCATGAGCAGATCACTTAAATCCTGAAGCTTCTGGACATCCTTGAGATTGATCCTTGGAACGTTCTGCAGTCTCTTGAATAGGGCCTTCTCTATTGCTTCTGCACTGCCGAAGGTACGTTCGAGTCTCTGCCAGGCGACAGCAAGACCTGCTTCTGCTTGTCCCACATAGACAGTTCTGAGGCTCTTGACACGATTTGTGGAGCCTGGGCCCAGCCATTTGATCAAGAGGTCAAACTCCTGCTCTGCGGTTAGGTTGAGGTTAGCGATAGCGGCCTTGAAGGTTGCCTTCCAAGCTCTGTAGCTCTCTGCACGGTCATCAAATTTTGAGAGACTGGTGTTGATTAGCTCTCTGCTCACCATAAACCTGGCAAACTCAGACATATCTGATTTCTCACTGCTTGTTGCCATGACGACTTGTGATGCCCCTGGGGCGTATTGGCTGCCTGGCGTGAAGGGGTGAGATGCTTCCGGGTAGAATGATGTAGCTGCAGGGTTAAGCTTTCGTTTAGCCTCTGTATATTGTGATGACTGCTGCTTGAGCTGTGGAGGTAGGCCAGAAAACGCCTGATAGCGATCTTTCTGTAACAACCGTCCTTGAGAGGGCACTTCCGGGTAACGGTTATTAGGTTGCTCGGGTGCTGTGGGTGGCACTGGTACTGCAGGTAGAGCTGACTTGGAGGTTTCAGTGTTCTCGGCTTGGACGGTACTGCAAACTGGGGGTGGCGCAGATAACTGATTCAGTACATAGTCACTGGTGCGATCAACTGGATCATCTATCTCCTGTGGTAGCGAGCAGACTGGATCAAGACCTTGGCTCAATGCTTGCTCAAGTAGTCTTACTTTAGCTAATGCAATTTCCTCCTGCATCTCTGATTCGAAAATCTTTATTCGAGCCTCTGCTTCTGCCCTCTTGGCCTCTGCTTCTGCCTCTGCCCTCTTGGCCTCTGCCTCTGCTTCTGCCCTCTTGGCCTCTGCTTCTGCTTCTGCCCTCTTGGCCTCTGCCTCTGCTTCTGCCCTCTGCCCTTGCAAGAGCTTCTTTTTCTGTGAAGGAGCGTCTCGCTTTGGATTGCTCTGCGTTTATGCGGGCCTCTAGTAATCTGTCGCTCAAGGCTGAGCTTCTTGAGCACGATGATCTGTATGACCGAGAGGAATGTTTAGATGAATTTGATCTGTGTGATTTAGTTTCTTGCAAATGCGAGATACGGAGTTCCGCTTTACCTTTAACATCCAGCACCATGACGTCTCTTTGTCTGGCTATTGATTCTGCCTTGCTCAGTTCTGATAGGGCTTCATCGATATTAGAGTCTTTTAGAAAGGTTATATACCTTGTGGACAGTCTATTGTATCTTTCTTGAGCTGTGTCCAGCCGCCCGATGGCAACTTGTAAGCTTGTGGCATCACCTGAGGAGGATTTAAGTCCGGACATGAGGGAGGAAACTCGTTCCCATTGCTCCTCCAGGTTATCACATAGTTCATCTTTCGTGGTGTGATAATTTTCAATGACCTTTACTGTCGGTTTGAGAGAGCGTCTTGGTCGCACGACTTGTTCTGCTGGAAGTGTGGATTCTGTTCCCTGCCCTTCATAATGATCAGTATCAGGTTGCATTTGCTTTAGCTCATCACTGGGGAACTGTGCAAAGTCCTTTTCGGCCATTTTGACTTAAGGTGCGCTGTCTCTTTAAGAAAATGAACTTTTGAATTGGACGCTGAAAATCGCAGTACGGCTCCGATAGGGCACGTTGATAAAATTTCTAATATGCTTAGAGTGAATTGCAGGGTTTTGCGGGCCACAACAATGTAAGGAGCGTGCATAAACAGTACTTCTATTATGCGAGCAAAGGTTAATATAGGATGTAAAGAGTGGCTTGGCGAGTTGTGGAGGACTTCCAGGCAAGAGTATTGATACTGCGTATGTGCAGTGCTTCCGCATAGGCTTGTGGAACATGCACTGTAGCTGGGCAGATTTGCTGCAAGTGGGCCTGTTGCTAGGGAGATTCCTGAGTGTGGTACTGGACTCTGAGGGAATCTGTAGCGGGGTATGGACTTTAAGGCAGTTTTTGACTGTTCTGTCCCCACATGAAGGCGAATGAAGGTATATCTGATAATGGCTGTGTAACTTCCTACCTTCGTATCCAAGCAGTGGAGCAGACCGGACCGGCAGATGTTCAGGTTAGATCAGCAATGGGCAAACTACGGCCCGCGGGCCGTATACGGCCCGGCGGACCTTTTAATCCGGCCCGCGGAGCTAGGCTCCCGCAAGGCCAGTGGTCGGCAAGCCGCGGCTCTTTACAAATTTAGATGCGGCTCTCCTGTGTGCCGGGCGCCCGCTCCCCTCCCTCCTCTCCTCCTCTCCCCTCCCTCCTCTCCCCTCCCTCCTCTCCTCCTCTCCCCTCCCCTCCTCTCCTCTCGGATGGCCGCCCCCCCTCTCGGATGGCCGCCCCCCTCCCTCCTCTCGGACGTCAGGACTCTGCAGCTGTCAGGATGTAGGCGGGGCAGCGTGACGAACTCCTCTCACAGTCCTCCCTGAAGACCAGAACGGCGCGGGAATACGAGAGGAACGCGCGGACCAAAGGTAAGTGAATTGACACAGGGGGGGGACTTACTATATGGGGGATGAATTACTATATGGGGGACTTACTATATGGGGAATGAATTACTATATGGAGGACTTACTATATGGGGAATGAATTACTATATGGGGGACTTACTATATGGGGAATGAATTACTATATGGAGGACTTACTATATGGGGAATGAATTACTATATGGGGGACTTACTATATGGGGAATGAATTACTATATGGAGGACTTACTATATGGGGAATGAATTACTATATGGAGGACTTACTATATGGGGAATGAATTACTATATGGAGGACTTACTATATGGGGAATGAATTACTATATGGGGGACTTACTATATGGGGAATGAATTACTATATGGAGGACTTACTATATGGGGAATGAATTACTATATGGGGGACTTACTATATGGGGGATGAATTACTATATGGGGGATGAATTACTATGTGGGGGATGAATTACTATATGGGGGATGAATTACTATGGGGGATGAATTACTATGGGGGATGAATTACTATAGGGGGGATGAATTACTATGGGGGACGAATTACTATATGGGGGACGAATTACTATATGGGGGACGAATTACTATATGGGGGACGAATTACTATATGGGGGATGAATTACTATGGGGGATGAATTACTATATGGGGGATGAATTACTATGGGGGATGAATTACTATATGGGGGATTAATTACTATATGGGGGATTAATTACTATGGGGGATTAATTACTATGCTTACTATGGGGGAATATTACTATACTTACTATGGATGACACATACACATCATTCATCTACTCTTGGTCCGGCCCCCGGGTCCAATATATGAACCCATTGCGGCCCTCAAGTCAAAAAGTTTGCCCACCCCTGGGTTAGATGGATCCAAACGTATACACGGGAATGAAATCAGCGTGGGTTTATTTGGTCCAAAATACAGCGACAAACAGTGATACAATACTGTAAGGTAGTAGAGGTATTGATGCTGTCCTGTGATATCTTTCCTGAGGCTAACTGCTGGTCAAAAACTGATGCCTTCACAAGCCCAGGGTATTGAATGTCCTGTCACACAGCTATATAGCAGATAAAATGGCTGCAGGAAGTGACCAGAACCAAGGCTTGCCTAAAACCACACCCAGCAGAGAAAACACTTACTAGCTATAACAAAGGCATGCAGCATGCAAATTCTGGCCAGCAGATGGCAGCAACAGATCAAGACATAGAAACAAACATGGTGAAATAAGAATTGGTGATACAATGCACAGTTAAATAACAAATATGAGGGGAACAGCACATGGATCAAGAATGAGAGAGTTCAGCTAAGAGATATAATGAAAGGTGTAGAATTGAGAGCACTTAAAGATTTGGAAAAGGAAGCAGGAAAGATTTTCACTAAGATAGATAGTTGGAGATATAATCAATTAAAATGTTTTGTGGAGAAATTACCTAAGCCTTTGAGAACTAGAGCAGATTGGAATTTGTTTGAGAGGTTGTTGGAATCACAGGGTGATGGAAAGCATGGCACGGCAAAAATATATAAAATTCTTACTGAGTTAGATATAGGTGAAAATAAATTAAAGTATATAAAAAAATGGGAAAGAGATTTGAGGGTGGAGATAGATGAGGGTAAACAGAGGAAAATATTTAGATTGGTTCACGAGAATATAAGTGCACAGGAGGTGGAAATGAACTACAAATGTTTGACAAGAGGATATATTACACCGAGTATAGAGTATAAAATGAGTGGGGAGAAATCACCTTTGTGCTGGCGAGAGTGTGGAGAGATAGGCATGATTTATCACTTATGGTGGAAATGCCCAAAGATACAAATATTCTGGAGAAGAGTGGTCCATCAAATTAGAAAGATTACGAAAACTGATATTAGTTTGGATCCTGGAACCTGCCTTTTACATAATACAGAATCATGAGTAAATAAATATAAAGAATCAGATGTAGGGTACTCCTTAAATGCAGCCAAGGGTTTGATCCCAAAGTTCTGGCGACAAGTAGAAGCTCCAAAAGAGGAAGACTGGATAGATAGAGTGGACCATATTGTTAGATTGGAGAAATTATTCCATATTCAAGAAGATAGGTTGGCGACATATTATGCGAAATGGAAAAAATGGGAATAGTTTTGATCAAAAGTGAACAGATGAAAAAAAAAGGTATCTCCTAATTCCTACCCATCAGTAATAAGAACATTTTTAAGGCCTCTTTTTCCAGTATTTATGAGAGAAAGACGAGGGGACGGGTGGTGGGGATCTTAGATTTGCTATGGGGAGGGATGGGAGAAAAAAAAGGAAAATATGAGAAATGAGTGAATAATTTGGTTTTTGTTTATTTTTCTTATTGATACATATGAATGTAAAGAATTTGTATTGTGGATTTTACATTTCCTAATATGTTGAAAACTAATAAATATTTAAATTAAAATAAATACTTTGTTTAGTTTTGGACAGTTTAGGTGGGTTGGAACACCTCAACACAACAAAAAATGGCCACTGCCCCAGACTATAACTGGCCTTCACAGCAAGGGGCACATGGAAGGGTGTCGCATGTCAAACAACAAAAAAGAAAAATTCCCAGCTCTAACTTGCCAGCCAGCCTGCAAACAAACCAAATTAACTTGTCTAACAGTATGCGTTAAAAACAGGGGTTTAGTTAGCACACATTTGCAAATACATCCGTAAGCTACAGAGGCTCGTCACGGCACCCCAGTATTCTGTAGTTCCTAACTCTCCAATTTTAAGAGCCCCCATAGGTACAGGAGCGCACTGGACACCTTAGCTGCCATTGTGCTATATGCTGGGTGTCCAGTGCGCCCCCTCGATCAACAATTCAACAGTACAAAAAATGGCCACTGCCTCAATCTATAACTGGCCTTCCTAACTCTCCAATTTTAAGAGCCCCCATAGTAGAGGCACATGTATTTAATGGATAGACCAAGGGCAGATGGACCCGATGGAGCCCACCCCTCCTTAAAGGTATAGGAGTGCACTGGACACCCAGCATGTAGCACAATGGCAGCTAAGGTGTCCAGTGAGCCCCCTCGACCAACAATTCAACAGTACAAAAAATGGCCACTGCCCCAGTCTATAACTGGAGGACCTATTAGGTTTTTATTGCTACCTCTGCCCATTAGGGAGATTCATCCTCTCTATTTGTCCTGTTTACCATGATTGATGAGTGTGAAAGTAAAAGAAATTCACAAATTTTGGGTTGTCCCCAGAAAAGGAGAAATTTTCCAATGAGAACACTAGCTCTGGGATTCTCTCTTACTTCCTTATTTGGCATAGGGACAGGAAGTGAAGGGGAAATCTCCTTAATGAGACACAGATGGCAAAAAAGTCTGACAGGGATTATAACCCCTCCCCCACTCCATTATCCAAAATGAACTTTACTTTAAGAATATGTAAATAATCTTAGATTGTAAGCTCCAAGGAGTAGGGCCCTCCTAACCCTCTTGTATTGAAAAGCACTGAGAAAACTGTTGGTGCTACACAGTATACAGTATTTACCGGACACTTACCCCACTCTCCATCCTGAAGGATCCTATTGTGTGCTTGCAGCTACCGTTAGGAAGGAGAGGAGGGCAGCTGACAACACTGGGGGACTGGAGGTATACAGGGGGGCCTGGGCAGCAGGAGGAAACATATGGTACACAGGGAGGGTGATGGGTGCACCTAGGGGGCAATTACTGGAACTGTTCCCTATGTATGGCTCTCTCTGCAGCAGCTGAAAGCCAGCGAGAGGGAGAGAAGAAGAAGACAACTTTCAACTGCTGCAGAGAGAGCCATACAGGGGATCGTTTTCAGTAATTGTTCCCCCAGTATGCCGCTCAGCCACCCTGTCCACATCCAATCCCACCCTGCTGGAGATGTTGCAGAGGTGAAGATTTGGACAGCAATTGGATTTGGGGCTGAAAGGACAGATGGGAGTCTAGGGTTACACCTGCTACCCTGGCATGAGGGGAGGGACTGATGATTGTGTTTTTTATCTTGATAGAGAAGTCCGGGGGGAGGGGGGGGGCAGTCTGAGGGGAATACTAAGAGCTCAGTTTTGGAAAGATTGAGTTTGAGGAAGTGGAGTGACATCCATGCCGATCTGTCACTTAGTAGGTTAGTAATGCAAGAGGAGACTGAAGGGGTGAGGTGAGGGCTAGAAAGATAGATTTGTGTGTCATCAGCATAGAGAAGGTACTGAAAACCATGGGAGTTTATCAACTGACCAAGGGAGGAGGTGTAGATGGAGAAGAGTAGGGGCCCAAGGACAGAACCTTGAGGGACCCCTACAGAAAGAGGGAGTGAAGATGAGTTATAAGTAATGCTGAAGGAGCGCTGTGATAGGTAGGAGGAGAACCAGGAGAGAGTGGAGTCTCGGAGGCCAAGAGAGTGGAGTTTTTTGTGGAGGAGGGGATGGTCAACCCTATCAAAAGCCGCAGAGAAGTTGAGTAGTAAGAGTACAGAGTAGTGGCCATTGATTTTAGCAGTTAGTAGATCATTAGTGAGTTTTAATAGGGCAGTTTCAGTGGAGTGTAGTGAGCGAAAACCAGACTGTAAAGGGTCAAGAAGGTTGTTGTCCGTGAGGTAGGAGCTCAGGTGATTGTAGACTAGGCATTCTAAGAGTTTAGAGGTAAACGGGAGCAGGGAGATGGGTCTTAAGTTGTTCTGGTTGGTGGCGTCCAGGGAGGAAGTATGGGAGTGATGTGCGCATGCTTTAGAGGGGAGGGGAAGGCACCGTTAGAGAGGGAGAGATTGAAGATGTGCGTGAGGGAGCATAGGACAGAAGAAGAGGGTGACCGTAGTAGTTGTGAGGGGACAGGCTGCAGGGATGGGACGTGAGACGGGCTTCTGAGAAAATCTTAGTGACCTCTTCGGTAGTAGCAAGGTAAAAAAAAATGTTATGACTTTAGAACCACTTTAACCTGGTAGCATATGAAAGAATCCTGTATGAAGTATGTAGACAGGAAGGAGGTAGACCCCTGAAAGCTCATCATGAAATTGCGCTACTACTGCTAATAAACAAAATAAAAAACAATACTCAATTAAATTGTTACAAATGCACTAATACAGCTACAAACACCTAAAGCTGTAAGATGACAACATTCTCCCCTTCTGAATGACAAACTGCTGTGTGAACTGCCTTCTGCCCTGCACTCCCATGAGCCGCAACTATCTGCTGCAGATATTTATGTGCTATTGTTGGAATCTTTTTAAAAGTATTACGAACAAAAATAGAAGATCTCTCCCTGGAGATAGTTGGAGCCTTTCACAGAGTCATAAAGGAAAGAAAAATTGTTTAAAAGGAAAATATGATTTAACAAGATTCCTGTTTAATTTTCCCTCTAAATTATAATTGCCATTAGTCAATGCTAGGATGAAGTCACCCTGTGATTTATGACGGCTGAGTTCTGACACTCCGTTTTAAGTATTATGGGAGAGGAAGAGCCGTCTGTGCCAAGCTTTATTTACTGAGAAAACAGAGAATGTCCTTATACAGTGAAGCTGGGCTTTAATGTCTACATTCCACATGCGTCCCTTTAAAGCAGTGGTCTCCAAATTGTGGCCCGGGGGCTGGATTCAGCCCTTTGTTTTTATCTGGCCCTTGGGGCACTATTTAATCCACTGACACCAACAAACTCCTCCCAATAATACCAATGATGGGGCACAATTCCCACCAATGACACCAATGATTGGGCACAATTTTTCCCAATGACATCATCGATGGGGCATAATTACTCTTACGAACACCAAATATGGGGCATTGTTTACTGCCACTGATGCTGGGTCATTTTCCAGTCCGGCCCCCCTAAAGTCTGTAGAACAGTAAACTGGCCCTTTGCTTAGAAAGTTTAGAGACCCCTGCTTTAAAGGGAATGTATAGTGGTTTACATTATTGTTGTCAGGTCAGGGAAAAAAAAAACACTTACAAAAACAACAAAAACCTGTTTTTCTTGTCAGGTAATTTTTAGCCACTTGCTGCCACGTCTCATTGGCTCATTAAGTAGTTCTGTCCTGGAAGACGAGAAGTGGAATTCCTGATCATATTATTTTTACAGGTACTTATATAGTGCCAGCAATTTACACAGTGCTTTACACTGTGCAGTCTAAGTTTCTGACTCACATTCATACATACTAGAGTCAATTTAGACAGAATCCACATGTTATCGTCTTGATTGGCTGTCACAGTGGTCACATGACCACCCTCCCCTGGGTTCCTGTTCTTTAATGGCGAACAGCTCAGGCAATGTGTTTTCAGCACAGAACAGCGGTGCATCGTGCATTCATATATGCAGCATGTGGACATTAATGCGCACCTTCCCTGTTGCTGAACATTTGCATAGGGTGGTCACCAAGAGGTTAAATACAACTTGCTAATATTTTTTATATTTCCATAAGCAGTCAGCAGATGGAACTCTCTCACGTAGTTTCCTCTGTCTTTTTGGCTCCTTTGATGAGCTCAATAGCTCAAACTGAAATTTGCATACATAAGTGAATGAGTCAAGGCAGTAACTCCTTTCCTTTTTCCTACACGGGGTCCCCAAATTTAGAAACAGAGTAGAGAATCAATGAAAAGTGTCTTAGACAAGTTCTAGCTCAGCTGGCACTGTTGCCCATAACAAATGATCATCTTCTAGCTTTCATTTTTATTCCACACAGCTTAGAAAATGAAAATTTTAAAGTTGGTTGGCTGCACTCCAGTTGAGACAAAGTTACTCAAACACTCTTTATTAATTCCCCCAGAGTAACAGGAAACGGCTTGTATATACTGCATATAACAACAATGGCAGTTGCTTTTTAAGAAAAAAAAAATCCTAACTAACTTTTAATTGATTACATTTTCAAATATACATGCCTGGAGTTTGCATGGTCCCCCTTTGCGGGTTTCCTCCGGGTACTCCAGTTTCCTCCCACACTACAAAAACATGCTGGTAGGTTATTTGGCTCCTGTCACGATGTGCCTGCTCCTCCGTAGGAATCCCTCCACCCCCCCTCCTGGTGCCTGTGTCCACTCACACACCCCCTTCTTATCCTGTAGTGGCCTTTGAAGTTGAGCCACACAGGATGAGAAGTGTCAGGTCTCCCCCCTGCCTCTGGCACTTCCTCCCATCCTGTACAGCCAGATGGGAGGAAGATGACCCCCCGCAGCGGCATTCACACCTCTCCAACCATACAGGCCAGAGAGGGGTGACCTGCTGTGAGGTCCCAGAGTAGGGCCGCCGCCCGGGCACCGTGCGCCCTCCCGGCGGGTGCAGCGCGAGCACGAGATTTCCCGTGCCGGAGACAAAGGATGTGCTCTCAAGAGCGGGACCCCAGTGGGTGTGTGTGTGCTTGATCCCCGCTCAGGACAGGGTGCTGTGTGGGGTCTGCGCTGAGGCCAGACCCCACATCCAAGACTCTGCCGAGCCCCTGCTAAAACCTGCTGTGTCGGTACCTGTTGAAGCCTGTTGTGTCACTACCTGCAAGCTTGCTGTATCCCTACCTGCAGAAGCCTGCAGGGTCCCCATCTGCTGATCGATGGTCATCCCTGGAACGCCGAGTGCCGTGAGGTTCCGTCTGCTGATCGCTGGTCGTCCCTGGAACGCCGAGTGCTGTGAGGTTCCGTCTGCTGATCGCTGGTCGTCCCTGGAATGCCGAGTGCTGTGAGGTTCCCTGTCTGCTGATCGCTTTGTCCCTGGAAAGCTGAGCCCTGCGAGGATCTTGGTCCGCTGACTGCTGCTGTCCCTGGAAAGCTGACTGCTTTGTCCCTGGAAAGCTGAACCCTGCGAGGATCTCAGTCCGCTGACTGCTGTTGTCCTTGGCAGCTGACCGCTGGGAGTGTCCCTGGACGCTGTCCGTTGCTGAGTGTCCCTGGAAGCTGTCTGTTGCTGAGTGTACCTGGAAGCTGACTGCTGGGAGTGTCCCTGGTAGCTGTTCATTGCTGAGTGTCCCTACAAGCCGCCTGCTGCTGAGTGTCTACAAGCCGCCTCCCGTGAGTGTCCCTACAAGCCGGCTGCTGCTGAGTGTCTGCAAGCCGCCTCCCGTGAGTGTCCCTACAAGCCGCATGTTTCGGAGTACCCTGGACTGCCCCTATGGGTGGGCCCAGATTACCCTTGCCTGAACTGCCCCTATTGTGTGCCCAGATTACTGCTACCTGACTGCCCGGGCCATCGCTACCTAGAATGCCCTATCGTGGGCCGGATTACAATTATGTTGGGCTCCTCCCCTCTCTTCCCCTTTTTGGGTACCTGGACTCTACCTTCCTGCACTGATTGAGTGCCTTCCATAGTTCAATAAAGCTTTGTGTGTTTACCGACTTCTTTGTGTGTTCTGTCCTGCCTACGTTCCATCACAGCTCCTATCTAAATTGGCCCTAGTATGTATGAAAGTGAGTTAAGATGAATACACACTGTCAGTTTTTTTTCGTTTAACTTCCTCCATCAGAAAACACTGATCAGCGCTCGCAGCTGTTGGCTGCAAGCGTTGGTCAGATGCTGGTTTTTCCAGCATGTTTGTTCAACAGAAGCTCGTTGTGAGACTGGCTTCCATGGGACAGGCAACTGTAAGCAGTGGACGAATGTCAGCCGGTTTCTGCTGAACTGGCTGATTACGGGCAATTTTTGGCCAGTGTGTACAAGGCTTAAGGGACCTTAGATTGTAAGCTCCTTGAGGGCAGGGACTGATGTGAATGTACAATATACACACTGCTCAAAAAAATTAAAGGAACACTTTGAAAACACATCAGATCTCAATGGGGAAAACTATCATGCGTCATATCTATACTGATATGGATTTGGTGATGTGTTAGGAATGTAAGGAATGCCACATCGTTTGATGGAAATGAAAATGATCAACCTACAGAGGACTGAATTCAAAGACATCCTGAAAATCAATGTGAAAAAATTATGCAGCAGACTAGTCCATTTTGCTGAAATTTCATTGCAGCAGCTCAAAATGGTACTCAGTAGTTTGTATGGCCCCCACGTGCTTGTATGCATGCCTGAGAACATCGGGGGCATGCTCCTAATAAGACGACAGATGGTGTCCTGGGGTATTTCCTCCCAGATCTGGACCAGGGCATCACTGAGCTCCTGGACAGTCTAAGGAACTGCCTACATACTCTCACCACATGAGGCCAAGCACTGTCGTGCACCAGGCCCCGCTGCACCAATGTAGGGTCTGACAATGGGTTCAAGGATTTCATCCCGATACCCAATGGCGGTCAGGGTGCCATTGTCTAACCTGTAGAGGTCTGTGTGTCCCTCAATGGATATGTCTCCCCAGACCATCACTGACCCACCACTAAAATGGTCATGCTGAACAATGTTACAGGCAGCATAACGTTCTCTGCAGCTTCTCCAGACCCTTTCACATCTGTCACATGTGCTCAGGGTGATCCTGCTCTCATTTGTGAAAAACACAGGGAGCTAATGGTGGACCTGCCAATTCTAGTGTTTAATGGCCAATGCCAATTGAGCTCTATAGTGCCGGGCAGTGAGCACAGGGCCCAGTAGTGGATGTCGGGTCCTCTGGCCATGCTCATGAAGTCTGTTTCTGGTTGTTTGGTCAGAGACATTCACACCAGTGGCCTGCTGGAGGTCATTTTGTAGTGCTCTGGCAGTGTTCATCCTGTTCCTCCTTGCACAAAGGAGCAGATATCAGTCCTGCTGATGGGTTAAGAACCTTCTACGGTCCTGTCCAGCTCTCCTAGAGTAACTGCCTCTCCTGCAATCTCCTCCATGCTCTTGAGACTGTGCTGGGAGACACAGCAAACCTTCTGGCAATGGCACGTATTGATGTGTCATCCTGGAGGAGTTGGACTGCCTGTGCAACCTCTGTAGGGTCCAGGTATCGCCTCATGCTACCAGTAGTAACACTGACCCTAGCCAAATGCAAAACTAGTGAAAAACAGTCAGAAAAGATGAGTAGGGAAAAAACAGTCAGTGGCCTCCACCTGTAAAACCATTCCTGTTTTGGGGGTCATCGCATTGTTGCCCATCTAGTGCACCTGTTGTTAATGAAATTAACACCAAAGCAGCTGAAACCGATTAACAACCTCCCCTGCTACTTAACTGACCAAATCAATATCCCAGGAGTTTAATTAACTTGATGCTATACTGTTATTAAAAAGAGTGTTCCTTTAATCTTTTTGAGCAGTGTATGTAAAACACTGTAAATTTACAGCGTTATATAAGTACCTGTAATAAATGGCCTCGATATATATTTACATATGTATGCGAATAGAAGCTCCATTTTTAACCTAGTGGTTGAGCGAGTTATGTTTTGTGTTTATTTACTTTTCTTTTTTGTTGGTTTGATTGAAAAGTGTATTGTTTGTTAAATTGTCCTTCAAGTGTGCACCTTTCTTCTTGCTGCTAGTTTCAGATTTGAGCAGCTGCAAAAGGTGATGTGTGTAGTTCTGGAAAAATGTACATACTCCTGTCCTTGGAGAGTAGATCCAAAAAGAGTTAGTGGACTGCAGTCAAATCCTGGCCCTAATGGGATGCACTCGCCTTGCTGCCCTCAAGAGTGGGAGAGTCTAGAGACACTGCAATAATAAACAAGCAGAGGGCGCACTGGCCTAGTGTAATATTCTTTAAATAAATGTAATGTAATGTATAAAATGGTAAGTATTCTACTCACAAGTGGATAAAAGTACATGTTCATCTCATGAAAGCAGCACAAAGCTATCCGCAAAACATCAAGCTGTAACAGAACGATGGAATCTGAACAGGCTAACGTGTTTCGAGGACGTATCCTCTTCCTCAGAGCCCATCTGAGGAAGAGGATAAGTCCTCGAAACAAGTCAGCCTGTTGAGAGTCCATCGTTCTGTTACAGCTTGATGTTTTATCCATTTGTGAGTATAATACTTACCATTTTATACATTAAATTTAATTTTTAAAGGATAATGCACTAGGCCAGTGTCCCCTCTGTTTGTTTATTACTGATGTGTGCAGTTCTGTTGTGTGGTTGTACATTCAAGGAGGAAAAGGCTGCCTCCAGGTGAGCCTGTTCTCTGTTTGTACATTGCTACTGTATATACAGTGTGTCCCAGGGGCGGACTGACAGCTAATGGGGCCCCTGGGCAAAAGGGGATCATGAGGCCCCTGTGTCCTTGCCCACACTCATAGCACACCCAAAAAAAAGCCTATAAAAAAGTACCAGCGGGATTTCATGGGGCACTCTATTGACCCTGGGCAGTGCCCAAGTGTTCGACTGGTCAGTCCGCCCCTGGTGTGTCCCATAGTTTAAGTCTTACATAGTTATGAGCAGGGGACCACACTTTACAGAGGTACCTCAGCACAGCTTGTGGCTTCCATATGTATTTGTAAATGTAATCAATCCGCTGCTTTTTACACTTTTACTATCACCAACGTATGCTATACATTGGTGGCAGTGGGAAGTTCTACATGCACTCCCAGCTGCTACAGTTGGTAAATCGACTGTTGGCTTCAGCGACCATGGACCCCTATACATTCCCCTGTGTGACCACCCCCCCCCCCATTATATTTCCTGGGTTTCGCTATCCCATCTGCAGGCCTGGAATCTGCATGGTGAGGTGTCGCCAGGTAGAGGGGAAGACCAGTGAATGTCTGTTTGTTGATCTCCCTAGCTAGTAAGACCCTATAATCGGCAAGGATTTGATCACTTTCAGCTTCTGCTCTCATTTTCCCTGGCCTGTGGCAAGGAAATAAGCTGATGGAGTCAGATGTGTACTCCATTAGCTTCAGTACAGTGCAGAGGAGACATCAAGGGGTTTATTTACTAAAGCTGGAGAGTCCAAAATCAGACTCCCTTCTGCATAGAAACCAATCAGCTTCTAACCTCAGCTTGTTCAATGAAGCTTTGGCAATGAAACCTGGAAGCTGATTGGTTTCTATGCAGAAGGGAGTCTGATTTTGGACTCTCCAGCTTTAGTAAATAAACCCCCAAGTGTCTAATAGATCAATGATGTCTCAGTAAAGAGAACCTGTCAAAGTAAATATGCTTTCATACAGGGGCTACTGGACCATTATGTTATAGCAATAAAATTATCGAAAAGAAACCTAAAAAATCAAAAACAAACACTTGACCCCCCCCCCCAAAAAAAAAATGTGAGCCAGCATCTATGCATGAAAACTTTGATTGTTCTACACAAATAACATATTGCCACACATGGTGGAGTTAGAGCAAGAAGTCTAGGGTGATTATTGACAGTTATAGCGGATGTAAAGTAAATGGTATTGCACAGAGCAGCCCTGAACCTCCTCTTTTGTAGTCCCCTGCCAGCACTCTAGGCTTCTCCTCTTCTGCGTGCCCCCACAGGAAGCCGCTTCATATGGTGGAATGTGTGCAGACTTGATCCTGAGCCGGGCTTTGTGCGCCCATTGATACACACAGCACGGTTTGCCCCCTCCCTACCCCTGCTCCCTCCTCACTGGACTTGACTGACAGTGGCAGGAGCCAATCCAGTGAGAAAGCAGAGAGAGGAGGGAAGTCCTGCAGATAGGCACAGCACTGGATCGATATAGGATTCAAGTATTTAGGGGGTTGGAAGGGGGGGGGGGCAAAAGGATACATAGAATGCAAGTTTTACTAAACCCAGGACTCTGCATTCATTATATCTGCTCTCCCACAGTACACAGAATATGGAAATGCAATTATTTTAGTAAATATAAATTGCTAAATACCTTTTCTCATCAGCAGTTAGAGAAGTCTTGTGATTTCAGCTTGTAGGAGGTTGTTTCTTTCTGCTCTAGGAGGATGCAGATCCCCTGACCTCTGTCTGGACAGTGCTGATTGGCCCTGTGCTGATCACATGCACTCTCCCAAGAGAAAAAAAATCCTCTCTAGCAATACACACTAAACTGTGCATGTGCAGAAGGGCTACGGGTTCAATCTGTCTTATCAGAACAAGAGGAGGGGCAGAGAAGAAAGGATCAAACAGCCTTTTTACACAATGAAGAGAATTAACTCCTTAGGTTCCACAGTGAGTATAACAAGCATGCTTTACTGCATACTGTATAGAGACTGATTTTACTGTTCTGAGTTTAGTAAAAAAAAACCCTCATGGCTTTGGAACCACTAACTCTAAACTGATGCCCTTTAAAGCATTGCCTGTGGAAAGTTTTTGGTACCGAAGCTTGTTGCTTTGCATATACAGGCTTGACGTGTTGAAAATCTATTTACTGGGTGCAACCCAATATTTTACCAATAAATTGGATAATAGGTTGTATTTACTAAAATTGACATCAATGTATGTTCTGCTTCCGCAATCTAAACACTGAAAGTGTGATCTCTCTAATTGTTCCAGTCGTGGTGAGATAGCTTAACTTACAGTCTCAGTAGCTTGGCAGACAGTGACTTGATCCAAAACAAATCTTGCAGATTTTAGAAAGCTTTATTCCAAACTTTGTATACAGCATAACAGATGAACATCAAAACTCATAGGGGTTGATTTATTAAAACTGCAAAATCTGGTACCGCTGTGCATGGTAGCCAATCAGCTTCTAACTTCAGCATCTTCAATTAAGCTTCAACGAAACACTGGAAGCTGATTGGTTTCTATGTTGAGCTGTACCAGATTTATCACTCTGCAGTTTTAGTTACTTAGCACCATAGTGTTGTCAGCTCCAGCACAATGCAGTATATGTGATGATTAGAGACAAAAACAGGAAGAAGGCTGGGACTAACTATATAGAGCATCCCCTAGCTAGGGAGTGAGGTATGGACAAAATTATCAAAGGCAAACAATCAGACAACACATGTGTAACATGTTATTATATTTATTTTACTGAACATTTGTACTTGATAAGCGATTGCCACATAAAAAAAAACTGTTCACCATAAAAGCAAAAGTAAATTTATTTTGAAGACTAAGGATGCAACATACAACTTCCACCTGGTGCAACAACTACCAATGTCAATATTTGCATCGCACACGTTCCTGGAGCAGGCTTCAGGATAATGGGTACTGCAGCAACATCCAGCTGGAGACTGGAAGCTTTACAGATCAATGTACTGTAAATATTTACCAGTACACCGTGGATCTTTAAATAACATCCAAAAGTTTTATTAAAAGTGACCACATCACAGCGGAAGAATGCAATGTTTCTGGATCACGAAGGACCTCTTCATTAGGCATGTGATAAGTGCATACAGTAGCGCAAAGCTTCTTAAAGTAAAATACCCATTCAATGGTAGTTACCCTACTATTGCACCAAACCTGTGAAAAAATTGGAATTACCACCATTTTATTCTCCGGGGTCACTGCACTTGCCCTTTAGAGGATTTACCCCCCTTAATGACCAGGCCTCTTTTTGCTACTCGGCGCTGCACTAATTTAACTGGTAATTGCGTGGTCATGCAATGCTGTACCCAAACAAAATTTATGTCCTTTTTTTTCACACAAATAGAGCTTTCTTTCGGTGGCATTTGATTACATGTGCGCTTTTTATTTATCGCGCTATAAACAAAACTGAAAATTTGGGGAAAAAAATATTTTTTACTTTCAGCTATAAAAAATATATAGTAAACTTAAAGTTAGTTATAAATTTATACCACATTTTCTGCTACATGTTTTTAGTAAAGAAAAATCCCAATAAGTGTATATTGATTGCTTTGTGTGGAAGTTATAGCGTCTACAAACTATGGTATAGATACTGCAATTTACGCCATTTTTTGCTATACAGTGCTGCACTAGTTTAACTGACAATTACGCGGTCATGCAACAAGGTACATAAATGAAATTTATGTCCTTTTTTTCCACACAAATAGAGCTTTATTTTGGTGGCATTTGATCACCTGTGCGCTTTTTATTTTGGGTGCTATAATCAAAAACATTGAGAAAAAAACATTTTTTTTTAAAAAAACAATATTTTCTCATTTCTGTCATAAAAAATATCAAAAAAAACCCTACAATTTCATCATAAATGTAGGCCAAAATGTATTCTGGTACATATTTTTGGTTAAAAAAATCCCAGTAAGTGTATATTGATTGCTTTGTGTGAAAAGTATAGCGTCTACAAACTATGGTATAGATAATGGAATTTACACAGCTTTTACTTTCTGACTGCTCATCACATTTCTGGAGGTGCTAAAATACCAGGATAGTACAAATCCCCCAAATGACCCCTTTTCGGAAAGTAGACACCCTAAGCTATCTGCTGAGAGGCATATTGAGTCCATGGAAGATTTATTTTTTTTCCACAAGTTTCTGGAAAATGACAAAAACTTTTTTTTTTTTTTATACACACAAAGTTGTCATTTAAAGGATATATTTCTCGCACAAACAATGGGTGTATGTGGAATTACACCCCAAAATACATTCTGTTACTTCTACAGAGTATGGGGATACCACGTGTGAGACTTTTTGGTAGCCTAGCCATATACAGGAGCCTGAAGACCAATGACCACTTTGAAAGCCTGAAGGTGCGTAACTTCCTCATTTCACTTCTTCACTGCCTATCACGGTTTCGAAGGCCCTGAAATGCCAGGATAACAACCCCCCCCCCCCCAAATGACCCCCTTTTGGAAAGTAGACACCCCAAGGAATTTAAGAAGAGGCATGATGAGTATTTTGCAGATCTCATTTTTTTCTCACAAGGTTTTGAAATATTAAAAAAAAGAAAAAATATGTTTTTGTTTTTTTTCTTCATTTTCCAAAAACTTGTGGCAACAAACGAGATCTGCAAAATACTCACCATGCTTCTTATCAAATTCCTTGGGGTGTCTAGTCTAGTACATGACTAGTCATGCAACGCTGCACCAAAATTAAATTTACATCCTTTCCCACGAATTGAACTATCTTTTGGTGGTATTTGATCGCCTGTGTGTTTTTTGTTTTGCGCTATGAAAAAAAAGACCGACAATTTTGAGAAAAAAAACCCTATCTTTTGGACTTTTTGCTATAAAACATGTCCAGTAAAAAAAATGTAAAAATCAAATTTCTGCCAAAATGTATTCTGCGACATGTCTTTGCTAAAAAAAATCCCAATACGTGTAAATGAATTGGTTTACGTGAAAGAGCATTTACAAATGGCGGTGTAGATACTGGATTTTTTTAATACTAATAATAGTGGCGATCAGCGACTTATGGCGCGACACCAATACAGTGATCAGTGCAAAAAAAACAAAAAAACAAACCACAGACACTGTACTAATGGCACTGGGGAGGAAGGGGTTAACATTGGGAGGCAATGAAAGGGTTAACTGTGTGAGGGGAGTGTTTTACTAGTGGGCGGGGGTGTACTTCACAAGAACACACTGATCCTGAGAGCTAATCTCTGCTCTCAGGAACAGTATGTTGGGAACTCACAGGGAGCAGAGCTGCAGTGTAAACACTGCAGCTGTGCTCTGTGTCACTGTTTGCCAGCAATCGCCGGGACCTGGTGATTGACACCCGTGGCCGCGATTGGTGCCGTGGGTACGGTGGGCGCGCGCCCCCTACCCCGGAATGCAGGATCACGTATATATACGTGATCCTGCGCACAGGGGCCGCCTTGTAGCAGTATATGTACTGCTTGCAGTCCCCTAGTGGTTAAGAAAAAAAGATATACTATTTAGGAGTTTTAACTAATATTTAGATCTTAAATGTTTTTTAAAACATGTACAGGACACCAGGGTTGGATCCTGAATGGTAGGTACTGTACATTTCCCCACTATTTAGGTGAGTACTCAGGGGTTTTCGCCCATGCTGGGTAAGGGTTACAGGGTAGTGGAGAGGAGAGGACTGTTTTTCAGTACACTCTGGATTACCAAGTGATTATTAGGGACCCAAAATTTTGATATTTCGACAAGTTTTGGATGGGAAGAACCTCCAAACCTGATTACAAGGACTTTGAGGCAAGTGGGTTAACCCCTTCAAGACCAGAGTGCAGAAGAGGAAACAGTTGGCGACTGACTGTGAGAGAGCAAGCTGGATGTGTAGGCGCAGGGTGAACTGATTTTAAGATTGAGTCACAGTTGCTGAAATGTGAATACTTCCTCCTTGGGACCCCTGAAGCCAAACGGGAAACCACAAAACTCCAGCGTGGGACTGGTACGATGGTGGTGTGCCTTTAACTTGTTTTGCAGTTTTGAACCATAGTACTGTATGGACTATTTTGTGTTTTTTGTTTGCTGAAGACAAGCTGTGTCTTTCTGTTTGCCTGTTTGGAATCAACAAGTATTTCTCTTTGCTATTACCAACAGGCTTGGCTGATGATCTTAAGCTTCACAGGTGACAATGTGGAAAAACAACCTCAAAAACAACTCTAGCAGCAGGACAATTTTTTTTTTATATTGCATGTATACGTGACAAATACAGAAACTTTGAAGATCACTAAGACGCATCATGTTTACATGTCTAACCTTGATCCAATGTCTTCGGCCCCCAGAAGCTTTCCTCTGCAGTGGACCAAAGGGCAGCCCTAGAAAAGTTATGTACTGCATTTGCATTCATCGTACACATCTTCCATCTCTGCCATTTATTACCAATTTGAATGTTGAGGGTATGAAACAAACTTCTGTTGCTAATATTCAGCTCATATATGGGCACCTTTACTGCTGCATATGCCATTTGTCAGAATGTCAGCTAAAAAAAACCTGCCCTTTTCGTGTTGTAAATGGCACTATCATTATGCAAATTAGGTAATGGCATTTCCAAAATAGCAAAGAGACAGTAGAGATCAGACAATAATTAGTTCTGTTCACAGAGATTAATAGTGCCAACAATCTGGATAAACGCTGCTTTATGAAAATGTATCAGAACGGCATTGTTTTTGAAAGGGGGGCAAAGTAAATACATTTTTGAGCACCTGTCTATATTGACCCGCTAGCCTTACCCGGAACCTCATACATGGAGTGTGAAAAAGAGCTCAATAAGTATCGGGGATGTACACCAAGCCCTGCATACAAGGCACCATATTTAATAATATTTGAAGTAGAACTAAAAGGCAAAACTTTTTTTTCCCCCAATTTAGATAGAATCAAGGAGGCCTTTTTGCCATCTGTGTCCCATTGAGGAAATTTCCCTTCACTTCCTGTCCCATAGCCAAAACAGGAAATCTCTCCAAAGTAAAGGAACCACCGAGTGGTAGTGTCCTGATTGGAAGATTTCTAATTTCCTGTTTTGGTGACATTCCAACATTTAAGATTTTGTTTCACTTTTGATGACAACAGTAAACAGGAGGGTGAGATAGGGCAAATGTACACACTTGTTGTCAGGAAACCTGCATTAAGATCATTTCTGTCCAGCGGATTACATTCTTCAGGATTCCATGTCCCATAGAGATGCCTTTCTCAACCAGGCTGCCCCGGCACCCTGGGGTGCCTTGACGTTCCTTCAGGGGTGCCTTGGCAAAATTTCTAAAAATTGCCCAAAACCTGTATACAAGGCAGCAGGTGGAACACGCCTGCCTTTTAGTTACACAAATCCACAGGATTTCATTGTGCACCATTATGATCTTTTAGCAGCTGGCGTCCTGACAACCAATTACATCATCAGTTGATAAGGGGGATGTCAGCTGCTTGCACAGCATCCTAGTTTGACCCTCTCCATCAGTGCTGGGGTCACATTAGCTCAGTGATGAAGAAAAACTGAGGGAGAAGAGAATCATTGATAAATGTCAGTACCAGTGTGCAAAAGTGTATTTTCTCTGTAAGAATAAATCACCTGTAATGTGCTGCATTATATAAAACTATTAGAATAGTTTTTCACTTTTTAGAATCGGGTGCCTCGGGACTGGCCATAATTTTAAAGGGTGCCTCGGGACTGGCCATAAAATTTTAAAGGGTGCCTCGGGACTGGCCCTAATTTTAAAGGGTGCTTTGAATGAAAAAAAAGGTTGGGAAACACTGCCATAGAGCCTTGAACCTGTGACTGTCATTCATAGAATTGTTTCCCTCTGAGGACCCTGCTTGTGCTGATCAGGAGTAGAAGGAGACATTCTATTCTGTGCATTGCTAGTCTCTGCCCTCATACAAATGTAGGGGTATAAAATCTGTGTCCTCTGAGCTACGCAGCCAGAAAAGCTGAAACCCAGAGGTTATAGGAAATCCCAGGTCCTGCACAGAAGCTGGGAGACCTTCTGAAAAAGTCACAAGAGCCTGCATGCGTAAACTATTTTTAACTTACAATTTCAGAGTACTGGCATTTATAAAAAAAAACAAACAAAAAAAAAAACTAGTTCTGCTTCCACACCCTTGCAGTGTCCCCCCTAAGGGTTAATTATGTAGAAAAATAAGTAAGGTAAGTTGATACTTACCCTATTCCTCTCTCCAGCAGGCCTCCTCCACGCTGTGCAACCAAAGCCTCTCTTCTAAGCTGCTCCTGGCCAGCAATTACACACTGACGTCATCAAGTATAATGCAGGACCAATAGACAAACCCAGAGTGCCAAAGAGAACAGGTAAGCGTCTGAACCCTACTGGAGCTTAACCACCTGCCCTCCAGAGGATATATCCCCCTCCCTGACAAGGCCATTGTTTGCGATATGGCAACAGTATAGTCACTTATTTTTAATGTTTTACATAGCTATACTTGCAAAACGGACCAGCCTGAATTGATCTAGCAGGATGTAATTTTCTGATTAAAGAATAAATATTGCAGTGTATTCCTCTACCCCTAGACTAGACCCCTACTGCATAGGTGTTTTTTTTGTGTCCTTCCAACAGTTCAGCTATTAAGTGAGTCTATAGTTTTAGTTGGAAATATAATCCTCAGTGTGTCAGTTTCATACATTACAAGGATTTGAGAAAACATTGCAATTGCGTACGCTTTGTTACATTTCTGCTTTGTTCCATTCCAGTAGATTTCTTGAAACTAGCTGTTAAGTGGAAGCAACTGCCACTTAAAATCACAACCCTTAGAAAATGCAAGGCACTTCGGTATTTCAGTAAGGATGAAAGGCCTACTCCATTGCTGGGAAGGCTTCAAATTGCACCTCACGCTTAATACCAACTTCAAGGAAAAGCCTGGAGCCAATAGCATCAGGAGGAAGATAAGGATTATGGGAAACCCTGTATAAGAAGTAATGTTGCCATATTTGCATTTAGGAGAATTTAAGTGGTTGCAAATGTTTATTTTTTTTTTAATTTTTTAAAGTAGTGGGGAAAGGTTAGAACCTGTGTCAGGATTTACTACCATACTGGAAGTGTGGGCTCCTGGACCAGTTTGAGTTTTAATAGGAGTATAAGAAAGCCTGAAATTTACACCTGTAAAACCATTGTGCTTTAAAAAAAGAATGTGTGGTGTTTTTTTAATTAAAAAAAAAAAAGAAAATACCATTGCTTTATAAATATATATAAAAAAGTGACAGCTATTTGTTGCCAAGTTCACCTAGATTTACAAAGGACAGTCACATAGATACAAAAATGGGATTTTTGAGTTCATTGATGGATGCAGCTCATATGAATCTTGACCATAGGGTTATAGTGCCACCTACAGGAGTAGGACACTAGGCAGAACACAGCACCGCCTAAGGGCAGCCCTAGCTGGTATAAAACTACTTCTCTGCTATAAGCAATCCACTCAGTCACAAAGCAGTGTCAGAAGTAAAAAATTCCAAGAGGGGTGGGTGCTCTGTCAGTCAAACTCAGAAACAAATTTTACGGTAACAAAAAAAAAAATAATCCTGTTTTCTCTTACGTCAGGGGTGCTCAACCTGTGGCCTGCGGGCCACATGTGGCCCTCGGCCTCATACTTAATGCATGATTTTTGGTGTGTTTTCAGACGTGCACCACACTTGCAAGATATAATAGAGGTCTATGGCAAAGCACAGCTTACCCAAAGGAAAAAGCTGCAGGTGCACGGCATCCGCAGCGTGGGTAAACTTCAGTGCATCAGTGTGAAAGCAGCCTTATAGGGGGCTCAAGACAGTAAGGGCTCATTTAGATTTGCTGTTTGGGGGCTGGTAAAATCCCATAGTTGAGATGTGTTTTTAACCCCCCCCCAACCACTGGTATAGCATTAGGGGTCACTAGGGAGCCCGTGTGGCCCACCATCACATTCTGTTTTACACTTTGGACAGGAGGGGAGGCAGGGGTGGCATATATAGGAACCGATCCTCAGCCTGTGACGGATTACCAAATCACTTAAGTGGCACTCACTCTTCAAAAGGTTGAGCACCCATCTTATGTTCATTGACAGACACAGCTCATCTGAATCTTGACCATAGGGCTGTCCCAAAGTAGTGCCTCAAGGAGGGCAAATTAGAAAAAACAACTGGAGCAACCAGGCAAACATGTCAACCACCCAAAAAAAACCTTAAAGGGGAACAAGGAACCTTAAAACAGCAGCCTGCAACCTTGTGGCCAAAACAAGCATTGGAAGATGCAAACACATTAACTGTGTAAAATATGCAAGTGTGCACACATGACCAGACAGCCAACTCACCAACCTGAAACACAGATGCCATATAGCACAGGAGGTACTAATCGCTCACGTTTAAGGTGCAGTTATGGGAAAGGGAGGAGCCCGCCTCCTAATAGTGCACGCCTGGGACAAGCATCTGCCAGATCAAACGAGAAATTGTGGCAGATAAGGCCACCATGCTCTCCCTGAGGCTTTCTGTGAGCTTTAAGGAGAATCCAGGCTCTGCAGGAGGCTGCTGTGTATTAGGTACACACAAGCCATCTGGTCCCCATCCAAGAAGTGTAGTGCAACCTCCATAAAATGCATCGGCCGTGGACACAAGAAGGCAGTACAATGTTCTCAGGTGAAAATTAAACAACTCATCGCTACAGACATATTTGACTACCCTGCAGCTTGCCTCCTGCATCTGACAGGGAGTCCCATCAAAAAATACAAAACTTCCCTTACCACTCAATTGCTAAACGCAGCAAAGGCCTGTATAACACTTCGATGGAAGGAGGATCTTCCCTTCATACTTTCTCTTTGGCTTACCAAGGTGAATGAACTACATGGAAAACCTTACTGGCCCTCTGCACAAAGGAGGAAGTCTTTTGTGACACATGGCGTCCCTGGGACTACTTTGTCTTTACAGATACTTATTTGAACGAGCTTACTCCTCCACACTGAAGCGCACCTTTTTTTTTACCTCCCCCTTATGCCCCCCGGGACAGGAGGTATATCGATCACTCAACACACTTCCCCTTTTCAATTCTCTCTGGCACTTTTGTCTCCTAATCCTCCTGGTCCTTCTTTTCCCATCCCTCCCCCCATTCACCTCCTGTCCTAGATTCCCATTCATATGGGCTCCTTGCCCAACCTCAAGACTGCATACCATATAGCCTAGTATTGTGGGCCAGCTACGCTCATGCCCATGCTGATTTAGAGACATCAACTGATAAGAAACTTTCAATCTGCCTAATTATATGTTCGGCCTTCTACACTTCAAGGTCAGTTTCACAGGCTATTACTGTACCCTCGATGCCTGATACCTGACAATGTCTTCTCAATTGTGATCTTTCTCATACCCTTCAAATTATTGGTATTGTTTGACACCCTTCTTTTCAAATGTTCTTTACGCTATGGCATTTTTGTGCATAGATGCCAGATAATTTTTCATGTTGATGCCTGTATGTACACTTCATTTATAAAAATATCCAGAGTTACAAAAAAAGAAAGGAGGGCACACTCGAAGAACCACCTGATCATTTTGTTGAACCAAATAGGAAGACAGAAGATAAGGTTGCCAGCTCAGACACCCACCTCGCAGAAGCAATGGTGACCAAGAAGGCAACTTTTTGAGAAAGTATGCATAGGAAAATCACGAATGCTCTCTAAGGGAAGCTTCTAGAAAACAGTGAGAACCAATGTAAGTCCCATGGTGGTAAAAAAAGGTTGCACGGTGGGTACCAGATGGCAAACCCCTTGAAGAAAATTGCAAAGCCAGCAGTGCGTGGCCAAGGAAGGCTGAAAAAAGAAAGCGAGGGCAGAAACTTGACCTGCACTGCAACTCAAGGCAAGTTTTTGTGCAATGCCCCGTTGAAGAAGAGCCAAAACCTGAGTCACCAAGAGGGGACATGGATGTACACCCAGAGCCTCGCACCAGGCAATGCAAGCCTTCCATGCACGGCGACACATCTTCCAAAAAGATGACGTGTGATCCTTCAACATTGAGGGGAACACCAGACCTGACAAACCCCTGATCTTAAAAATCTGGCTTTAAAGAGCCATGCCAACAAGGCCAGAGATGATAACATCGGGTGGTAGACCAGACTCTGGGACAGGTGGTCCCCCCGAAAAGGCAACTGCCAGGAGTGTTCATTACCAGCTGCTCCAAGATGGTGTACCAAAGATCAATCTGAAGCTACCAGAATCCCTTTAGTCCCATCCCACGATCCTGTGCAGCAGGCAAGGCAACAGAATGAACGGAGGAAAGGTGTGAATGAGACAATACTGGTCCCACAATGTTCCTAGTGCATCTGTTACATCTGCCAGGGGGTTCCACACTCATGCCACAACCAGGGCACTTTCCTATTGAGGAAGAGTGCCAGGATAACCACGTCCGGGGTTCCCCAAGTGTAGGCAGATCCAATTAAATGCATCCAGATGCAGGAACCATCTTTTCTATCCAGTAGTTGAGAATTGGAAGGCAGATTAACTCTGCCATCAACGCTGGGAGTGTGCACGGTGGAGAGAACCTGAATGTGTTATCCCACCTATTGCAAAAAGTGGAAAGTCCCTCCGTGGAGCTTCCACACTTGTTGTGCCACCCTGGTGGATGACATAAGCCACTGCGGCAGCACCATCTGATTGGATCGTGACCAGGAGCCCCAAAAGAAGGTTCGTCCTGTGTTACAGAGACAACCTGATTGTTCGCAGCTCCAGGACATTGATGGGAAACCGAGCATCCTCCAGAGTCCAATGGCCTTATGACAATCTCAAACTCGAAATGCCTCCCCACGAATTTGTCATGATTACCGTCCAGTGGAGGGAAGAAACGATGTCCCGGCTTACAGGGCAGGGGACTGGAACCACCATAAGAGGGGAGGCCCTCGTCGACTGTTCCAGACAAATCTGGTTGGCTAAGGAGGCTGTGGATTTATCCCATCTGGACAGGATTTTCTTCTGCAGAACTCTCATATGGAACAGCCTTGTGATGGACACCATAAGACTCCGAGGTTTGCTTCTCTGCAAGACTGCTTGTCTCCTGGTCAGGGCAGATGTCTTGAAGTTTAGGACCCATCCAAAGTCCTGTAGAGAGTGATCTCCATTTTGTGTCAGCGCAATCTGGGAAACCACCTGCAGGAGCAGGTTGTCCAATTCAGTGTTTCTCAACCTTTTTCCAGTTGGAGCGCCCTTGAAAAGTATTTTCAGTCACAAGGCACCCCTGTCCAAGGCTTGGTTCACATTACTGTGTGTCGTAGAACACAATCGCGCTCATTCCTGACACCCAGACAAATGCTCTGCTCTTTAGGAATATCCCCATACATTGGCAAACGCGGGGTGTTTTTGGTGTGGTACAATTTTAAAACTAAGGTCAGGGACGACTTTCCTGCATTTCTGCGGGTAAGGCACTCCATTGAAATGAATGGGCTGCCCTACACACAGCCACACAGATATGAACCAAGGGCTTGTTCACCCATGAGGTTGAAGGGTAGTAAAACCAAGCAATTGAGCTGCTTTTCCACCCCAAACTGCTCCCCCTTTACCTGCAGAAACAGCAGCTGGGGGTATACACATGCTATTGCTGCAGCTGGAAGTATACCTCCAGGTGAATGGGGTTGAACTACAACCACCCCAAAACTGTGTGCACTGTGTAAAACGTACATACACACATACAGACACATGCACACATACGTAGACATGTAAACAAACACGCACATACATACAAATACACACACAGGCACATGTACACAACCCTATAAAAAGTTACAGTACCTTATAGCTTCCATCACACAGCTGGGTACTGCACTCTAGGGGGAGGCAGAGAGCACAGAAGACACTCCCCTTCCCTTTGCTTTCACTTTGGAGTGAAGTAAAACCCTCTGAACTGTTCCAGCTCAGGTAGAGTGGCAAACGCTTCCTGGCAAATAGGCCCTGCATGATGCACGATGGCAGAAGATGAAGAATGGTGGGAAAGAATTTCTCTGGTGGAGAAGAATGAAATGCAATTTTGAAGCCGGGCACAACCAGTTTGTGGACCTACTTATTAGGAATAGTTGAGGTCTGCAGGCCTGAGAACCAGAAAAGATGACCCCCTACCCTGGAGAGGGGTGAGGCAAACCTTCTGGCTGAGGTAGACCTATCGGCGGGCTTGGTTGATATTGTAGGTCCGGGAGCATCCAGAGTGTGTGTCCAGGCTGTGGGAAGAAGGGTACTCCTGCCATCTGCAAGGTTCTTGAGATGTCAGCCAAGGCAGCCAGGGGAGATGTCAACCCTGGAAAGGGTAGTCTGCCTGACTGGAAAAAATGCCTCGTTGGCGGACCACCAATTAGGCCTAAGGACTTGCTGAAGCACCTGCACTGATAGGGAAAACATAGAGGATAGCAGGGCAAAAGGGCATTTCGGACATTCCTCTCTTGATAACAAATATTTCACATAGGCAGGACAGGCTTGCTGGCTTAAGCATACCCAACAGAATGTCTACAGCATCAGCAGCCCCTAAGCTGCCCTAACATAGGAACGGTCCCCACACCGAGGCAAATAGGGAGCACCCACACCAGTTTCTTTCATGGCACAGAGCCAGGGGACTTAACCTCTCAATTTTGTAACAGCATCCCTAAACTATAGGGATGGAGAAGGGGGGATCCAGTGCCCACCAACCTTAACGCCAAACCATGGAGCTGGACCAGCAAAGCAGGTGTTACACAGTCCACCCACCTCAACGAGGCTTATGCAAACCAACACTGTCAGAGGGAAGGACATCCAGCCACCATTTGCTAGTCCTGTGCCCGCTGCTGGATCAGACTGTCCCATCCAAATTTATAAAGTGGCTTGTTTAAGGCACTAGGTTCCAACACCTGTGTTCTTTTCTGCCTAGTGTCCTACTCCTGTCAGTGGCACTATAACCCCATGGTCAAGATTCAGAAAAGCTATGTCTGTCAATGAATGGAAGAGAAATAAAGATAGTTATTTTGTTAAAGCTTTGTGAAGTTATTATTATTATACAGGATTTATATAGCACCAACAGTTTGCACAGCGCTTTACAAAATAAAGGTAGAAATTACAGTTACAATACAATTTGGTACAACAGGAAACAGGGCCCTAAGCCTATATGTTATAATGTGGAAAATAGAGAGCCTTAGTGCCCTACAACAGTTATGCTAACGATTGGATAGAATCCATTGGCTCAGTATCAGCATCTCTGCCTGGAATGATTTGAAACTGTAGACATGTTATAAAATAATGGCACTTAGGCTAAGCTGTATTTTTTTGTTAATATACTTTTAAATGCATTATGATGCATACTAAAGAAACATCTACAAACTTTTTTTTAATTAATATTTATTTACTTAAGAAAAAAAACATCTAAAAGTAACATCATTTATGTAAACTTCAAACCACATTGTTTTTGCATACCAGAAATATTCACAGTTTGGAAAATGATATGTCATGCATTAAAACTGCAGTAGAATTGTTTTGACAGTGAAAGATCCGTTACAGTGATAAGCAAAATAGACAAAAAAAAATGAAAAGAAAAAAAGTCGGGGGGATCAGGATAATGTAGAGTTCACATCTCGGTCTGGAAGAATTCTGCTGATTTTGTGTCATTTTATTACTTTAAAGCTTATGGTTTATAGATAACAATTAACAGAAAGTGAGTTTTCTCAAACAAATCATGCTCCGTATGGACTACGACTGTCCATTCCTCTTGGCGAAACATAAAACCACAGTCATTTGTTTTAGGAATTAATTGAACCAAATTCACAAGACGCTTACAAATTCTTCAAATTACACTAAAAGTTACAGCTGTACAAGGTGGGGTACACTACTTAGAAAGGGTTAACTAGAAAAAAGTACAGGCTGGTACTACACAGTATAGAGCACAATTATACAAGGTAACTGTCCCAATACGAGAGAGAGCAGGTTTGGAAGAGAAATAAAAATATGCACAAATGGGTTTAGTTAAAAGAATAGTGCACTTACAAAATGTTGCCAGTATCCAATAATAACCAGTCAGGGTACTTCTGAACTCTTCAGAAGCCAAAGGTTTACCCTTGTCTCAGAAGACAACCTTTAGAGTAGTCATAAACAGCCTGATTACGCAATTGATTCAATAGCCCAACGTGACACTTAGGTGAGCATCTGGCCTTTCAGAGCCACAGTAGAGCCCAAAAAAACAGGCTTCTATAAAGATGGAAATTCTTGTGCTACAGGACGAATACCTAGTCTTTCCCTACACTGGGTCCTGGTTTTTTGAAGAATATCTACTCATCCATCAATCTATGGTCACCCTAACTATGGTTTGTGTACCCAGATATGTGTTTGCTTCACAACTGCAACAAACTTAGAAGGATGTCAGAAGCAGTTCAGAAGGAACTTGGAAGAATCTCACAGGCGAAAGAATCTGACAATATGCTGCATTTGCCCATCTATACAAGCTCATAGAGGCACAAATACTTTTTTTTTTTTTTTTTTACAGTTTACAGATGTGGAGGTCTAAATACCCTTACTGGACCTAGCTTAAAGCTTACATTTACTTTTTTTTTTTATAAATCAGCACAAGGGATGACTTTAGTTAAAATCTGAAGTTGTCTGCTCCACTTCTAACTCTGCAGCGATAATCCTCTGGTTCTGCAGGGGAACAAGCAGAGGAACCTGCCATATGCACTTGTCAAGACTACTAACTATACCCACCCTTTTCGCTCACCTCCTCCATTCATAGAAGCTGTATTACAGCTTCCATCAATGGAACGTGATTTATGAATGAAAGGAAAGGCAGAAGAATGAAAAGCCCTAGTGTGAATGGGGCCTAAACTTCGGTCTTAAGACCGGGGACTGGGAATAGGATGGTTTCAAAGTTTTGCCAGAATTGCAGTGCAAGGGGGAGGGGGGGGGGGGCGACATTTCATTTACCACTGTTCATTTATGAAACTGACAATAAGTTTTACAAAAAGAATCCTTAGCTCTTCTGGGTGGCTATATTTGTATGCGAGTTAATTCATATAGTGGAGACATGATCCACAGTCCTTACAAGACTTTGCAGAAGCAATCACATTATTACCACAGTTTTTGAACTACATCAGGCCTGGACAAATCTTGTAGAAATCTAGTAGCCAGCTGAAAAAGTTAGAATACAGTCGGTCCCCAATGGTGACCAGTATTTCCCACTCTTATTTTACTGACATATTTACACAAGTTCACAAACACAAAGTAAATATACCAGTAAAACTGAGCCAGACAACCCCACACAGACAGTACTGATTCATACTGGCACATACATGCATTACCAATCCTTATGCTTGCACACGGTTCTCTCATTCTCGCAGTACTGACCCGTATGCTCTCTCATTCTTGCAGTACTGACCCGTATGCTCTCTCATTCTTGCAGGACTGACCCGTATGCTCTTTCAGTCTCAGAGTACTGATCCATCTCACACACACACACACACACACACTGGAGGCTGGTGGGACAGCAGTCAATTAAACAGCATAAGAAATGCTCTGATTGACAGGGAGTTTTTTTTTTTTTGTTGCCAAGACTAAAGACTGTCTTTGTTGCTCACAAATACTAATCAGATTCATACTACATACCACCTTTTTAGAAATCCAAAATAAACTCCCAAAAGCAAATCAGTAACACAGTCATCTTAACCCCTTTTATAAATGACTATTTACACTTACCTCCTCGCTCTGCTCTATCCTGACATGGGTGGTCACTATAGTCACAACACACCTGCCTTCAAAAACTTACCATAGCAGCCAGATTCTCATATTAATTGTCCAATAGTGTAGTGGGAATTTTGAGTTGTTGCCATAGGTTACAAGAACACCTCTTCATTTAGGTTCATAAGGTCTGTTGATTTTAGTGGCTGGTATCTGACTATTCTGTGCACCATGTGTTTCCTTAAAGAAGCCCATTTGTAGGCAAAAGATGGACAGATTTAATTCTCAAAATGACCATTAGTGATTATCTCTCTTTAAATGAATGAATGGGATATCATGTGTGGCATTCTTTTTAATGAGGCATTTCTGTAAATTAAGTGAGAATGAACATGTCGTCATAACATAACCAATTACTGAACAATAAAACACTCACGTCCAAATTAGTCATAGCACATCAATAGGTGAGTGGCGGGGGGGGGGGGGGGGAGCATGAAATGAAACTGACTCACAAAACTGCAGCAATTTGCACCAATATTTCTAATAATCCATGCATATTTTTGGCAATGCTTGCAAAAGTCTTATTGCAATTACAACACAGTATACTGTATATATATACCTCCCGACATTAAAAATTTAAAAATAGGGACATTATGTCCTTTTGCCAACCATCCCAAATCATGCTTAACCTCCTCTTAAATGGGTAAAAGCATTCCCACTGTGGCACCCACAAAATGGGGATGGTTGGGAGGTATTTGTTTTATCACTTGCAGTCATGGATATAAGCATGATGTTCACAATTTTCAGGCTATTCATTTATTAAAGCTGAACCTCAGGCAGATAAAAAATACACAAATTAATGCAGTTCTGTATTCATTAACACACCAGTAGATGTATCTTTTATTATTACAAGCAGTGTAAGAAATGGAAATAAACTTAGTATCAGCCTCTTGCAAAACTTTATACAGCAGAACTCACACCGAGGGAGGACGAAGCAGCCATGGAGCTGAACAGTTGTGCTGTGCAAGAAGCATGCTGATAATAGGAGGGGAGCAGGGTGAAAGAGACATCATCAGTCTTCTGCTTCTCCTTTCACTGTACATTTACAGGTTGTGAGAAGCACAAGACCTTTAAGTGTTATTGAACTGTAATAAGAAAAATTTGGTCTTCTGTCTTGCTGAACAGGGCTGTGTTATGGAGAGCTGTGTGAATCTCAAAACTAGATGGACAGAAAAACAAATCCTTTGGCAGGTAAAACAGCTGGATTGTATGTATTTAATCTGTGTATTTAGTGGTTTGCCTGAAATTTCAGCTTTAAGAACTGACAATATCCCTGAGGCATTATCAGTTTTATGACATCATATCATGTCCAAATCTGGAGGATGACACAAGCTTCTGGTAATCCACCAGGCTGACCAGTGGTCCACAAGACATAATGCCTCTACCTCCTCTGTGGACATGGTGACAAGTCCACTTTAGTAATACTCATTAAAAAAACCCCAAAAACTGCACAACAATGGTGCAGCTTACAAGCATGACGACAACGTGAATCTTAGCAGTCTTCAGTTGACCAAGGTGAATGCTCACACTCTTCCAACAGCAAAACTGATTAAAGCAACTACAAAGTAATAAAACTAAGTCTTCACTGCAGCCATGTCAAATTTGTTGATCAGCTTTGTAAAAATAAAAAAATTCAGGTCTGGAGGGAGGTCTCTGTTGTTATCCCACATAGAAAAGCGTGAAGGAAACCCAAGCGTCATAGAACAGTAAACGTCCAGCCGCAATATTTATCATTCTTTGTCATTCAAATGTAAAGATACCACAGGAGGAGATAGGTAGGTTTGGCTGTGACGTGTCAACACCACAACAAAATTTAATTTTGGCAAAAAAAGGTTTTATTAAAAAAAATAAAAGTTCAGAATTGTCCGGCACTGCTTGGGTCACACTGAAGTAGGCGGACGATAGATGGGTCACTTTTTGCTCCCCTGATAAACTCCTCCAGCGACAGTTTTCCTGTGGAAAAACAGAATTCAAAGTTATTCCTGAATTAAAAACAGCAGTCTGAAATGACCAAGTCATCCAACACTTTAACCTAAACCCCAGGCTACCATATAAAAAGGTAACTTGTGAAAACCTTTGCAATCCATGTCAGAAAATAACAAAAAACATGCACAGAGGAGAAATGTAGGGGGAAATACATTTCATAAATGATCAGAAATACAGGAAGCCGAAGTTATATGCAAATCAAGTTGGTTTTGCTCAGAGACTGGCAAAATTTAGTTTTTACTTTGTTGAAATTTTGCCTGTACCAGGTCATATTAGCAAAATGCATTGGAGCTAAAGAAAAAGTCAAAATTAAAGAGGACTTTCCATACAAAACATAAGGTCCACTTTTTTGAAAGCTTCCCACTCTTTAACACATATGGCTTTAAAAGGTGATTTATAAAAAAATACATTCACCGGCCACTTCATTAGGTACACCTGTTCAATTCTTGGTAACACAAATTGCTAATCAGCCAATCATATGGCAGCAACTCAATGCATTTAGGCATGTAGATGTGGTGAAGAAAGCTTGCTGAAGTTCAAATGGAGCATCAGAAAGGGAAAGAACTGGGATTTAAGTGACTTTGAACGGTGCATGGTTGCTGGGGCCAGACAAGCTAGTTTGAGTATTTAAAAAACGTCTGATCTACTGGGATTTGCACGCACAACCATCTCTAGGATTTACAGAGAAAGGTCCAAAAAAAAAGGAAAATATCTGTTGAGCGGCAGCTGTGTGGACAAAAATGCCTTGTTGATGTCAGAGGAGAATGGGCAGAGTAGTTGCTGCGACATTCAAATTGTAGGGTCAGAATTCGGCATAAATAACATGAAAGCATGGATCCATCCTGCCTTGTATCAACATTTCTGGCGGGAGAAGGTGATGGAATGGTGTGCAGGATATTTTCTTGGCACTAGCAAGGTGTACCTAATAAAGTGGACAGTGAGTGTATATTCTGTTAAAAAACAAAATGACATTGGCTTCCGCCTCCAGTGTTTCAGTTGACTTCACCATGCCTCACTGTTGCTTCCTGGGTTAGCTAGGGGCTTTGAATCAAACCAGAATGCACTCTTGCAATGAGTTGGAGTACATGATCATGGAATTTCCAGATGCTAGGTCTTCAGGAAGATACATTGACATTACCCATGCTTCCCAGAAGCATCAAATCCTGGAGCCAAGGGAAATAATTATTTTTTTCAAAGATCGATCTGTTTGTTTACAAATGGCTTTTCAATGCCAATAGTGTTGGGGAAGGCCTTCCATTTGGCTTGAAATGTCCACTTTAATAGGTAAACCTTAAAGGATAAGTTCACTTTTTGGACAAAGATAAAAAAATTGCAAGTAAAAAAAATGTGCATTTATTATTTTTGTCCAAAGGAGCATGTAAAGCATTGCACCAATGATCAGTAGATCGCTGATGCCATGCAGGTCTCCTGCAGAGTTGTCAGTGTATCTGTTTGACCATACAGCAAGCAGATATTCTGACAAGAAGCTACAAGCCCCACAGCCGCTAAGGCTGTTGGGACTTGTAGGCACTCATTCACAGAACACTGTGAATGAGTGACATGTTCATGTGGGCAGAGCCACGGCTGCGGCTACGGGAACATGTTATGTTTTACATCCTAAAAACGGGTGGAACATGTAACATGTTACAAAGGTGAACTTGTCCTTTAAACAGACTACAGGGAATCAAATATAAATTCTTTGTTAATGTACACTGCATCCATAAAGTAATCACAGCACTTAACTTTTGCCACATTTTGTTATGTTACAGCCTTATTCCAAAATGGATTAAATTAATTTTTTTCTACAACATTCTACAAAACAATACCCCATAATGACATGGTGAAAGCTAGCTTTGCAATCTTTGCAATTTATTAAAAAAAAAACAAACACATGTACATAAGTATTCACAGCCTTTGCTCAATACTTTGTTGAAGCACCAATTACAGCCTCAAGTGGCTTTGAGTATGATGCTACAAGCTTGGAACACCTATATTTGGGCAATTTCTCTCATTCTTATTTGCAGTACCTCTCAAGCTCCATCAGGTTGGATGGGGAGTGTCGGTGCACAAACATTTTCAGATGTCTCCAGATATGTTCAATTGGGTTCAAGTCTGGGCTCTGGCTGGGCCACTCCAGGACATACACAGAGCTGGCCCATAGCCACTCCTTTGTTATGTGGGCTGTGTGCTTAGGGTCGTTGTCCTGTTGAAAGATGAACCGTCGCCACAGTCGAAGGTCCAGAGCGCTCTAGAACAGGTTTTCATCAAGGATGTCTCTATACATTGCTGCATTCATCTTTCCTTCGATCCTGACTAGTCTCCCAGTTCCTGACGCTGAAAAACATCCCCACAGCATAATGCTGCCACCACCATGCTTCACTGTAGGGATGGCATTGGCCAGGTGGTGAGCGGTGCCTGGTTTCCTCCAGACATGACGCTTGGCATTCAGGCCAAAGAGTTCAAGCTTTGTTTCATCAGACAAGAGAGTTTTGTTTCTCATGGTCTGAGAGTCCCCTAGGTGCCTTTTGGCAAACTCCATGCGGGCTGCCATTTGCCTTTTACTGAGGAGTGGCCTGATTTGTGAAGTGCTGCAGAGATGGTTGTTCTTCTGGAAGGTTCTCCTCTCTCCACAGAGAAACGTTGAAGCTTTTTCAGAGTGACCATCGGGTGCTTGGTTACCTCCCTGGCTAAGATCCTTCTCCCTCGATTGCTCATTTTGGCCGGGCGGCCCGCTCTAGGAAGATTGCTGGTGTTTCCATTTACAGATGGAGGCCACTGTGCTTATTGGGACCTTCAATGCTGCAGAAATTTTTCTGAACCCTTCCCCAGATCTGTGCCTTGATACAATCCTGTCTCGGAGGTCTACGGAGAATTCCTTGGACTTCATGGCTTGGTTTGTGCTTTGACATGCACTGTTAACTCTGGGACCTTCTATAGACAGGTTTATGCCTTTCCTAATCATGTCCAATCAACTGATTTTCCCACAGGTGGACTCCAATCAAGTTGTGGAAACGTCTCAAGGATGATCAGTGGGAACAGGATGCGCCAGAGCTCAATTTTGAGTGTCGTGGCAAAGGATGTGAATACTTATGTACATGTGTTTTTTTTCAATTTTTTTATTTTTAATAAATTGCAAAGATTTCAAAACGAGTTTCTTTCATCTTGTCATTATGGGGTATTGTTTGTAGAATGTTGAGAAAAAAAATGAATTTAATCCATTTTGGGAGAAGGCTGTAACATAAAAAAAATATGGCAAAAGTTAAGTGCTGTGAATACTTTCTGGATGTACTGTACCACTAAAAGCGTTATGTTTGTTCAATTAATGCAAAATGTATTGGCACTGAAGTCTCAAGCATTGTTATCAGCCCTGCCCAGTTCTCTCTGTGGACTACAAAAAGATGGAGACAGGGAGAAGGAAGGCCTTCTGTATACCAACCCAGAAGCAAGCAACCTAGTGAGATAATGCTGCTCCTCTATAAATGCAGTGCTGTAAGGGCTGTCACCCCTGGACAAGAAATATCTTATTGGCAGGATCACCAGGATAAAATATAGGAAAAAAGCTAGAAGCGAAAAGAACTACAGTCAACACATCTAAGGACTGGTAAACTAAAACAGATTCAATTATTGTTCTTGAAACAATGTTAATGTAGTGCAATGAGCTTTAAAAGACAACTTCATCATTAAAGTTGACCTTTAATTATCCCCACCCCCTGGGATATTATTTACCTTTCTATCCAATCCAGCAAACTGTCCTCTGACATGGTCCTGGCCACATTCATTCCTGTGGGTAGCAGTACTTATGGTGACCTCCAATGGTATTTTGGAGTATGGCATAACCATGTGATCACCATGTTAATACTGATATAGAGGTGGAAGAGTTCAATTTTCATAGCTGCCTTGATCTCTGGATTTACAGATATGTTTGACACTTGGTTTCCAATTATGGTAATCTCTGTCCATTTATTTTTTGATCATGTACTCAGTTTGAAATATTTAGGTTTTAGATAAGTTCACGTTAAGTATATATACATTGGCAACACCTCAAAAGAGAAATGTTGCATGATTTCATGAGTTTGTGTTTTTATTGCTAATAAAATATCCTGGATAGCTATTGAATGCTTTTTCTCACACCGATGTCATGTGTGCCAGTAAACAGACATTCCTTTTAGAAACTTTGATTCATGGCTCTTGCTGAGATTACAATCTATGACTTACCCTGGGTTTCGTTTCAAAAACAAATAATTTAACCACATGGATTTCCGTAGGAGGATCAACAGTACACACCCAGATCTGCAGCAAAGGATTAGATCATATCCTATTGCAGCCACTGACTATTCTTAGGAGTTGAGGGAACTGAGTATATTACACCAATCACCGGCTAAGTGAGAAGAACCATGGTGTGCAGGGAATGTGTGAATTGCCTCTACTGGAAGAGGAAAGTCCACAAGGATTTAAAACATTTTCCTCTATGACTGTGCTAGAATACAATGGTACTTTCAGGAGCTCTTGTTTAACCCCCTAACGCTGGCTGCATGCATACATGTGGCAGCATGTTAGTGGACTTTAAAGGCATAGTTCATCTTTACCAAAAAAAAACAAAAAAACTACCCATGCAGGTTAGGGGTGTCTTCAGATAAAAACAAAACTGTGCAGCTGTGACCAAAGTTGAAAAGTAATCTTGCTATATAGGCCATTTACGGACCTCCTGAATCCAGAATGAAAAACTCAGAGATAGCAACATCCTAGCAACAAGATAGGATGGGATGATGTCAAGAGATTCCCAGTTGTTACTGTTCACCTCCACCATCACAGGAGTGAGCTCTCAAATGGAGAGCTCAGAGTTACTGTATTAGGGGAGAGAAAGCACACCTGAGGGGGTTTGAATCAGAGAAAGAGCTCACTCCTGTGATGGGGAAGGTGTGCAGTAAGTGCTGGGAGTCTCTTAGCAGCGTCCTAGCTGCAAGGCAGAATGGAATAATGCAATCTTTGGGATTTTTTTCAGTCAGGCTTCAGAAAGTACAACTATAGCACGGGCATTATTCAACTTTGGTCAAAGCTGAACAGTCTGTTTTTATCTACAGACATCCCCTACCTGCATACTTTGTTTTTTGGTAAAGGTGAACTATGCCTTTAACTCTCAGCTGCCATTTACATTACATACAGTTTGTGTCACTGTTCTGAACTGAGAGTGATCTCACTTAACACCCCCAGCACTGTGACCACGCTGTCACTGACAATTCCTGTTCACAGCTTACAATCAGGAGCTGATGGATGGCTTACCAACCATGTGATCCCTGCGACAGCCTGTGGTGAGGGAGGCCAGTGAGGAGGGAGTTGCAGTAATCGAGTCGTGATATGATGACACACAAATCTATCTTTCTACTCCTCACCTCACCCCTTCAGTCTCCTCGTATATTACTAACCTACTAAGTGACATATCAGCATGGATGTCACTCCACTCCTCAAACTAAATCTTTCTAAAACTGAGCTCATGCTATTCCCTCCAGCCCATGCCCCCTCCCCTGACTTCTTCATCAAGATCAATAATACAACCATCAGTCCCTCCCCTCATGCCAGGGTACTAGGTGTAATCCTGGACTCCCAACTGTCTTTTCAGCCCCAAATCCAATAACTGTCCAAATTTTGTAGACTTCACTTTCACAACATCTCCAAGATACGCCCGTTTTTAACCACCGAAACCACTAAGCAACTTATTCACTTGTTATCTCTTGCCTTGACTATTGTAATTCCCTCCTCATTGGCCTACCTAATTGCAGGCTATCCCCTCTTCAGTCTATCATGAATGCTGCTGCCAGACTCATCCACCTTACCAACTGTTCCATAACTGCCATCCCTCTCTGCCAATCCCTCCACTGGCTTCCCATTGCCCAACAAATAAAAATCAAAACCATAACATATAAAAGCCATTTATAACTGCTCCAAATTACATCACCAATTCTTGTCTCCAAATATCACCCAAACCGTCCTCTCCGTTCCTCTCATGACCTCCTGCTCTCTAGCTCCCTTGTCTCCTCTTACCATGCTTGTCTCCAGAACTTCTCCAGAGCCTCCCCCATGCTCTGGAACTTTCTACTCCAATCTATCCAACTATTGCCTGCTCTGCCCACTTTTAGGTGATCCCTGAAAACCTCTCTCTTCAGGGAAGCCTATCCTGCCTTCAGCTTATAACCGATCTTCTATTTCTCCTATCAGTTCATCCCCCACAGTTATTACCTCTTGTACCACCAGCCCTTCCCTCTTAGATTGCAAGGTCCAAGGAGTAGGGCCCTCCAAACCCTGATGTATCGAACTATATCATTGCTGTATTGTCTCCCTTTATATTGTAAAGTGCTGAGCAAACTGATGGTGCCATATAAATCCTGTATTATAATAATAATAATAAAACTGGATACTTCCAATACAGGGAATCCACAAGGGGCCCAGTGACAGTACGGATTACTATAGTGCTGAACAGGCTAGTCCTGGTTAGATTGGTACCTATAATGTCTCATCCTAGGACTAGTACATACCATCTCGATTGGTGTCCATTTGTCGGAAGATTTTCTCTGTTCTCTTCTCAGGCGTTGACTCGTCTTCTGGCATTTTCATTACGGAGGAGACCATCTTGTAAATTGCCTGAGTAAGATTAAAATTTAAAAAAGAAAACTGGATCATGATGCATTCCATTGGCTGTTCTCATCAAGAGACCTCATACTTTTCATGATGTTCTATTTAAGCAGCTACATATAACATTTTAACTTCGCATAAAACCCCAGTGGTCAGCATGAGGCCTCCATACTATATTTATACAAATAGTTCAATGTCCTAGGACATGAAGACACAGCATAGCTGACAAGCATAATTCATACATGAGAAAAACTGCTCTGAGATAACTTTGATGATCACAAGGGAAATGACACAATCGATAGGAAGGAAATTCAAAGCTAAAACAGAAGATATAACTCAAGATGAGGACAAAAAAAAAAAAAGCATTGATCTGCAATACGTTTTTTCAGCAAGATTTATTATGCAAACAGAATGTGTCTTCCAACACTGCTTCTTTAAAACTGAAATCTGGGAAAATTAAAAAAAATATTATACTAAATGCCTGTTTGTTCTAGGGAAGCGGCTTCTCTTTGCTGTTCTGCTCCGTCAGCCATAGGCACTTTGACATTATCGCATATGTTAAAGGACCAGCAGTCCTGCATTGTCAGGATGCAAAGGGTCCACTCCGAACTCAACAGAGAGAGAAAAGAGTAAAAAAAAGGGACAGTTTACTGTCCTCCAGACTTTATGGGGGCTAGACTATGGTCAGGGGGAGAAGAAAATGTCCCAGCATTAGTGGGAGTAAACCATGCCTTCGGGGGTCAGCGATTGTAAAATAAATTACACAGTTGCCTAAAGTTTATTTAAAGCCAAGAACAAATAAAAGATAATTTTCCAGATTATGAGTATTTAGATATGGCTGAATGGCTGAACTTGTTTTAGATTTTCGGGCCATATACAGAATTGTACAAAACTTTTATGTAGGTGTGAAGAAATGCTGCAGAGTAAGAATGCTTTCAAAAATATATATTTTAGTTGTTAATTTTTATCAATTTACAAAATGCAAAGTGAGCAAACAGAAGTAAAATCTAAATCAAATCAATATTTGGCTTCAAACGAGCATCAATTCTTAAACAAAGTCAGGGATTTCGTAGGATTAGAGTCCGATGTATGATTAACCAATTATACCAAGCAGGGGCTAATAATCATCAATTTCATATGTAGCTTGAAGCACAGTCATTAACTGAAACATAAAGCTGTGTAGGAGGTTTAAAACTGGTTGAAGAACAGCCAAACTCTGCTACTAAGGTGAGATTGTGGAATACAATTTCATGTCACAGGCCATACACCATGGTATGGCAACAAGACACAAGGTAGTTATACTGCAACAGCAAGGTCTCTCCTAAGAAAAGATTTCAAAGCAGACTGGGGATTCAAAATGTGCTGTTCAAGCTCTTTTGAAAAAGCACAAAAAATGGACAACGTTGCAGACCATAGATGCAGTGGTCGGCCAAGGAAATTTAATGCAGCAGATGGAAGATGCATCATGCTTACTTCCCTTTGACATTGGAAGATATTCAGCAGTGCCATCAGCACAGAAATGGCAAAAACCAGTGGGACTGCCATCTACTGTATGGAGAAGTCTGACCAGAAGTGGTCTTCATGGAAGAATTACTGTCAAAAAGCCTCATCTCCAATGTGGAAACAAAGCTAAATGACTCAACTATGCACAAAAACACAGGAACTGGAATGCAGAAGAATGGCAGCAGGTTGCCTGGACTGAGGAGTCAAAATCTGAAATAATTGGCTGTAGCAGGAGGCAGGTTTTCTTGCCGAAGGGCTGGAGAGCGGTACAATAATGAGTGTCTGCAGGCAAAAGTGAAGCAAGGTGTAGGTTCCTTGCAAATTTGGGGCTGTATTTCTGCAAATGTTGGAGATTTGATCAGGATAAATGGTGTCCTCAATGCTGAGAAACACAGGCAGATGCAATTTATCCATCATAACATACCATCGGGGAGGCCTGTGACTGGCCTCAAATTTATTCTGCAGCAGGACAACAACCCCAAACATACAGACAATGATATTTGGAATTACAGTATCTTCAGCAAAGATAGAGAGTCCTGGAAGTGATGGTTTGGAATCCACAGAGCCCTGATCTCAACATCATGGAGTCGGTCTGGGATTACATGGAGACAGAAGGATCTGAGGAAGCCTTCATCCAAAGTAATCTGTGGTTAGTTTTCCAAGATGTTTGGAACAACCTACCTGCAGAGCTCCTTCAAAAACTGCATAAGCTCTGTGTGTACCTAGAAGAATTGATGCTGGTTTGAAGCTAAAGGGTAGTCACACCAAATATTGTTTTGATATCGATTTCTCTTCATATACTTTCTATTTTGTTCACTGACAAAAATAAACTGGGTAAATCTCCTCAATGGGACAAAGAGGGGCAAAACAAAAAAACAAAACAAAAAAAACATACAGGGGTTATAAACCTCCCTTAAATTTGGGCTTGCAAATGCTAGTTTGAAAACCATTGTGTCCAGCATACATTTAAAAAGCACCAAATAACTTTGTAGAAGCCTTTAAAGTAGATCTAAATTCTTAAGATGCATTCATATTATTAAGGTGTGGTCGTGTCCAGGGGTGACAATTCTGCTCCTCCACAGATATAATACAGTGGGTGAGCATTATCACCCTAGGACAGGAATTGTGTTGCTGACAGGAGCACCAGGTGAAAATGAACGGGGTAGCCAGAAAAAGAAAACAAAAGCAGTCACCACATCTAAGAACATGTGAGCTACTACTGTTTATTTAATTTTAGATGCACTTTAGGGAGATGCTTCAAGCTACTTCTGAATTTCTTGGGTTTCTTATGCATTCACAGTGACTTGTATGTTGAAAAAACAAACCCCATGTACACAGGGGTCTTAGCTGTGAAGTGAGATTCATCTTCTCTTCTCACTGCTGCAATGTTCCTCCTTTATGTCAATCCTTCTGCTGATTATTAAATACTCAGAGAATTCGATTCAAACTTTTAAATCTAACCAGTAAACGTGCTCTACTGTCTGGCTCAAGCAAACATTTCCTCATCATCTTTTAGAAATGATCCCAAATGCAACCTCTATGCTACTCATGGCTTTCTCCTCTACTCACTTTCTTGATCTTCAGCATCCAGTACTTCACGAGTTTATCTTCTTCTCTGGGATGACCTCCCACATTTTGATCAGTACTCTCCAACCCTCTACACATTCATATGCATCCTCAAAACCCATCTCTTCAGATAAGCATGCAGTCCAGTCTAACCTAAATCATTATTTTCAGTCACTCATCTATCATTGCCTCCATGTCCAAGAAGGTAGACATGTACAGAGGCAGGGCACCCGCCTCTCCTGCCTCCACATTGCCTGGCTGTTTCCTGCACTGAATGGGACAGGCCATAGAAAACTGACAGCTCAGTCTTGCATATTACGTAGGGAGAGGACATGGTTTTTTTAGGACAATGGGTTAACACTCAACATTCCAAGAAAGATTTCTATATCTACAGTATTTGATATCTATAAGTAGCTCTCTCATTAATTTGCTTAAGACTTGCACAGTGAAACACGTTCTTATGTTTACAAAAATGAACACAGGTCAATGGACTGCCAATACTTCTAGTTCACTGGAAATAGAACATTTGGTGCCATTCCACACCCTTTATATCTACCTTAACCTGTCTAAGTAAGCATGTAAAAACTAAATCTCACCATACATAGCTCAAGTTTCGGCGGATTCTTGTGACTTGGCTGAAATTCAAGCCATGGGTGGCCATGCCGACACCATCTGTGCAGAAAAAAATTTAGCTGAATCTATGGATTTCTCTAAGAAATCTGTACTTGTATGAATAGTTTTAGGTGGCTCCTTTTTCAAAGAAAAATGAAAAAAAAGTGCACATAACCCATCTGCCTCTCTTCTCTGACCTTGTGCTTGTGTCTACAACATTTGTGAATTGCTAAGATTGGGTATAGATGCACTTTGACTCCGCTACTTATTTTAAGTTCAGTAATGCAAAGTAACCAGTTTATTTTCTTAAATGAATTAGAGAAATTTGGTCTGCTATCACCATCATTTTGTGCTGATACCCCTGGTTAAGAGCCCTAAACAGAGGGATCATTACCCCAAAGGGAAATAGACACAGGCTGGAGTTCAGCTTTCCTGACAAAGGGCTTAGTTATACAATAATGAAAATAATATGTTATCTTATAAAACAGCAAACCACTTTCTACACAAACTACTTCTCCAATCCAACAACAAAGTCACACTGTCACTTGGGCCACTTACCTGTACTATTTCCAGCATCTCCGCTTTGCTGATATAACCATTGCCATCCAGATCATACATACTGAACGCCCACTTCAGCTTCTGCTCCAGCTTTCCCCGGGATGTTACGCTCAATGCTATAATAAATTCTCTAAAGTCAATTGTCCCATCTCCATTAGCATCAAAAGTGCGGAATACATGTTCTGCGAACTTGGAAGCGTCCCCGTAAGGGAAAAAATTCCCATATATCTTTTTAAACTCCTCCATTGTTAAATGCCCGCTAGGACAGTCTCTCAAGAAGCCTTTGTACCACTCCTGGATCTCATGCTCCGTAAAGTCCGTGCTTTCTAGTAAATCCTGCATGACCTCAGGACGTAGCTTACTGTTCTGCTTCCCCATGATTGCGTTCGACTTTCAACTAAAGATGTAAAGAAAAGAAAATTATTAAATAAATTTTTCACTCTCTATTCATGTGTCCAAATGAATGACACACACACACACACACACACACACTTGAAGAAGCACATATTTATAGACTTTTTTAATATAATTTTCATTTATTAGATCTTTTGATATGGACATGGACATTATTTTTGATATTTTGTCTTGTGTTCATAACTTGTATATGCATATTGGATTTGAAAATGGATATTGGTTCACACTATTTTTGTCACCTGATATCTATATCAGCACCTGGTTGCACCCATTATATATTATTTATTTTGAGCATTCTTAGTGAAGCGCGGCACATTTTTGTTAAATATCATTGGTTGGCACACTAGTATGAGTATGTGTTAGGTGCAGACGATTCACAATTAGCACTTTGTATTAATTACCTTTCACATAGCAGCTCACAAGCTTTTACTTTTCATTTGTCCCACCCCACACTACTGACCTCTGCCCCTTCACATCTCTCCCCCACAGTACTGTCCTCTACCCCTTCACATAACCCCCAGCAGAACTGTGCCCCCTTAATATCCCCCCACAACACTGCCTTCCCTTTACATCACCCCACCACCACCACATGCACACAGCACTGTTCCTCTTCACATTTTGCTTCCCCCCCCCCCTTTACATCTCACACACAGCCAGAGTAGTGCCCCCGGTCCCCCTTTACTCTCAATCGGAGGCAGAGCATTTCTGGATCAGGTGTGGAAAGCACAGCACATCAGTGAACAGAGACACTTCTCCAAACCCCCCCCATCTTCCACCGCTGTTAGCACAGCTTTGAATAGAGTGCAGGACCTGATGGGGCTAACTTTCTTTTATTAATCAACAAGTGATTGGCTGCTAGGACCACTCTGCTTCCAATCAGCCGCTGGTTAACTTAAAAAGTACCCCAGCAGCTCCTGTGCTCTATTCAATGCTGTGCTTTGCTTCCCACATCCGATCCAGAAATGTTATGACAGCTCCCGTGCTCTGTTCAATACGGTGTTGTTATTCCACACTCGCTCCAGAAATGTTCTATCTCCTGCTATCAGCTCTGCTGTTATAACAGAGGTGGAGGATCAGGGAAAGGAGCAGCTCCTAAATGGCGTGATCGAGTCCGGATGAAATAGTGGCTAGGTCTGCATCTGGACCGCGGTCCGCCATTTAGTGATGCCTGGTCTAATGGATCAGATTGGATGGCAGTCGGGTGTAATTGGACAGATGGTTCATTTACATCCGACTACCCATAGAGGAGATTGCACTGTGTCCGCTCTGCATAAGTGGAGCGGACACGGACCAGCCATCCGCTTGTTCAGCAGGGATCAGTGGAAAGATCCCCCACTGAGCAAACAGACTCCAATGGAGCCTGCCCCATGTGGATGGGGACTAAGATATATCTTCAGAGTAAACAACAACAAGGAGTCCCGGGAGTGATGGTGTACCCCCCACAGAGCCCTGATCTCAACATTATCAAGTCTGTCTGAGCTTACATGAAGAGTCACACAAACATATAGCATTTGTAAAATGCCATATGACACACAATTACTCTGGGCAAGCTAATAACATGCACAATTAAAGTGTCTGGGATGTCTGGGTAAAATAAAATACAAAAATATATGGAACTCAGAAAATCATGCATACTTACCCATGTTTGTCTCTTTAAAAACACTACAAGTACAGAAATATACCTGCTGAAATGCCAGAAGTCCAGTGAGCACCTAACTTCCTGTTGTAGCTGACAACACAGTGACTCTGCTGCACTAAAATCCTAAACCATATTGTCAGCCCTGCCTGAGTTATCCCTTGCTGGACTACAGAACTGTTCCCTTCTCTTCATAACAAAGGTGTGAGGTGTTCAGCTGTTAGTGCCAGAAAAAGCTAAAAGTAGGTTCAGTTACATAGTTAGTCTGGCTGAAAAAAGACAAAAGTCCATCCAGTTCAACCATAGAAAAGAAAAGAAAAAAAAAAAAAAAGCTATAATCCTATACCCACAGTTGTTCAGAGGAAGGCAAAAAACCCAGCAAAGCATGATCCAATTTGCTCCTGCTGGGAAAAAAATTCCTTCCTGATCCCCCGAGAGGCAATCAGATATTCCCTGGATCAACTTTACCTATAAATGTTAGTATCCAGTTATATTTTGTGTATCTAGAAAAGAATCCAGGCCTTTTTTGAAGCAATCCACTGAGCTGGCCAGAACCAACTCTTGAGGGAGTCTATTCCACATTTTCACAGCTCTTACTGTGAAGAAACCTTTCTGTGTTTGGAGATTACATTTCTTTTCCTCCAGACGTAAAGAGTGCCCCCTTGTCCTCTGTGACGACCTCAGGGTGAATAACTCTACACTGAGTTCACTATATGAACCACTGATGTATTTATACATGTTGATCATATCCCCCCTTAATCTCCTCTTCTCAAGAGAGAATAAATTCAGTTCCTCTAATCTTTCCTCATAGCTGAGCTTCTCCATGCCTCTTGTCAGTTTGGTTGCCCTTCTGTGTACTTTCTCCAGTTCCCCAATGTTCTTTTTGTGAATTGGTGCCCAAAACTGAACTGCATTTTCCAGATGAGGTCTTACTAATGATTTGTACCGGGGTAATGTGATATCTCTCTCTCTGGAGTCTAGAACTCTTAATACAAGAGAGGATTTTGCTCATTTTAGAAACTGCAGCTTGGCATTGCATGCCGTTATTAAGCTTGTGATCTACCAGAACTCCCAGGTCCTTCTCCACCATTGACTCCTCCAGTTGTACCCCCCTAGTATGTATGATGCATGCATATTCTTAGCCCCCAAGTGCATAACCTTACATTTATCAACATTAAACCTCATTTGCCACATAGTTGCCCAATTAAACAGTGCATTGTGGTTGGCTTGTACGTTGGAGACATCCTGTAAGGACGTTATTCTTCTGCACAGAATGGTGTCATCTGCAAAGACTGAAATGGGATTTTTAATCCCAGACCCTATATTGTTTATAAATATATTAAGAAGTTTTGTAATATATAAAAGAAAAATGTTTGCGCTAGATGCGTGATGAAATCTAAATCAAGAACAATAATAAATGCTGCCACTTCTATACAAATAAATATAATCAACAAAAAAAAACCATTCAAAGTGATTCAGTAGTGCAATGAAATATATATGTGCATATAAATAAATAAATTAGTGATCATTAAAATGTGAAAAACTGCAAGTCCATAAAAAAAAATCTTTTCTACCAAATGAATCTTCTAATTCCCAAAAGATAACCCTGTGCAATAAAGATGGCATTCCCCCTTTCGGGTGTGCACTCACCAGATAGCCATGCCTCCCATTCTCATGGTTGGCTAAAATCGCTTATAAAGTGGATCCAAATGGGAACGAGATCAGACAAAATGGATATTAACGCACTCTGCTCATCATCCAATAGCCATGATCAGCTGGCACCATTTCATAGGTTAACACATTTCTAATAATGAGGAACTTATAGCAACATGGATAACACTCTCCTTCTCCTTAATCTCTCTCCTTCAGAATTAGTGGTCCATTTAGGCCTGTTTGTGCTCTTTTCAAATTGTGGTTCCACTGGCTATTTTCTATCCAACCATTCCTGATGTCAGTAGCTCAAAGAGGTGGCCCTATTCTTTGGATTGAAGATTCATTTGGTGGAAAAGATTTTTTTATGGACAGTTTTTCACATTTTAATGATCACTAATATATTTATTTATATGCACATATATATTTCATTGTGCTACTGAATCACTTTGATGGTTCTTTCAGTTCTGTAATAGTTCAGTTGTCTGAGCAGTAGGTGGGAGTTCAGGCTCATTGACTTCTATGGGAATGCTTCTGAATCGCACATGTCATCAGTTGTGAACAGGATAAAATCCTGACCTCATCTGAAGCTAAATCTATCCTGAACCTGACCTGAACTGCTAAGCAACTACTTTGTCAATTAGCTGTAAAAACAGAGCTTCAATTCGCACCATATATGTGTGAATCCAAATACAGGATTTTTGAATCGCACTGAATCCACACTCTGGTTGCAACGCATATATGTGAACAGGTACAATAGAAACCAATGTTTTTTCACGTCATGTAAATCGAATGCGGTTCAAAACCCATCTAAATTTTGCATATATGTGAACCGCCTCTTAAAGTAAAGTAAATGTACTGATGAAAACACACAGACAGCCATTACTGATCCCTCATTCTGAAAGCACTGTGTGGCTGTCGTGTTGATCCAATATCTTCAATACTTTGAGTCTCTGACCCAAAAACAAGTATTCAAAGCAGGAGTTCTGACTTCACTCTGGTTAAGTCCCTGAAACTTTTACATCTTTAGCAGAGAAACTCATGGCTCTGTAATGACAAGCCCTAACCAAAAGGTAACCAATCAAAAAACAGCAACTATTGTATCAATCCTAGAGGACAGGCACCATTTTTTAAACTGAGCGATAATCTGATATCTAGGGACACCCACAGACACCACTGGCTAAGGCCATCAGGTGTTCTGACTTTACTCAGTCCTGAAAAGTTCCTGTAACTTTCATATCTTTTTCAGTGAAATTCATGGCTTCTATTTTTTGGACAAATTGGGTAGTAATCTGACATTAATGTGACTCCCATAGACTCCGCCAGGTGAGGACCATCAGGATGATTAGTGATTGGATAGGTCAGGAAGCCTTGCCACATCGCTCTAGTTTTCCTGCCTGTCCTGCTCCAAAAAAACTAAACATGAATGACTGCTGGGGTTTGACAGACCGTACATATACATCCAACTGCAACTTAGTGTTCTTGGCCAGCTTAATGCATCTTGATTTAGTGATTGTTCGCTGTGTGGCTCTAAAAGTCTCTGAAGCCATCTGACTGGATGCAGCACTGTTGGGCCAACAATTTCCAACAGAAGGATGTTGGGTGGGAAGGGAGCCAACGGGGCTGCCCGCTAAGCAAATTTTGTCCAGTTCATTAGGAACGGTCCAAAACTGGAACATTGTATGGCCATCTTTTGACACAACTAACAGTAACAAGCATTTCCATTGGAAGAGTTCCCCTTGATTCGTATTTAAGATTTTCATAACTTTCTCTAATGGTAACAATGGAAATAGTGAAGCTGAAGCCTCCCAGTAGGGGCAAGTATAGAAATAATCTGACAGATGTTCTAACCCATACTAACTCTACCCAAAACAAATTAAAAAAAAACTGGCTAGAGTTACATTTAGACTTGCCTGCAGGCAACAGATGGTGGCTGGTCTCTGAACAAGTGCTTTGGACTAATTTGTATATGTAGGAAGAGGGGAGAGTTGTGGATTCTGGAGGTGGGGGGCCAGGAAGTAACAACAACTGGCTGGGAAAATCCATTTACAGCCCATTAATTTATTTTCCCATATTTAGCAAATTTTATATGCAAAAGGTGAATCACATAAAGCTCTGATAGTGTAAACAACCATTACGTCAAAGAAAAGAACATGTAAGTGAATATTACCCTACTTCTTAGCGTGGGAGAGGAAGTGACAATTTATGTAAAGAAATGGTGAGAGTGACAACCCCGAGTATAGAATATATTCTGTCCAAACATCTCATCTTTCCTAGCACCCAGATTAGCCATGTTAATAAGTATCTTAAAGTGAAAATTGTAAATTTCCAAAATCTGTGGAAGCGAATAAAAGATGCAAAAAAGTAATAGCAGTTAAGGTTTTAAGAGGACCTGTCTTACAAGCCAGAAAACTCTACCCATGAACTCTAGTCTGTCTAAAAGTTGAATAATGTATGAATGATTCTCATTGGCTAAAGCCCAACTATCAGCTGTTTTAAACAACCACCCCCATATCATAAAAAATAATAAAAACACAACAGTACACGTACCTTACAACCCCAGGCTAAAAACTATTTTTTTCATACCAGTCCCTTCCATCCCACTCTAACCCATCCAATTAGGCATTTTATTCCCCTTAACTCATGAGGCCAGATATAAATCACTTAAGTCCCCCCTCCAGGACTCCACCACTGCTGGTTCTGTGTGCAGAGGGCTGCAAATATAGCGGTGCAAATGAGTAGGGCTTTAAATTCTGCAGTATTATTGTCCCATGACATCCTCTTCTTTTCCAGCACAGACAGTGGGTGATCTACTATATAATCAGGTGTAAACATAGTATTATTTGATAGCATTGTGAGTCCAGGCCATACAAGGATGTCCCCCAGGGGGTGTTTCTATGACCACATGGTCTCACAGGGAGTGGATAAATGATCCTGGGCATCTTTCAATTTCTAAGAGAAGTGATATATAGCGGAGGAGCAAACTTCCGGTAGGAAACATTGGAACTGTACTAGTGCACAGCCAAGCTTTAGAGGACTCCGATGATCTTGTTATCCAATATGATTAAAGTCCAACTTAATTCAGCTGTAAGTATGCACCATGCAGTGGGACAACATCCCATGTTTTGGCTGCGATCGTGCGGTCATTACACTGCAAAATGCAAAGTATATATATAGCCCTCCCCTTCCGGCTCTGCCACCAATCATATCCACCCTGACACCCTGCTACAGGCAGCAAGCCTGTTGGCCCACTTTTATTTAAATGGAAAAAAAAAAAAAAAAAAAAACACACCGGCTGCCCTCGCAGGGTTTTCCACCATCACTTGAAAAAGCAAGGACATTTTTTTTTTTTGTATTTTAAACACTGCTGCTTAGGCCTCTGGAAAATAAAAGTTATGTGCACACTCACCCTGCTGGTCTCCGCCAAGACCCAGGATTAGAGGCTTCCTCCCTCCCAAAGCTCTTTGAAGCCTCTTGACTCCAGACCCTGATCTGAGAGTTACAAAACCCATAGAAACATGAAAAAACAACTTCACTCAAAAATGACATTCTGAAGCCCCCCAAATTGTATCCTTGTGAACCTTCTTACATTACTTCTTTAAACCCAATGACAGGGGCTAGCACTGTCACAACACACTAATAAAAAGAACTAAAAAACATAAAAACAAAATAAAGTAACCCTGGCCAAAAACCATTATAGTTTCCCTTTAAAATATAGTTCTTTTCTATGCAAAGATAAATATTTTTTTTATCTCATGCAGTAAGTGGATCAATAACTTGTGGAATATCATTTACTGTACACACAATCCATAGCCAGCATTATGTTTATCTGTTTTATGGACATCAGTGAAGGTTTATGACAAGCTCTGTTAAAGCCCTGGAATAATCTTCTCCAAACATATGCTGACAATCTGATTTGTTGTGAAGCTTCTCAGATAACATCCCAGCAGGTGTCTTCTATCTCCCATTCACAGCACTTCAAGACCTAATCAGCCTTGACACTATTTGCATATTTCTCACTCCAGCACTCTGCCAGGTTAGCGGGTGAACAGAGTACAAATGGAGAATATGTGAATGAAGGCACTCCTCGAGCGCCACTTGTAATGCCAACTTAGTCGGCTTCTGTGTACTGTGGAAAAATAATCTAAGAGCAGTAACACTGTGTACTATGAATGCCCAAAAAACGCTAAGTGCCCAGGGTGGAAGTAGCATGGCTTGGCGGCATGGGTGTAGGTGGCAAGTAAGTGGTATGGCACAGGGCGTAAGAAGCATGCCTCCCCCTGCAGCCACTCCCTTGCCACGCTGGATACGTATTGCAGTGTTTGGATCACTGTTTAGAAGCTCAATGCAACATTATTACTTTGCATGTACTCCTTTACTCATATGCAGATCAAAGTGGCAACATTTGATCTGCATAGGATGTCAATTAAAGAAGATAATAACCCAACATTTCATATTCCTGTGACTGTTGTACCATGTACCTGTATATGAAAGTATCCTGTTCTCTTTGTATTGCTTCCTTTGTGTGAAATCCCTGTTGTCCCTGAAAGTCCCCCTGCTTTCCTAATAAAAAAAAAAAAAAAAAATGACCACACTAGGCATGAGGGTACAGCATGGGCAGTGTTCTGGATGTGCTCAGAACTCACCCTGCTCTCCTCCAATGATAAGACTTCTGCTAACATGCTCTATCTGCATAGTCGTTCATTGGGAAGACCTGTGTGCTGCTGTTCTGCCCTCCCCCAGCTTTCTAAGACCCTTATGCAGCTGAGAACAGAGGGTATGTGATCACGTATATAAAAGGAGAAAAAGAAAAAAAAAGAAAAAAAAAAAAAAAAAAAAAAAAAAAAAAAAAAAAGGTACAGTATATATGTTTTATATCTCCCCACCCACAGGTTTTCCATACAGTATAGTGAGTAAATGTTGTTACCCAAGTAAAGAAAATGTGTCACTGGCAGGGCCACCAGTTAAAAATAAAGGGGGAAAAAAGTCTAAACAAATTAAAACAAAAACAGCTGCCAAATCTATGGACTGGCAAGCTACTATCTATCTATCTATATATATATATATATATATATCCATCTATATATCTCTATATCTATCTATATCTATATAACATTTTTTTTTTTGTTCTTGGGTTAAGATACACTTAACACACATTATGGTACATTATACATTATAACACATATAGGTATATTAAAATGAACCTGTCTTTGCCCCCTAGATAGCAAAGTAGCAGGCTTTCTGCACTACATGTGCCAAAAACTTACAGCAAACTAACATTTTCTGTAAAGATTTACTTGAGTAAAAAATACTGTACATGTTATCACTTTTTAAGGCATAATAGAGATAACAGGCAAGCTCAGCCCCCCATTCACACTATACAGCATGACACAAACTGCGCAATTTTGCACCCGTTCGTGTGTGTATCCTTGATTCCATATCCTTGATATCCATTTGATATTTCTTCTTGCTGTAGCTTTGCCTTCAATGAATTCTATGAAATAATTCTTACTTAGAGGGAGTGCTGGACATGGATTTTTACAGAATATCAAAATGTAGACAAAGTAATTACTTGAGCCCAAATGACTTGTATTCGGCAGCTCTCCACAAAGATGGGGATCCCCAGGCCAGGACATTCACCTGAGTTGAGAAATCCAAGTGTAATAGGTCAAAGAGCCCCAAATGAAAAATCCTTAGGAGTCCAAAGTCTATATTGTTCAACTGGCTACAACAAAAGACATTCAACGCGTTTCGGCAGCCACACAATCCCCCTTCATCAGTGTCAGGTGAATAAGGTGACAGATTCTTTGCTGGCTAAAGCAGTTCACATATTTCATATTTAGATGTTTGTACGATGATTAGCTTTTAAAGGGTAACTAGATACATAACATTTGCAAAACTGTCCTATGTAAAAGATTTTAACAAAGTTCAAGTTTAAGCAGGAAAACATTTCAGATGATTATCAGAGCAGAACACAAAATGAAGCTAGTACTGCAGAGAGTAATACTTTTACATGTACGGCCTTCTGGTTTTTTTCTTAGGGCTCATTCATATAGATAGCAGGGTTAATAAAATAGGCAGTTGAGCTACTAATTTACCACCCTTTGACCTGACCGCAATAGCAACCAGATGGGGCTGTATACATGTGGTGGCAAACATTTTACACCCTGTTGTGTACAGCAAGCAGTACAACCACCAAACACAACTCATACGTAGTAAATGGGGCTGCACCACAATCACCCTGCAACCAAGTACAATGCAAGGGGTGGTGCGGGCTTTTCAGGGTTTAAACAGGCGGTGGGAAGGTGACATATTGCATTCCAGCCCGCCCACTGCAGAACAGATTTCAGAGGGGTGGCAAGTGTGAACAAGCCCTTCCAATGCAGGTAACACATTTCATATAATGTCACTTTTCCAACACTTTTGTTCTATATTAACGAGGTCCTAGGGATTTATTGCAAGGCAAGCTGTCTTTTCTGTCTGGAAAGCATGAGGATGATCTTTTATGCTTCCATTGAAGAAATAGACAGCAAAAAGAATTCATGCATTTGTTTACACCAAAGTCTTCCTTGGAAGCGGTTACAGGGAATACAGCATTCCACAAACAAATGACATTAAGCAATTGAAATACCAGTAAATATTATTTAGCTTATCGTAAAAAAAAAAAAAAAAAAAAAAAAAAAACACAAGATCCGACTAAACAAAGACCGTACTATCCCTTTATAAGGAGAAGTCTTTAAATCCAGATGTAAACCAGGCTGTCAAACAAAGCCGTAGTGTACTTTGTCATCATTGCTGTAACAAGCGGAGTAATAATGGGAGGTGTGACAGATGGAGAAGAGAGAGGAATCTTATTTTTATTATGACATATTTCAAGTGAAGAAAGAGCCAGGAAGGCGGAGGCAAGTTTCAGCGTTGGGAAGCCACATTTCATTTATCTGTGAGTGAGCACATGCTAATAATATCTAGCAGCTTACTAAAAGCCAATTTACATTTTACTGAAACAGAAAAACCTCCATTTGCTAGTGCTGCATCTATTTAGTAACATGGGGGTGCAAACCTTCCAGTGGTTCCCAGGCTTTCCCACAAGCTATCAATTTCTTTTTATCTGCAGCACTCCTTACTGGTGAAACCTGGAATAACAGTGTATAGAAACAATGGTATTCTCGGAGCACAGATGTTTGTTATTTATTTCAGGCACTTGTATAGCGCCATCAATTTACGCAGCGTTCTACATACATATATTGTACATTCACATCAGTCCCTAACCCTCAAGGGGTGTACAATCTAAGGTCCCTAACTCACATTCATACACATACTAGGGCCAATTTAGACAGGATCCAATTAACCTATCAGCATGTCTTTACAGTGTGGGAGGAAACGGGAGTACCCGAAGGAAACCCACGCAGTCACAGGGAGAATATGCAAACTCCAGGCAGGTGGTGCCGTGGTTGGGATTCGAAACCAACGTCCCTAGTATTTGATTCTTTGATCCAAGAATCTAAGTCAGCCTCTCAACCTTTACAACAGAGGAACCCTTGAAATGACTTTTTGGTCTCGGGGAACCCCTGCTAAAAATTACTGTATATACAGCTCATTATACATTTGTGTGATGGTCAGTGGGAAGAATGTGCCTTACACTTGTGGTCATTGAGAAGAATTACCCCCTTATAGATAGCTAAAAATATCAATGGTGTCTGTGGGAACCTTTCTGAGAGGCGGATATTGCTCATTGCTCAAGGAACCCCTAGCAACCTTTGGAGGAACCCTAGGGTTCCATGGAGCCCTGGTTGAGAAAGTGATCTAAGTGATCATTTAAATTTTAGGTCAGCTTTACTGAAGCAGGAGATTCATCCACCAGTGTGCCTTTCACTACAGGAAGGTTAGTATTTAATGCTGAGGATGTCTGGGGAGGAGAGGTGAGCATTCATGCCAGGGGTTAGAGTTACTTGAAATAGAAATAAAAAAAAAAAACTGCTCCATGTACCAACAAAGCATGTACCTTCCTCTTCAATAGTTCAGAACTGATTTATCACAAGGCAGCATATGGAACCTAACACTTGGCCACTTCATACCTATTATACAGATTACCAAGCATAACAAAAAATATGGGCGGCTATTTTTAAAAGATCAATACATTGTTGTATCACCATTAAACAGTGTGCTAACATTACAGAGAGTTTTTGAGAAACATTCAACGCGTTTCAGATTAAGTCTATTCCTTCTTCAGGGATAAAGCTCTGCACAAAGGTGATGCGATACCATCATACAGTTGGAACAGCATAGATTTCCACAACATTTAAAAACATATGGTGTGTATTTGGACCCACTGCTCCTCCCCAGCCCACATTACAGCAGCCACCGACCAGACACTGAGCTGTACTGATTGCCGCAGAGGGGAACGTTAACGGTAATTATTTTAATATTCCCCTCTGCGGCAACCAGTACAAACTTAAAATACATACTGTATATGTTATCTGATTTAACTGCAAAGTACTTGTATTTCTGTTCAGTCGGTTTTGTGATATGCCTACTTCTGACATTTTGCACAGCCAGGCATCTGGTACCGTTATTTTCTATTCCAGCTTAAAACAGTGTCATGATGCAGATTCGTTGTCCATTAACCATTTGACGCCCGGCCTATGGCCAAATGGCATCCGAAAAAGTGCATTACCTTTCCGGGAGTCCGCAATATGGCGTCCTCCCGTACATAGCGCAGTTCATGCGCTTGCAGAGCCGCGCAGCGGCACGATCTGTCACCGGCTGTGTACCTTGGACACGGCCAATGACATATCTGAGTACCGGCACCCGTTGCCAGTACCATGTGACCAGCTGTGACCAATCACAGCACGTCACATGACAGTTGTATACAATGGATGGCTTCATTCATGCCATCTATTGTATACTACTGCCTAGCTGTGAATGGTCACAGCTAATCACATGCACATGTCATGTGATTAGCTGTGGCCAAAATCACAGCTAAGCACAAAAAAAAACCAAACCTGAATGAAATGATGTCATTCAGGTAAATGCTTGCTTATAGCAAAGTAATTCTTTGCTATAAGCAAATTGTGTGAAAAAAAAAAAATACTGATCACTTCCCCAAAGTAGTACAATGTTACTATGGTAACATTGTACTACTTTGGACATAGTGAAATATGAAAAAACAAATCTTAAAAAAAAAAGAAAAAAAAATTAATAAAAAATTTAAAATTAAAAAAAAATATATATATATATTTTTTTTCACACTGTCACCAGTCAGTGACCCTGATCACCGCCATGCCAGTTATATGATGACGCTGTACTGCACTGGTGACAGTATGTAAAAAAAAAAATAGTGAAAATATGACAAATAGTGAAAAAATTATGACAAAAAAAAATAAGACTTCAAAAAACTCGCCATGCCTCTTATGAAGTACGTCGGACTGTCTACTTTGCAAAAAGGGGTCATTTGGGGGATATCTGTACTATTCTGACATTCTTGGACCTCAAGAAATTAGATTGGCTGTCAGTACTTCAGGATTGATCAATATTCAGATCTATACCATAGTTTGTGAACTCTATAACTTTCCTACAAACTAAAAAATACATCCTAATTTGGGTTATTTTCACCAAAGACATGTAGCAGAATACATCTTGGCCTAAATTTATGAAGAACAATTATTTGCAAACTTTTATAACAGAAACAAAGAAAAACGTGTTTTTTTTTCAAAATTTTCAGTCTTTTTTGTTAATTTAGCAAAAAATAAAAACCCCAGCGATTATTAAATACCACCAAAAGAAAGCTCTAGTTGTGTGAAGAAAATGATAAAATTTCAGTTTGGGTACAATGTTGTATGACCGCGCAATTGTCATTCAAAATGTGAGAGCGCTGAAACCTGAAAAATGGCCTGGGCAGGAAGGTGTAAAATTGCCCGGTATGGAATTGGTTAAACAAAGTCAAAGCAGCTAGGTAACCGAGGAAGCTGCAACACTGAGCCAGGATGAAATGGTGTCATTTTCTTTTGTGTGCAATGTGACAGAAGTATGTAACTTCCAGAGTTGATTGAACACAATTACAAATGCTTAGACAAGTTGAACAAATCAAAATGAATCCATTTCTGCTGTGCACTTGGTGGCCAGTCTGGCGTTCCCCTTTAAGGCTATGTTATAACCCAAGATTAGCTTTCAGTATATAAATACAGAGTGATAGCCTGGCATCTCACTGGTGTTCAGCTGACAGCGGGATTGCTGCCATTGCTACCCAGACTATCACTATTTGCTTTGCTGAGAAAGCTGAAAATAAAAGCAGATTTTGGCAGTCGGCTCCGTTACATTACACTGGTGTCCAAAATGTGTGCTTTGTGAGTTAATCAGCAACTGAAGTCAATCAGATCTCTATATTAAAGCTGAATTCCAAGCAGATATAAAACACAATTATACCAAATGTCCATTAATAAAAAATTAATTAACCAATAAGTATCTACCTTCTGTGGGGTTTTTTTAAACTTTACGGTAGCTTATTAGAGTAACTTTTTGTTCATGAATTGAAACATTTGATGTTGGAAAGGCTCCTGTAAAATATAGGATGGTACTCATATACCGTTTCCCCTAAAGTAAGACCTACCCCGAAAGACCTAGTGCTATTTTTGGGAATTGCTAAAGTATAAGACCTACCTCGAAAATAAGACCTAGTTGTGAGCAGGGCTTTTTTTCAGTCGGAACATGGTGGAATGCCATTCTGCCACCTCCGGCACTGGCCCTGCGCACACCCATATCTACTGTCTCTTATAAACACAGAAGCGTGGCTGAAGTGACAGCACCATCTGCTCCCACAGAACCTCCCTACCTCTGTATTCACTGTGGGACAGGGAAGGAACAGATATCTGCGGGTGCAGTATGCAGTATGTTTAGGGGTGGGGCATCTCCTCCTGCAGCCTAATGCATGGAAGCCCATGCCCCAGGGGTGATCACCGGCCAGTGGGGAAGAGGCGGAGCGGTAAGTGTGCTTGGTGCACTGTGTGGGAAGATAGGACCCAAAACGGGAGTTACTATAGAGAGGGGCCGGCTGCTAACAGCTGTGTTCTGCAAAGCTAGCTAACCATATGACGGCAGTGGAGGGGGAGGGGGGGTGCAAAGGTGAGCTGCAGTCAAGTGTTGCAGAGGTAAATAGAGTCAGGTGAGTTGCAGACAGGGTGCATAGGTGAGCTGCGGCTGGAGGGGTGCAGAGGTGAGCTGAGTTGCAACCCACCTTTTGCACCCCCCAGCCACAGCTCAGCTCTGCACCCCCCGGCCACAGCTCACCTCTGTATTCCACGTCTGCGGCTCATCTCTGCACCCCGTCTGCGGCTCATCTCTGCACCCTGTCTGCGGCTCATCTCTGCATCCTATCTGAAACTCACCTGTCAAGTCACCCCTGCAACACCTGACTGCAGCTCACAACTGTCATCAACCGGCCCTCTCCATAGTAACCCTCATCCACAACTGCCTGCAGCTCACTTCGGCACCCCCTGTCCACACCTGGACATTTAAAAAATAAGACCTACCCCGAAAATAAGACCTAGTGTGTTTTTTTGAGCCAAAAAAATATAAGACAGCGGCTTATTTTTGGGGAAACATATTTATACTCTTGCACATGGGTCGGCTGAACCCGTTTAACATGACTGCTGACATATCTTCTTTGCCCAGGTGCAGAGTACATTGACATGAATGACTGTGCGCTACTATACTTGTGTATACAGCGGTGCTATTGTAAAAAAAAAAAAAAAAAAAAAAAAAAAGGACACTGTATACATAAAACAGAAAATTTTCAATTTTTGTTTACAATAACATAAATAGGAGTACAGCACAGCCAGGAGATCTAGGGTAGCTAAAAGCCTCCTTTCTCCTTTACTGAAGAGAACATACCGTATTCTTCATCTCTTCAATGTACTCTACAGCTCAATAGGACTTTTTCCCACCAGAATCTATGGATTATTGTACAGTGCCTCTTTTTTTTTTTTTTTTAAAGGACCTATTTGAATTTACTTGAATCACAAATTTCAGGTCAAGGTATCCAAATGCAGCATGCAGTCTGTACCCAACTTCTACTAAAAACAACAGATTTTCTGATGTCCTTCAGGAAATCCATGACAATGGCTATGGTGGAAGAATCTATTCCAAAATACTGAACCTGATAGATTATATTAATAATGAAATAAGCTTGGTGTTTGGGCCATTTTTAAACATGATATACTGTATGTTTCCATGTGAAGCAAGACACCCAAGGTACACAGAGAACGGGCATTAAGAGGTACACTGGAGCTTTATATTTGAGAAGGTTGAGGGTGCAGTAAGACTAATTTTGGCATCAGCCTCATCTGTACATTGAAATGTATTTTTTAGGCTCCTGTGTGATGCCTGTGTGGAGAGGATCTTTTGATTTGTACAGTGTTAAATATTTGGTTGTATAAATATGCAAGCAGATGAGTCACTCACTGCAAGCCTTCCTAACGAAACCCAGCATAGTTTGCAATGCTCCACATACAAAATGTAATCAGCTGTCATGCAGAACAGCTTTTATTAGGCTGGACTGCATATAAAGACCATGACCTCCCTAGCGTATGTACAATGTGAAGGGTGGCTTTTCCAGCACCTACTCTTCAAAACACCATGATCAAATGCTGGAAAGGCTACCTACTGTTTAAAAAATGTATTTTAAAAAGAGTAGGGAAGAGTCTAAGCCTGTCGGATCCTTGTTACCCCATTCTGTTGGAGAGATTTTCCTTCACTTCCTATCCCTGAAGACACAATGCAAAGGGAGTAGAAATCTCCAGCAAAACGGTTCCTGTCATGAAGAAAGTTGAGAACCCCATTTTAGGTGGCACCATCTGTAGAAACTGACAATGTACCCCACAAGAAAGTAAATGTCAACGCTAATGATCTTCTCAGAGCAGATGAAGGAAATCAGTGAACTAATTTAGAGAACCACACCACATTAGCATAACATTTTCACATATTAACTAATTTGGACTGAAAAATTATTCTTTGCATTTTATTTTACCAGACAGGCACACAAACGATGAGGTATACTTATAAGGCAATCTATACATATGTAAAGCAACTCTGAGTCTTTGTCAATAGTGGCCCTTCTATATTGAAAGTCTTTATAATGGGGAGTCTTCAGCTCTGGACTAGAAACAAAGGGATATCCCAAAAAAGGGTTATTAACCATTCCCTACTATATTCACACTGAAAACAAAATTTGACTTCAGAAATACTTGAGATCCAAAAAAGCACAAGCACCAACCAGCCAGATGTAGAACATAACCTCAATCCCATTTCTTAAACCCAGGGCAATATATAATGCCATACTTCCAAGCTTTGAGAGAGAAACAATTGAGTACTGTCCATGATACTTTTTTTATTTGCACTAACATACAATTTTGAGGACAAGCTTTCAGGGAGTGTCCCCTTCTTCAAGGTCCAAGCAGTACTGCTTAGACCTTGAAGAAGGGGACACTCCCCGAAAGCTTGTCCTCAAAATTGTATGTTCGTGCAAATAAAAAAAGTATCACGGACAGTACTCAATTGTTTCTGTCGCAAATGCACTAATACAGCTACAATCACCTCAAACTTTGAGAGGAAACACACATTTTACTACAAAGTCCATAGGCAGTACAAACTCCTTCACAAAGACCATGAAGAATGTATTCACTAGAAATGACTGGCTAAACCTATACTTCCATTTATATTGGCTTCATAAAACAGCAAATGCAAAAATGTAAAGGTCAGGCAAAAGGTTTAGTGTAATATAACATTTTTAGTCATTAAGGCCTCATGCACATTGGGTGTTTAGACCTTGTGTATGAGATCCAGGTGGTTTCATGCAGGCAGAAGGCACAGGAGATCCAGCCCCACTGTCGGCTGCCTGCAAAAGTTTATCAGAGGCTGAAAGTTGATGATGTAGACCACACCGAGTACTCCTAATGTTTGGGGCAGTATGTACCCAGAGACGAATGCTGTAATGCAAGAAGTATGGTTTCTGGGCATTCATCCATGAGTGCATACTTCCCTAAACATTAATACTACTAGGTGCACTGTCCAGTCCTGTCCAGTCCTAGTAGCATTCAGCCTTTCACAATGTTTTATACACTGCCAGCAATGGGGATGTACTGTTTGTGTCTTCTGCCTACATAAAAACGCTGCACAGGGACTAAACACCTTGTACAGGCATGGCCAAAAATGTTGGCACCCCTGCATTTCTGTCAGATAACGCAGCACTTCACCCATAAAATTGTTGCAATTACAAATGTTTAGGCATTCTCAAGTTTATTTTGTTTGTATTGGTATGACACAAAAAAGTGGAGGGACAAAAAGTCAAATCTGACACATTCCACGCAAAAACCCCAAAAATGGACTGGACAAAATTAATGGCACCTCAATTTAATATTTGGTAGAACACCCGTTGGAAAAAGTAACTCATTGTAACCATCATGTAAGCATCAATGAGTTTATGACACCTCTCTACTGGAATTTTGGACCACTCTTCTTTTGCCAACTACTTCAGGTCTCTCCGATTGGAAGTGTTCCTTTTCTCAACTGCTATTTTGAGATCTCTCCAATTTTGAGATCTCTCCACAGGTGCTCTATGGGATTGAGTTCTGGACTCATTGCTGGCCAGTTCTGTACTCTCCAGCGCTTTGTCTGAAACCATTTCTGAGTGCTTTGTGACGTGTGCCTTGTGTCATTTTCCTGCTGTAAGACAGGACAAGACATGGTTTCAGACAAAGCACTGGAGAATACAGAACTGGCCAGCAATGAGTTCAGATCTCAATTCCATAGAGCACCGGATGGAGACCCAACTTTCTAACTCTGGGCCCAACATTGCACCAGAATTTTTCGGTAGTTGTCAGATTTCATAATGTCATGCACACGGTCAAGACATCCAGTGCCTGAAGCGGCCAAATCAACCCCAAAACATCAGTGAACCTCCACCATGTTTGACTATTATTTTCTTTAAAAACCTCACTTCTTTTTCTGAAAAAGGTAGACTGATGGGCTTTGCTAAAAAGCTGTAATTTTGTTTATCTGTCCACAGCACATTCTCCTAAAAGGATTTTTGCTTCTTCAGGTAAGTTTTGGCAAAATCTAATCTGGCTTTTTTAATGTTTCTGTGTCAGCAGTGGGGTCCCGCTGGGTCTCCTACAGTAGCATCCCTTTTCATTCAGATGACAACGTATAGTGCGAGCTGACACAGTTGTACCCTGTGCCTGAAGGTCAGCTTGAATTTGTCTGGAAGTTGATCAAGGTTCTTTATCCACCATTCAAACAATCCTTAGTTGCAATCTTTGATCAATTTCTCTCTTTCGTCCACATCCAGGGAGATTAGCTACAGTGCCATGGGCTGTAAACTTCTTGACAATGTTGCGCACAGTGGACACAGGAACATTAAAATCTCTGGAGATGGACTTGTAACCTTGAGATTGTCCACGCTTTTCCACAATTTTTGTTCTCAAATCCTCAGACAATTCTTTGCTGCTCTCTCTCTTCTCCATGCGGCACACAAACACACAACAGAAAGGTTGAGTCAAGTTTTCACCATTTTAACTGATTGTCAGTGTGATATCTATATTGTCAGCAACTGTAATTTGTTCAGGTGAGTTTAATTACAAGTTACAGGGCATCAAAAACTTGGAATGCAATTATTTCTTACAATTTTGAGAAGGTGACAATAATTTTGTCCAGTCCATTTTTGGGATTTTACGTGGAATGTGTCAGATTTAGCTTTTTGTTTCTTCACTTTTTGTGTCACACCAATAAAAACAAAAGAAAGAAACATGAGAATGCCTAAACATTTGTAATGGCAACAATTTTCTGGGTGAAGTGGTGCATTATCTGACAGAAATGCAGGGCTGCCAATATTTTTGGCCATAACTGTATGTATGAGGTCCCCGTAGTACATTTATTGTGGAGATCTATAATAAAAACAACTACAAGGGGAAAGGGACAGAGAGATCTGGTTCCAAAGGAGGGATAGCCCTCCAAATTAGCAACGGTTGGGACTGAGAGAAAAAGCTATGCAAATTATCACCATCCTCTGTGGTTGAGAGCTAGGCCCCACTTCATCCCATCTCCCAATTGGCCAGTGAGGTTACCTATTATAGTTATTGAGCAAATAGATGAAGTATGTGAGGAAGTGGACCAACAGTGGCTAGTCCAATTTAAATCCTGGCAGAAGTAGTCAGTATATTCAGGAAACCAGATTGCAGACATTAAAAACTATAAAAATATTTATGTATTTGAGAAAAAAAAAAAAAAAACAGTATTCAAAAAGGTTACTGCAAAAAAGATCTGTGAACATCCGGGTAAAAAAAAAAAAAAAAAATATCTTGGTACATCTTCCTAGAAACTGGGACTATGGGGCGAATCGGTGGCTATGATTAAATTAGATCTACATCAAACGATAAAAAAAGAAAAAAAATTGCAAGGCTTACTAGCCATCAGATGTTGTGATTGCATTATCCAACACGATCAACAGGTTTTTTTTTTTTGCACTTATCAAATAGATATAATAAAAAATATGGTAGATTTAACAGACTGAAAAGGTGCAAAGCACTTCCGCCCACCAGTACTAGGGTCGTTGGTTCGAATCCGAGCCACGGCACTTCCTGCCTGGAGTTTGCATGTTCTCCCTGTGCCTACATGGATTTCCTCCCACACTCCATAGACATGCTGGTAGGTTAATTGGATCCTGTCTAAATTGGCCCTAGAATGTGTATGTATGAATGTGAGTTAGGGACCTTAGATTGTACGCCCCTTGAGGGTTAGGGAGCTGTGTAAATTGACAGCGCTATATAAGTATCTGAAATAAATAAAGTCCATTGTTAGGGTTTACATTACACTTCAAACCTGCAAAAGCCGCCCTATGGACAAATTCTTCAGGCAGTACCTGCAGCTGCCGTATAGACAGAAATGACAACAGAGGTATAATGATGGGCAACAACCTTCAGTATAAGGTTATCACATGCTCTGTAGGACAAGTTCCATCATGTAAAATGGAATGACAGACTCCCATAGGAAATCTGAACTCAGCCTGTCAGAACATATTGGATGAGCTAATGATGCAACCCAATCATTTCGAACACAGGTTACCATTCTTTTCACTCTGGTTAGAAACAGCAATCTGCCCAGTGCTTCAAAAACACCAAAACGTGCCACCAATAAAATGGTTCATCCAGGGCCTTATAGAACACCCCAGTGCCCTAGGCACATTTGAATGACGATGCCCCAACCCTTGTTGCATGTTGTAATGTTAAAGTGTATGGCAAGCCAAAATCTGTTGATGTTTTCCAAGATAGAAAGTGAGGGGAACTCACCAGCACAGATTAAAATACAAACTTGGCAGGATTTCTAGCCTTCCCCTACTAAAATTAAGCATTTTTCTTTTTCGGTCTGTGTCCTCCATCCAAATAACGGGTCACACACAGAGGAAGTTCAACTCCAGCCAAGATTTACTGCTACGACAGCACACCTCCAACTCGCATGCAAAGCTATGCCCCAAACATATTTCATCCACAGAAGGCTTAATAATGTCCTCCAGGATTAAGCCCTGCTGTGGGTGAAACATATTGGAGGCATGACTTAGGCAGGCCATACACTATGTAGTGCAAGGGCTTGCCTAATTGGATACAATTGAAAGTGTTTAGGTTTGACCTCATATTATATGGTTTTTGGTAAATCTAAAGCAAAATTCTAAAGAAAATTGTATAGTGTATGGCCAGTCTTAGGGTGGGGGTTGGAGGTGTGCTGTCATAAACCTTGGCTGCAGTTGAACGTCTTTGGTGGGCATTACAATATTTGGACAGTGGACTACAGTGCCTTGCACCCGGCTGACTGCAGGGAATCAAGTTGTGAAAGGAGATGGCTTTGTCTGTGTGTTCTGTTACAGATTACCCCATTTCTTGTATGGTGAAAATGTTTTTAATAAGACAAAAAGCGAGGGGACAATTGTTTCAGGAGGCCAAGGCTCAATCCATCTATGGGCAGGCTGGTTGTACCCAAGTCATCGATGGATAGACTGTTTTGTCAGAATATTTACATGTGATTACTGCTGGTATCTATAGCCACTAGCAGTCATCATTGTGATCTGCTGACTGGGAAGGCTCCCTTCCCTGCTGTCAAAACAGAATAGCATTTCGGGAGGGATTCCCCCATCAACACCAACTGTGTTGGAGAATTGAGCGATTTTATTTCCTTCCACCTGTGCTTGAAGGAAAGAAAGTCAAATCATCTATAGCTTGCTTAAACTATTGAAAAGCAACACATACAGAAATAAAAACGATCACAAGAGGCTGAAACTAAGTCAAATTCAGGTACATACACTACTTGAATTAAAAAAATAATAAAATTACTACTTGATACAAAGCAGGATTATTTGTTTCTTTTATCCATGGAGTTCAGCTTTAAAGTGGCTATAAACCCATACATACCCAGTGGCTGGCCTCTACATCAGTTTAAAGTGCAAAATTTACACAACTTTTCTCAGATTCCAGATGCAGGGGGTGGGTATCTGATGTTACACATTGCAGAGCTCAGTGAGGAGAGCTCTGAGAGCTGATTGGAGGGAAGAGACACCCCCCCCCCTTCTCACAGCACACAAGAACAGAGTTGAGGCTGTCAATCAGCTGGAGGTTCCTTCCCTGTCACCATTTTTCTCTAGGTGTCAGGAAAACTGGTCAGAAGTTACGCACTGATAGCAGAGGAATGAGGCAGCAAGCAGACAGAAATAACACATGATGCTCTGGATTGAGACAAGCACACACTATAGACAGATATGCTTTGTTCATATTTCATATCTGAGGTTTGCAACTACTTTATTTATACAGGTATTTGGTTTCAAAAGAGACTCGCTCTCCCATATAGCTACAGTTTGTAGCAGTTGTTTTTTTTCATAACTCCAAGAAGCCTAACATAATAGCAGCTCCCTCCCTTCCCCAACGGCACATTGTATTTTGTATCAATTTTCCAACTTGTCTTTTCAGCAGAAATCAATCTAAACGATCAAATTCTGTTGGAGAGGGATGGCCACACACTGATCGAAATTCATCCGCTCCCTGCTGAACCGGTCGAATTTCGATCCACCTATGACTAGTTTAAGTGGAGATATATACACAATTATATGGTTTTGTCTATAAAATGAATTTCAGCATGGAAATAAGAGCCACTCTGCAGACAGGCTGCCCCCCCCCGAGTCACCTTACATCAAAAAGGTTCATGTTAGATTCGAATGTAGCTTTAATTGTTTCGTTCTTAAAACTTGACTTTCCCACTGAACTGCTTTTATTGTTCTCATAAAAGGGTTATTGGTAATAATATTCATTTGCACAGTGCTCAAGTTAAAGAGAACAGTGATCAGCTTTGAAAATATTATTTATTACAGCCTTTGTACCATTATGTGTGTACAGAGAGTTTAAATATTTATTATGCCCCCTGGGAAAATATTCAAAAATTTCTTGTAGCCCTTTAACATTGGGACCTACACTGGCCTACAGCTACATTATTATTACTACTATCAATGCAAAGTAGAACAGCGGTCCAAAATGAAAATATACTATGCAATAAAGCTATTAAAATGTATACTGAATTCCCGAAAAGTGGCAAGCAGTGTCTGTTATGTCCACACTATGGGAAACACAGTGGCTTAGTGAAGCACTGTGGTCCTCGGTTCAAATTCCAACCAGGACACTAATTGCATGGAGTTTGCATGTTCTACATGTGCTTACGTCTAAAGACATGCTGGTAGATTCTCCAACTACTCCCTAAATTGACCCTAGTTTATGTAATGTGTGTAGGATAGGGACCTTAGACTAAGTTCTTTGAGGGCAGGGACCTATGTACCTATTGACTATTGTAACTCCCTCCTCATTGGCCTAGCTCATCGCAGGCTATCCCCTCTTCAGTCTATCATGAATGCTGCTGCCAGACTCATCCACCTTACTAACTGTTCTGTATCTGCCACCCCTCTCTGCCAATTCCTCCACTGGCTTCCTTCTGCCCAACTGATAAAATTCAAAACATTAACAATAACAAATAAAGCCATTTATAACTCTGCCCCAAATTACATCACCAATCTTGTCTCCAAACATCACCCAAACTGTACTCTCTGCTTCTCACACGACCTCCTGCTCTCTACCTCCCTTGTTTCCTCCTCCCATGCTCGTCTCCAGAGCTTCCCCCATCCTCTAGAACTCTCTATCCCAATTTATCAGACTATCGCCTAATCTGCTCACTTTTAGGCGATCTCTGAAAACCTCTCTTCAGGGAAGCCTATCCTGCCCTCAGCTAATAACCGAATCTTCTATTCCTCCTACCAGTCCATCCCCCACAGTTACTACCTCTTGTACCACTAGTCCCTCCCTCTTAGATTGTAACCTCCAAGGAGCAGGGCCCTCCTAACCTTCTTGTAACTGTATCGTTGCTGTATTGTCTCCCGTTATATTGTAAAATGCTGAGCAAACTGTTGGCGCTATATAAATCCCGTATAATAAAATAATAATAATGTGAATGTACAATATGTAAAGGGCTGTGTAAACTGTTGGTGCTATTCAAATACCTGTAAAAAATAAACATACCTTAGACTGCAGCATCTGGTGGCTTGTAGGTCTACTTCTTCTTGTTGGGTGAATATGCAGCTTCACCTTCATACAAGTGGCTGTGTTGTCACTCTTTGCAACGTGCTGTTAAGAAAGGGGCATCATGATGTCACAGTGGGATTGCCTATGATTGGAGGCTAGTGTGGAGTAGCAAGCCTGGTAAGGATGTGTGACCAGCGCCATCCAGCTCCAGGCCCAAAGTGAGAGGAAGCAGAACCGGAAGCACAGATTTTGTCACTTCTGGTTTCAGCTTTGTGTTTACTGGCCAGTGAAGCAGCCATTCAGACTGATCTGGTTTGGATTGGCTGCACTGGAGGCCAAAGGAGAGATCTCTCCATAAAGAGAACCGGTCATGCTTATTGGTATCACAAAGGATGTTGTTCATCCCTTGTGACAGCAATAAAGTTAATAAAAAAAATGAAAAAGTACAGGGCTAAAAAAAAAACAAATTCAAATAAAATTCAAAAAAAGATTTACAGTGCCCCCATGCTGATGTGCAAAGGCGAAGACACACGTCGGTTCTGCATGCATGTGAGGGATCGCCGCAAACGTCAGAGCAAGAACAATCATTCTAGTGCAAGACCTCCTGTTTACCTCTAAACTGGTAACCTGTAAAAGGCTTCAAAAGCATTGCCTATGCAAATATTAAGGTACCCTACTTTGCCACTGTTGCACACGCGTACACAGTTTTAAAGAGTGAAATGTTTGGTATCCATTTACTCGGGGTAACATTTTCTTTTATATTTTACCAAACAATTGGGTATTAGATTTTATTTTTGCACATTAAAACTAATTAGTTTTTTTCCCCAAAAAATTACATTTGAAAAAGAGCTGCGCAAATATCATGTGACATAAAAATATGCAACATTTACTGTTTTAATTTCTAGGGCCTCTGCTTAAAAAAACATAAAATGTTTGGGGGTCCCAAGTAGTTTTCTAGCAAAAATTATGATTTTTACATGTAGGAGAGGAATGTCAGAATTTGCTGGACTGGGCAGAATTGGCTGGACTGGAAGTGGTTAAGCTAAAATTTAGTAAGATGTGGGAATTTCATGGGGTTAACTTATAAATAACTAAATAAATAATATGTTGCCTTTAACTGCACTTTAACTGGAACCATCGTCTCTTGTGGTGTTGTCAAAAGTAATAGATGTAAAGAGGGTGGGTAGTACAGAGAATACAATACCTACAGCAAAAAATAAAAAAAGACATAACCCTGTCCATAGGAGCTTACGATCTAGAGCAATGGTCTCCAAACTGCAGTCCTTTGCTTGCCTTTATTTGGCTCTAGGGGCGCTCTTCCTCCCACTGATATGAAACACTATTTATCCCTCTGACACCAATAATGAGGCACCATTCCTTCCACTGACAACAAAAGTAGGGCATAATTCCTCCCACTGACACCAACAATGGAGCATTATTCCTTCTACTGATACCAAGAGGGCACAATTCATTCCACTAAGGATAGAGCATAATTCCTCCCACTGATATAAACAGTTTGGGACTATTCTTCCAACAGACACCAACGATGTGGCACTAATCCTCCTACTGATAAAAATAAAGGAACACCATTCTTCCTGTAAATACTCCCACTGACCTCCAAGCCTGAGACATTCTCTACTCCCACTGGCCACAGTCTGGCCCTCCAAAGTCAGGAGGACAGTAAATACGCCTTTTGTTTAAAAGGTTTGAAGACCCCTGATCTAGAGGAATAATTGACGGAAACAAGTAGTTAGGAAATTAAACTATAGCTAAAGCCAAAACCTTTGTTTTTTTTTGGAAAGAGTATGGAATGATTAAATCTCCTGTCAGAATTGTTTGCCACATGTGTCCCATTGGATAGATTTCTCCTTACGTCTTTTCCTGTAGACACAGCAGAATGTGATAACAAAATCTCTTCAAAATAGGAGAAATCACCTATTAGGTAAGTGTAGCTATTTTCCTACTATTCCTGTTCTGGTGAAAACTATAAATTTTTAATTTTTCCATCACTTTCAGTTCAATGATCACATGACAAACCGAATAAGTAAATCTCGCTAGTGGGGACACAAACAGCAATAAAAAAAGTGATGGGTTCAGGTATAGGAGGTGACAGCATTTGTCTTGTCCAAAAATACGGTCAATGACTAAATAAATTCATTTAGTTTAGATTATTATGAAGTGATAAAGATACAAGAGTTATGGTGGTTTCCAAAGGTCTTAAGGCTTGGAGAAGGTCAACCTGTCTGAGGAAGGGAATTCCACTGTCTTGGGATTGAAGGACAAAGTCTTAGGAAAGTGACTGTGTGTGGAAAATGAGGAAATGACTAGAGTGGAAGACAGGAGAAGATCATTTGCAGAAAAGGATGGTACCTGCACAGGGGGTCAAAAAGCTAAATTTAGGATATATGGGATTGGTTACAGTAGGTTAATTAGCAGATGTTCCACACAATGTTGGGGAATGATCTGGGCATCAAAATGGGATCTATACAGCTAATGCCTTTAAGATAAATACAAGCAATGATTATTGAAATAAAGTTGTGCTTAATTGAGAGAGTACAGTCAAGAACTGCCCTAAGCAACAGATTTGCTAAGGATATTAGGGCTATGCCAACAGTCATTTATTTTAATCCGGGAAGTGCGGTAGATGGAAAAAAAAAAAAAAAAGTACACAAAAAGCTAAAACAGGATCTACCAACACCAAATCACTACAATTCCCCACCTCTCTACAATCCCCTATCTCCTTCACAATTCCCACGCCTCCTCTACAGTCCCCATAAGGCAACAGGTAAAACTTGAATAATTTGCACAGGGTAAATGGATATGCCTTTTTTTGTTATTACTATACACCCACATCCTGGAATTTTCTTCACTTGATATTGTATTTTATAACTAACCATAATGTATGAACAGGTTATTCGATGGTGCCCAAACTCCAGATGTACAGTTAAAATGATCAGATTCAAGATTACACAACTTGTAATAAATATTTCCAACATGTCCGATCACTGATTTTTGCAACGTGACCACTTTTAGCATCACTTTAAGAAAACAAAATTGCAGCAATGCTTCTAACATGATCAGAGGTGCATGTAAAACACAACTGGGTTGCAGCATGTGTGGCCACGCAATACTTTTGCCATGTGTTTGTGAAGTGCACAGAACACTGATAAGAGACACACAAGTTATAAAATTCTTTTTGCCCACACAGCATGTTTTAGGAACGTGACCCTTTTGAAATGCTTCTACAGACAAAGAAGGGATTACTCTGTAAAGCTCAAAACAGCTGTTGTCTGACATCAAAGAGTTTCTGAAGGGGCTTTCCAGCCAATAACCGATGAGAAGCACTGTGTTCTGCTTCTAAATATGGTCCAAGGTGTTAGATATTGACATTGAAATTTTGTGCAAAGAAAAAACAGGGTCAGCACTGTAGCTGCAAACTCTTTCCTTATAGCTCTGAGCCCTAATCTCAAATCCCACCCCAATCATTATCTGCATGGAGTTTGCATGTCCTCCCCACAATCAAATCAAAAAAGCGCCCCTAGTGTCTGAATATGAGTGAGAGATGAGACAGAGCCTTTGACTAGCACCATATGAACATGTTATATACTTCTAAGACCACCTGCAATTGGATAAAAGAAGAAGAAAAAAAAGTGCATATCCTTGTAATGAACATGTAGGCAGGTTGCCTACTGAGTATTATCTAGGCTGGGGAAAGAGTTACATGTTGTGCACTGCTGTTTCCAGGCTTTTTGGACCCAGCCTATCCTCCCTGTAGTATAAAAAGATGGAAAAACGGGTTCTGAGAACCCCCCACTGGAGAGAATGCTGTGATAGCTGCAGAAACCAGAGGAGAACTGCTGCACCTTGTAGTACATCACAAGGTACTGAGAGTTCGGAGATCTGAAAGCCTCTGGGAAACACCAAGCATGGACTACTACCTTGTTGAGGTATGCCTGGGCAGCCTAGTAGAGCTAGTTCGGGGACAATCATTACCAATGTTCATGCTGTTCATGCTGAACTGTATTGCCAAAATGCTTACATAAAAGTTCCATCTACTGTCCCAAACCTGTTCTGAAGTCATTTAAAAGGGATGCTTGATGGTTCCTGACATATTATACAGTATTTATATAGCAACAGAAAGGTTTGCTCAGCACTGTACATTATAGTGGGGGACAGAACATGAGACAATACAGTAACAAAACAATACACGAGGGGTTCGAGGGCCCTGCTCTTTGGTGCTTACAATCTAGGAGGGAGGGGATAGTGGTACAGGAGGAAGTGGCTGTGGGGGATGAAGTGGTAGGAGGAGTGGAGGAGATCGGCTGTTAGGGGAGGGTGGGGTAGGCTTCCCTGAAGAGATGGGTTTTCAGGGTGCGCCTAAAGGTGAGGAGGGTACGTGACAGTCTGATGGATTGTGGTAGTGAGTTCCAGAGGATGGGGGAAGTCCTGGAGAAGTCCTGCAGTCGGGCGTGAGAGGTGGAGACCAGGGAGCAAGAAAGTAGGAGGTCTTGTGAGGAGCGAAGATTACGGGTTGGGTGGTATTTGGGTATCAGGTCGGTGAGGTAGTTTGGGGCAGCGTTGTGAATGGCTTTGTACGTCAGTGTTAGTAGTTTGAATTTAATGCGTTGGGCGATCGGGAGCCAGTGGAGGGAATGACGGGGGGGTGGCAGAAGAGGAGAGGTTGGTAAGGTGGATGAGTCTGGCCGCTGAGTTCAGGATACACTGAAGCGGGGATAGTCTGTGATGAGGTAGGCCGGTGAGAAGGGAGTTGCAGTAGTCCAAACGTGAAATAATGAGGGAGTGAACGCGTTGTTTAGTAGCGTCTGGGGTTAGGAACGTATGTATTTTGGAGATGGACATATGAAATAATTAGGGTCAGTAAAGCATGTGTGGAACTTGAAGCAAAGTTACTACAAGTAGTTTACTCGGCAAGACAGGTTGCAGGAGGAACGCAGTTTCAATAGGTAACCCAGAACTAGTGCAAGGCACATTTCAGCTTGTCCTGAAGCGTGGTACCTGGCAGGACGGAGGGTCCTCCAGTAGCTTGGGGGTCCTCTGGTAGCAAGGGGATTGGTGATCTGATCCCCTCCCCAGCAGTTGGTTTTCCAAAGCAACAGGGACCGGACCTGCACTACGGAGACCCACAGCCTAGCGGCAGGTTACGGCAGAGTTGGAGCACACATATGGTCTGCTTGCTAACTGCTAGGTGGGACCCCATTCTGTCAGTGGGAGTGAGGTGACAGAGGAACGCTGATGGGGGGAGATGACACAGGCTCAGCGGGGTCACTCTAAAATGCAATATTTCACAAGCAGGGAATACAGTGACACAGGATGAAAGGTTTTACAAAAAACTTTGCATTTCATACTACTACACACAGGGCACGGGTCCTCTAAGCCAAGGAAACTACCATAATGTTTAACTTTTACATGAATGTGGTCCCCGGATTGGTAAGTGCATGCACTGCGAGAGGTACCCCCCACGTGCAGGGCAAATGACCCTGCCCACAAACATAATCCTGGCATATACTGTACGATTACAAAGAAACAGATTCATATGTCACTTGAGACAATCTGGTTGACAACCAACAATCCTACGACAATGAAGATGTGGAAACAATGAAAAAGGGGGGTACTAGTTGTTGCCAGAGACAGCACCGCTAGTGTGCCAGGGCCCCGTGTCAGTGAATGTTGGAAAATGTCTTTACAATCCAAAAAGGAAGATAACTGGCAGTAGGTATTTGAATTTTATGGAGTTGGGGATTGGAATGATGATGAATGGCCTAAAGGCATCGTTGACACATTCCGTACTGTCTGAATGGAAATGGCTAAGTAGGGCTTTAAATTTAACTCTAAGGGAGAATACAACTATTCACAAGAGGAATCCTGAACTTATCAACTTTTAAAGTGCTTCGGAGTAAAAATGTCAAATGTACATGGTGGGTGAGTTTACTTTATGTTAAATGTAAGTCCTACATAGCACCATCAGCTATCGGGAACACGTCACTGGCACACAGGTACCTGTGCACATTAAACCTTTCGAGCTTCCTGACAGCTGCTCAGCTTGACACAAAGCTTCTAGAGTCCTACGTCTTATTGACAAGCCAATGACAACTGTACACTACGTTCACAAACACAGGAATAATCCAATCCGCTCTTCTCTCAAAGCTTCACAGCACAGTTATGTCACCTTACCAGTCCATTATTACATAAAGTTGAGTGGGTCATGTAACCAACCAGTGGAAACCATGAGACTCCTAAAACCTGATTGTAATTGGTCATACAGCTCGTGACCCTTCCCATCCTTTGTTAAATCAGTAAAAGTCAGACTGGTCCTCACGCACCCAACACCCCAAGGATGCCAGTGAGATGGCAGCCGCCATATTAGGTTATACTGGGGGACAGGGTTATGTGTGTGGGAGACCCTCAGCTCTGGCAGCTGGCTGCTGTAATAAAGCAGTAGCAAGTGATCTGTTTAGATAACCTGTGTCAACTATCGTAACAGGCCTACCGGCAGCTTAAAGCTTCCCTTCCCCCGTCAACATTTTAAAACCTTTGTTTTCATGTCTTTTTTTAGGCCCAGTGATGTCATTGACTGATCTCTGTGATTCTCTATGCAACACAGGCAGATCATGGCTGGTGGAAGAGGCTGAAAGGTTGCTGTACAAAGGTTCCTGAAAGCATCCAAATCACTGCAGTAGGATTTCTCTTGGGAGAAGTTATGTGAATATCAGAATGCCTTGATGGGTGGGTATCAGTCTAGGGGAGTGGCTGTTCCCAGGCAGACTCTTTTTGCATGCATACCGCCCTAGGTAATTCCAACATGTGATGATTGAAAGAACTGAAAACCAGTGAATGATGAAGGGAGGGCCAAGGACAGTCAGGCTGGGGAGAAAAGCCTAGATGATGTTGGATGTCCTCCAGCCAGGAAATGAGATGGATTCTATTCCCATTGCTGCAGCTTCTGATGCACACTGTGAGATGTTTACAGTGTTCAATTAAATCAGAGTAAGCTATTTCAGTTTAGGAGATGAGCCAGTACAACTTGTGCAAGAATGAAGGGAAGTCTGGAGTTCAGCTTCAACAACCACATCTTATGGTTCGCCCTGTTTGATGTAGCATGCTAACCGAGACACACATGTACTGTACTTCTAGCACTGATATCACACAATAATTGATTAAACTACAATTGGCCTTGAAGTGACTTTCTTACGAAAACATGCTGGCGCAGTTACTTCTAAATTAAGACGGTTAGTTTCTACATTTTACAGTGCGTATGTCATCTCCGACACCATTTACCGACACCAATCTTTAGAAGTGCTCCATCAAAGTCTGCAGGAAAAACGACACTTCCAGGGGTGTCGATCTGATGGCTCTCCTGCAGCTCTCACTGGCTCCTCCCTCTGGCAGAGATTTGTGACATAAGGTCGGGAGAGAAGAACCACTTTGGAGGACCAGTGCTAGTGACTAGTGTTCAGTGGTGTTGGTACTGGAAAAGGCGAGTAGTTATTCCCGTCTTTTACAAACACCAGCATTTTAACAAGCTTTTCTCTTTCTCATTCCGTCTGAACACAGCAGTTGGGTAGAAAAAAGGAACGTATCCATTGGGTACAACAAAAGAACATTGTAAGGCAAATTTCACTCGAGTCTTGGCTTACACCAGCTATGGACTCCCCATGTGACAGCACAGACTGGCTTAGCGCCGACATATAGTCACATGCTCCTTTATCTCCATTTACATTTTATGCCTTGGCATGCATATTAAGCTGGTAAGAAGTCTGAATTGGACAACATGAAAACCGCATAATGTGTGAAAATGCATTAAAAAAAGTGTATCTCAATGCGTGTGCAAAACACACATCTAATATATATGTAAAGCGCTGCGTAAATTGACGGCGCTATATAAGTACAGTATTTTCTGGCGTATAAGACTACTTTTTATACTTAAAAATATACCCCAATAATTGGGGGTCATCTTATACGCGGGGTATAAAATGTGAACCCTGAGTTTGTTTGGGTCAGGCTGGCTGGATGTGTGGTAATACTGTACATACAGTATACCGTGCTGAGCCAAGCTGGCTCAAAACAAATGTCCCTATGACAGATTAATCTGTCAGCCCGCTGGATGTGCGTTATATACAGTATACTGCGCTGAGCCAAGCGATTTCAAAACGTACCGGTACGTCCCTACTGTAATCAGCCCACTGGATGCGTGTATATACGGTAGCTGCGGCTACATACAGTATACACTGGGCCAATCACGGCGAGTGATGTATTCTACTAATGAATACAAAGCCTGCTCGGAATGGCTGAGTCAGAGGTGGGCTGATGATGTCTGATGATGTCACAACCTCAGCTAATCTGAGGAGGCTTTGTATTCATTAGTAGAATACATCGCTCGCCGTGATTGGCCCAGTGTATACTGTATGTAGCCTCAGCTACCGTACATACACGCATCCAGCGGGCTGATTACAGTAGAGACGTACCGGTACGTTTTGAAACAGCTTGGCTCAGTATACTGTATATAACGCACATCCAGCGGGCTGACAGATTAATTTGTCATAGGGACATTTGTTTTGAGCCAGCTTGGCTCAGCGCGGTATACTGTATGTACATTACTGCGCATCCAGCGGGCTGTATATATACTGTATGTAGCCGAAGCTACCGTATTACCGCACATCCAGCAGGCTGTATATATACTGTATACTGTATGTAGCCGAAGCTACCGTATTACCGCACATCCAGCGGGCTGTATATATACTGTATACTGTATGTAGCCGAAGCTACCGTATTACCGCACATCCAGCGGGCTGTATATATACTGTATACTGTATGTAGCCGAAGCTACCGTATTACCGCACATCCAGCGGGCTGTATATATACTGTATACTGTATGTAGCCGAAGCTACCGTATTACCGCACATCCAGCGGGCTGTATATATACTGTGTACTGTATGTAGCCGAAGCTACCGTATTACCGCACATCCAGCGGGAACCATCTGATTTAGAATTTGATCCATATGATGACTGTCTTACAAATGTATCACAAGATGTCATTCATGAACTTATGATGTCAGAGGACGAACATGAGGATTTTGAAGGATTTTAAGTACCGGTAAGTCATAACCATTTCATTTAAAAAATCTGATGTTTTTAAATGGTGTTGCCTCGGAAGGGGGTTGGTCTTATATGGCGAGTATAGCCCAAAACCTATGTTTTAACTGGAAAATTAGGGGGTGGTCTTATACACCCAGTCGCCTTATACGCCGGAAAATATGGTACCTAAAATACATAAATAAATCAAAGTGTATTGAAAAACATGTAAAAAAAATGCATCAAAACAGAAACTAGAACTGAAAAAAAAAAAAAAAAAAAAAAAAGTTGAGCCTAGCTTGTGCGCCCATTGCTGAAAGGGGAGTTAGGGGAGCGAAGGAAAGTGAAGTATACTCTTGGGGTAAACAATATGGGTTGCTTTGCCTTGAAGGAGCAATACACTGCATATGGTCAAAGTGGATAGGTCATTTTGGCAAGTTCTCGGGAGCTTTACAAATTAACTGTAAGGAACACTATGAAAAAAATGGTAAGAGAAGTTACATGTATTCAAATGATTGTAACGAAATAGCTATTCTGATTGAAATCTATGTGTCATGGGAAGTGCTGCATCAGGACCCTGAAGAGCGTAGTTGTTACTTTGTTGAAAGCTTCCAAATCTTCAGGCACCAATTAATAAAATCATTTTTATGTGCTAACTACTGAAGGACTTAGCAACGTGGATTAATTAAAAATATGTCAGGCCGGCTTGCAGGATACATATATTTCTTACAACAGCAACCATTTGCAGGCATTTCACACTATGTGAGGACTGACTGCTATGTGCGCTCTGTTACTCTACCACAGGCTGGCACACAACTCGAAGGCTTCAGAGAGACCCCTGCTGAAGTCATTTTCCAGAGCCCATAATAGCAGGGTCCGTCTGCTCGCTGCTATTTCTTGGACTCTTCTTTCATCGCGCTGAGAGGGACTTTGTAGTGCTTTCTCTGCCCTTTAAATTGTAGAGATGGGAAATGACAGGGTAATATCATATGACATATCAGGTACAAAACTATTTCTCATTTTGGTTTGTTTTCTTTTATCCTATTTCATTCTGTCGGTTTGTTCATTGATGAGTGCAATGAATATTTTGAGTGAGATTACCGCCTTCCTCTGCAAAACACTTATAGTAAGCTGCACATACAGATCGATATCTCAGAAGTCTTGTAAGTCAACAGTAACACCAGAAAGAATTTGTTTCTCTGACAACCTGGAAAGTTAGACTCATGAAATGTTATGAAACGTGCCATCTACATAGAAGATGCCGACTGACACCCGCAATTTGCACAGTGCACTACAGAGAAACCAGATTATAAAGAATCTCTAGGCAACAAGCAATGTCAATCAGAGAATTGCTAATGTTATCAAGGAAACAGTCTTATTTCCATTCTTAACTGCTAATACTTAAAGAGGAGCTTCACCCTCCCATTGAATTTTACATTCTCTTCCCCCCCTTACCTTTGCTTTGTTGTGCTGTAATCACATACTCACAAGCCCAATGGATCCAGTATTGTCTTGTCTCACCTCAATGTCCTGCTAAAGGTCCAGTTCCATACAACCATCTTTCACCATCTATGCTGTTCTTGTTGTGCTGTAATCACATACTCACAAGCCCAATGGATCCAGTATTGTCTTCTTGTCTCACCTCAATGTCCTGCTAAAGGTCCAGTTCCACACAACCATCTTTGCTGTTCTTGTTGTGCTGTAATCACATACTCACAAGCCCAATGGATCCAGTATTGTCTTCTTGTCTCACCTCAATGTCCTGCTAAAGGTCCAGTTCCACACAACCATCTTTGCTGTTCTTGTTGTGCTGTAATCACATACTCACAAGCCCAATGGATCCAGTATTGTTCTCTTGTCTCCCCTCAATATCCTGCTAAAGGTCCAGTTCCACACAACCATCTTTGCTGTTCTTGTTGTGCTGTAATCACATACTCACAAGCCCAATGGATCCAGTATTGTCCTCTTGTATCACCTTGATGTCCAGCTAAAGGTCCAGTCCCACTCCACCTTCTTTCTTTTGAAACCATATGGAGCGATCTATTCTCGCCTTTTCAGCTCCCCCTCCCCCACCACCCCAACCCCTCAGCTGCCCAAAAGAAGACCAGGTGAAGAATGTCTGCACTGTGCAAGGGAGCTAATGAACATCAGGTTACTGAAGCAGAATCATGTCTTCCTCAGTGTACTTCAGCTTTAATTTCAGAAACCCATATCAGCCATTCAAAATACTCCACTAAAGTCAACCCAGTATAGGATGGATTGTGATTTGTTGTTACAGGTTATATGTATATTGTATAATTGCTATTAGCTGAAAATAATGCAGAGACAAAAAAAGGTACAGAATAAGCCATCCAGAGAGGTTTTCCAATTAATCTAAGCATTGAGAAGCAACCTACATTCTTAAACCCCAGTGTGTGGCTGGCTACAAAAGACTCAAGGGTAAATGCACCCTAAAGGTAATGGCCAGTTCCCCATCTCCTGACATGTGTCAGACACACAAAGCAGAGTAAAATCTTGCCAATATGGTCAGAGACAGAAATAAACTTCTGACAGACTAAAATTCTCTCCAAAGCTAAACAAAAATATTTGGCTGAGAAAATCATTTGCAGTCAACTTGAAACCGCAAGACTAACCCTCCGTTCACATTATTATTATTATACAGGATTTATATAGCGCCAACAGTTTACTCAGTGCTTTACAATATAATGGGAGACAATACAGCAACAATACAGTTCAATACAAGAGGGTTAGGAGGGCCCTGCTTCTTGGAGCTTACAATCTAAAGCCCAACTTTGAAATCGTGCAACTTACAGTGAAGTCACACAATCTCAAAGTCGGGGGACACGTCGATTTCAGGTGCGATTTGCAAGACATCTGATACAGATGTCTATGCAAATCGCACCAAAAGTAGTGCATGTACTACTTTTGAAAATCGGTGCAGCTCCGACCAAGTCGGAACCACACCGATATGACCATTCCAATTGTGGACAATAGGGTGCGACTTGACATGCGATTTGCAAGTCACAGGGCATGCAAATTGCATGTCAAGTCGCATCCAGTGTGAACCAGGGCTAAAACTCTAAACTTAGAAGTTTTACTAAACCCAGGACCCTGCATACACTATATCTGGTCTCCCACAGTACACAGAAAATGGAAGTGCAATTATTTTAGTAAATATAAACTGCTAAATACCTTTTCTCATCAGCAGTTAGAGCAGTCTTGTGACTTCAGCAGAGCACTGGCTTGTAGGAGGAGTTTTATTTCTGCTCTAGGATGATGTTAAACCCTTGACCATCTGTCTGGACAGTACTGATTGACCCTGTGCTGATCACATGCACTCTCACAAGGAAAAAACAAAAAAACCTATCTAGCAATACACACCAAACTGAGCATGTGACTACGGATTCTGTCTGTATCAGGTGCTCATGTCAACAAGAGGAGGGGCAGAGAGGAAAGGATCAGACAGCCTTTTTACACAATGCGGAGGATTAACCCCTTAGATTCCACAGTGAGTATAACAAGCATGCTTTACTGCATATACAGAATGGTTTTACTGTTGTGGGTTTAGTAACACTTTAAAATTAACCTAAAGTCTAACCCTTAGGACATTAGCCTAATCTCTAACACCAACATGGCGACATCGGGTCCTTTGTATGATATTCAGGACCCATTGTGTTCACATTATTGATGTCACTTATACACCATCTATTTCACATACCCCTGATTTAGGGGTCACTGTTTTGTGATTTCACGTGCATTTTATTTTTTCACAAATTTCACTTAAATCCGTAAGTGTCAGCGAATTTCAGCAATAGATGTGTGTTGTGGAAATTACTTTGCAGTTTTATTTTTTCCACACCAGTTTCTACTGTTTATTCATTTATTTAGATGTTATTTTTTCACTTCCACCTATCCTTTACTATGTTCACTATGAACACTTAAATTTTGGGAGCATTTCCTATAGCAACTAATCAGTTGCAGGATATAATTTGTGTTGTTGTATTTGTATCACTGAGTTTTGGGATCCTCAATAGGATCATATCACCACAGTGACTAAATGGTTAGCACTTCCGCCTGTCAGCACTTGGGTCATTGGTTCGAATCCCAGCCACGGCACCACCTGCCTGGAGTTTGCATGTTCTCCCTGTGCCTGCGTGGGTTTCCTCCGGGTACTCCCGTTTCCTCCCACACTCCAAAAACATGCTGGTAGGTTAATTGGATCCGATCTAAATTGGCCCTAGTATGTGTATGTATAAATGTAAGTTAGGGACCTTAGATTGTATGCCCCTTGAGGGTTAGGGACTGATGTGAATGTATAATATGTAAAGTGCTGCGTAAATTGACAGCACTATATAAGTACCTGAAATAAATAAATATCACTTTTTTTGGGCACAATCAAAAAGAAGTAATATATACACAAACATACATACATACATTATATATATATATATATATATATATATATATATATATATATATATATATAAATAATTTACTTTATAATTAATGTTCACCCATAGTCACCTATTTTATTTCTAGTGGTGTACCCAGATTACACCTTTTTACGTTTGGGTGGTATTCACTATTATCCACAATTTGGATGTTTTCATGTGCATTCTATTCAATTATTTTTGGTTTTGTGTATATGTATTTACACGTTTGTACACTGTGTGGGGTATTAACATCACAGGAGTTTATCACTTAGAGATAGTGCAGCACCAATCGGACACGGAAACTGCCTGTTCTCCTCTATGGGGCGGATGGATGTAAATGACCAGCCTGTCCGTTTACAACCGACTGACATCCGCTCTGCTAGACTCTATTTTTTAGCAGACAGGATCATATTGGATGCAGGAGGGTATAAAAAATGGACACATCCATTTACATCTGCAGCTCCAGAGAGGAGACTGGAGAGTCTGATCGGGTCAACCTGAAAAGCGGACAGGTGGACCCGATCAATTCGCTAATGTGAAAGGTGCCTTACTGAAAATATTATTGCTACATAAAGGAAGGGGTTACAAAATGATCTGCCCTGGTTAAATATGCTAGGTATGCCACATAATTTTATTTAAACCTTGCTAAGACTTTCTAACCTCTTGGCGCCGGCTGAACGCAAATGTGCGACCTCATGGTGTCTGGGCCTAGACTCTGAGCGGCTGCACATTTGCATTCTATTAAAAAAAAAAAAACATGTGCTGAGAGCGCACGCCCTGCGCGCTCCCAGTACACACGTTGGTACTCACGGAAAGGTCCCGATCTCCTCCTTCGATCGGGAACTTTCCCGATCATGTGAGCGCCGTGACAGCCAATCACGGCGGTCATATGACCCTAAAATCCGGCCCGCCTCCTGGCTTCTGGAACCCTTAAAGGGCCGGGAGGCGCCGGCGTCAAGGGGTTAATCATACTAATGTACCACTAACTATGGATCTAATCATTTTTAGCAGAGTTCCCTGAGACTTTAAATTATTTCTAGGGTTTCTTCAAGCTAAGAAGGCTGCAAGCTGTCAGTGAATAAAGCAGACCAGACATGGGTTGAATTCCGAATGATTTTTTGATCGAAAATCGAAAACATGGTTCGTTCTGTAATCTGATGGTGCCATCAATGATTTCGAAAATCGGTCGTTTTTCACAAATTTTCCAGCATGCTCGATAAACGAAATGGGGAGCAACCACGAAAATCGGCCGGTGCCATTGCCCCACTAACAGAGCGAAAATTGGCCGATTATTCTT